>NC_139243.1:39295679-39895679 GCF_977018435.1 Lepisma saccharinum | reverse complement strand
TGGAAATAAGAATGTCATACAGATCAAGGTACATTAAGTACCTATATTAGGTTCCACGAAATTGACTTCATTTCTACATGAAGTCTATTGCATTCAAACTGCATAATAGTGAATTTGGAAAATTATTACTAAGGATTTTTTTCAACAAAATATTTGATTATTTTTAAAGTTAGGACTAAATGAGATTAGAGTGAAGTGATTGATGCAAAAAGGAATTTGTATTTTTTCAATCACAAACATGCAGTTATACCATTATTACTGCCGAAAAGGGTATATATGTATTGAAAATTAAACGCAAGCAATTTATGGAAGGGCAATCTACTGCATTGTAAAGGTGCCTGATCTAGCTAATCAAATATTAAAACAGGAACACGCTGTTGATAACAGCTTCTGAAAGCTTATGTACAAGGGGTGTCCAGAAAAAAGTTCCAAAGGCACCTGTACGCGGTGCTAGGGGTCGGTACGCAACATGCATATGCAGGCAGGAAGAAGTGTCATGTGGCTGTAATCTGGTGCAGTAAAATGCAGCCGTCTTAGGACAGTTCTAAGTTAAAGATGGCAGCTCTCATACAGTCTCCCACCGACTGAGAGGTGCATGTGGTAATCAGATTTTTGCACATCCAGAATCCGGCATAGAGCCACAAGCAATCGTGTGATGTGTACAAACCAGACATCATGAGCGATAGTATGATCAGACGATGAAGGCCAATCCAATGTGCACGACTACATACAGCTGAGTACATGCAGGCTCTTTTACATCATTTGGACCAATCAGTAGATGAAATGTGAAAATTTAGCAGATCTGGCAGAGAAACATCAAGAAGAAAGTGATATGCTTTTAGAATTGAATGATTCGAGTAAATATTATATTAAAATATTTACGTATTTATTATTATAATTTTATTTCATAACATTAGACACGAGTTTAAACAGACAGAACTGAAAGTTGGGGGGGGGGGGGGGCATGAATTGCAATACGAGTGTTGCAGAAAACTTGAGGTTTGGAGCATCATGCACTTGTCAAATTTAGGACGTTTACCAATGCAGAGTTCTGTTTTACTTTTTTGTGACATTATTCAACATATATATATCCCGATTTGTTGGATTTTTCTTGACATGGAATTACCCATGTCATTGTAAACGAATGTCATCCTGTGAAAAACCAGTATTATGCCTGGATGATGAAAGATAACCTTCGTATGCTTTTCTACATTGAATAAGATTAAGTGAGGCAGAAGAGTAATAAAATTCCAGCAGCACATTTGCAGTTATGCAGCAGACTAAGGCTTCATTTTTGTTGGATGTTGCATCCGATAAACATCGTAAACAACCAAAAATGTCATACTGGAACATCCAAGAAACATCGGATTCATGAGAGTGCAATGCATGTGATTTTTGTCGGATGTCGAAGAATGAGAAGTATTGAAGTGCTACGTTCGACAAAAATCGCATGCAGCCAAAAAGTTTGTTCAATGAAATGTTGTACCACACCAGACAAACTCGGATGTACAAGGCTCTGTTTATGCATGGAATTTTTGTAGTGAACATTTTTTCGTAGTTCAACATTAGTCAGACTATTCATCCGATAAATGCTGTACCATGACATTCAACCAATTACAGGGTCGCATAGCACCCTTTTTGTTTCCATGTTCCTTCAGAATGTCCGACAAAATGCCATGGTACAACGTCCAACAACTATCGGACAGTGCCACAGTGGTGATGTCCCCACCCCCACCCCCACCATCCATCTGTTGAGTGTTCTGCCCCCTTACTACTTCCATACAGACAAGAAAAATGAAAATTCAATGCATTTTCCACGTTATACTTAGAGGCTTATTAAATTTTTCTGCCCGCCTGGAAATCTCTCTCTCTCTCCCTCCCCCTCCCTCCTCCCCCCATCACTGGTTTCTGTTCTGGTGCCATAGTTGTGTTGTGTATAAAAGGGGCCTAAAAGTTGAGGCCGAGATTTTGCAATAAGATTTCCTGTTCTCATGCAGCACTACATAACAACATCTTTCGAAGCAAACACCTGGCACATTCATTCCATATCGCATGAAAGAAAAAGTCTATAAAGACAAAATTCCCAGACATTTCCCTGACTTTTTTTGACCTCTCAAATTCCCTGACTTTTCCCGGTTTTCCAGGTCTGTCACCACCCTGGCTAGAAGAAAGCCCATTTGAAGATTCCGATTCTGTGTCGTGTCTGATAATTACTATCCTCTGCCTTCTTCTTGTATCAAGAGAGGAACAGAGAGAACTACACTAGTGTCCAAAATTAAAGCAACAGAAATCCTTTCCGCGTTTGATTCATTTATCACAAAATAGTGTCAGGTATAGTCAAATATAAAGTATAAACAAAGTAAACACTGTCACAGTATGTGTTGACTTGTTGTTGATGAAAGAACAGTCACAAACCACCATTGTCTGCTGTGCTGCAAAATGTATCCACTGTCACAAACACCAGAACATGGGATACTGCTTCTCAATAGAGCATGTGACCACCTCTGGCAGTAATACAGACCCGACAACGACATTGCATGCTTTGAATAAGGTCATCAATCTCATTTTGCGGTATTAACACCCATTCTTCCTGTACAGCAACTCTTAACTCCTGGAGAGTGCTTGGTGGAGTCAGACGTGAAGCAATGCGTTTCCCAAGAGCATCCCAGACGTGCTCTATCGGGTTTAAGTTGGGAGAGCAAGCAGGTCAATCCATGTGAGCAATATCTTCAGTTTGCAAGAAGACCTCAATCAGTTGCACTCTATGAGGACATGCATTATCGCCCATCAGTACGAAATGTGGGCCCACAGCACCTCGAAACAAACGAGCAAGAGGTGCCAAGATCTCGTCACAATACCTGATGGCTGTCAAACCTTGCCAGTTTACCCGTACAACTTCATGGAGAGGTGTTCGAGGGGTTATCATAATGCCTCCCTCTTTCCACAATGTGTGAGGGCCGAAACCGTCTTCCAGGTTCTCGCCAGATGCGAATCCGTCGTGAATCATTCTGAAGACCGAATCGGGACTCATCCGTAAACAGAACATTGGCCCACTGTTCGGCTGTCCAGGTGACATGTTGTTTGTTGACTCCACTCTAGACGTCTTCTTCTGTGCAAAAGTGTCAGGGGTACACATACAGCCGATCGCTGACAGTAAAGCTTCTCTGCCTAAGCTTTATGTACACCGTTTACCTCGATACAACTGTTGCAGTGGCTGCTGTGAGGTCAGATGCCAGCTGCCGTGCAGTCCTATGGTTGTACCATCTCACCTGTATGGTAAAATAACGGTCCTCTCTTTCGGATGTCACTCTTGGTCATCCTTGTCCTGGTCTTTGGGACACATTTTCGGACTCTAAAAACTAGTGTCACATCCGGGAAATGACAGACCAATGTACATTAAGCCATCTGGCCACTTCTGCTTGCGACTGTCCAGCTTCCATTCGTCCAGTCGCCCTCCACTGCAGGGAGTTGTCCAGGCATCTTCTCTGTGCCATAGCTGACTGTTTACACAGTGAACGTGTAAGTTGGACGAATACGGCAATACACACACACCACGTACATCTGCTAATAGGGGCACTGACATCATCGCTG
Source organism: Lepisma saccharinum (assembly GCF_977018435.1). NCBI lineage: Eukaryota > Metazoa > Arthropoda > Insecta > Zygentoma > Lepismatidae > Lepisma > Lepisma saccharinum. Next base: position 39,892,088 of record NC_139243.1, on the reverse strand, counting down.
CAGTATTATTTGTTTACACGTTACTATCACCTGATCGTATTATGTGGTCAAATGGACACAGGGGAAAGAATTTCTGTTTGTTGCTCTAACTTTGGACATTAGTATAGACAAAAACCATGTACATATTTATGCAACTGAAAGAACATTTAGAGATCAGATACAGTACAGTATGGATTAGTACAGGTAAAAGAAAGACCCTACAATCGCTTGAACTAATGCTCACATGATGTGCGTCACTATAGAGCAATGTGTGTATTAATAGATCAGCTCAGAAACGGAGAGGATAGTGCTGCATCAAGGTTTTTTTGCTCAATTGTCTAATAGTTTGCACGGATGACGCTAGATGGCTTACGAAATGGACAGTTTCTTCGCTCGAGCGAATAACCATCCAACATTCAAATGATCGGTATATGCTCGAAGCCCAGTAGTTCATCTGTAACCGTAATTTTTCTGTAGTAGTGGGCCTCCAAATATGGATCATGAAGTGTAAGACGCTGTGACATTGAAACTGAAGTGAACATTGTTATCCTCTGCATGTTAAAATATAATTTAGTCTATCGCATCAATACATAGCAATATATGAAAATGAAAGGATGATTATGGGCTGAAACTACCAGGATGAATTTTTAAACATATATTTGTACGATTATTGTCCCATTGAAAATGATATTTGAGCGAATCACACTTGAGCATAGGAGATTCGGTCGAGTATTTTCGAGCGAAAGTGGTTCAATGCAGTAATCTACAGCAGTAACTCACCCTAGCATGGTGTGTGATCTCGAACAGCCAACACTGCTGCACATCTGTGTGGCATGGACTCAATGAGGTGATCGATGAGATCTTGTAGGATTCCTCAAAACTCTTCACTTAGGGCAATCTTCAACCCTGGAAGATTTGAGGGAGGTGTCATCCTACCTACAATGTGTCTGCCAAGCAAATCCAGACATTCTCTATGGGATTTAAGTCTAGTAAACATGCTGGCCACTGCATACTATCGCCAAACCGCCATTTTAGATGACGTGGAGGTCCGTATGTCCCTCAATTTTGGTTCCAGCCCACAGCATCAGACCACCACCTTCATTTTAGAATGTTTCTTGTACAAGAGCAGGGTTATAGCGTTTCCCACATTCACTCCAGATTAGGCACGTCTATTGTAAGGCTGGAGGCTAAACCACGACTCATCAGACAACACTGCTCAACCCCATTCGTTGTGACCTCAATTGCGATGTTCCTCAGTCAAGTTTCTATGGACTGAAAGCTGTACGTACAGTGATAAAACACACACCATGAGTCTATATGCATAAAGGCCATCTATAAGAAAGCGATTGCAGACAGTTTGAGATGACACCTGCACCCTATTGCTATGAGAATGATGGCATGTTGTAGTTTCATTGCATTCTGTCATCTGTTCCAATCGGTTGTTAACAAGAGGTACCCATTGTCTCTTGCTGTTGTTGCTCGCGAATGGCCTTGACCTTGCCTTCGTCGCACATTTTCCGTTGTTTGGAACCGAATCTACAGGCAAGAAATGGCACTTACAGACATGCCAAGGGCTACAGATATCTCTCGCTGTCTGTCCAACTTCCATCCTTCCTATGGATCTCCATGCCATGGATTCAAGTAAATTGCACTTTAGAGGCATTGTACCACTTGCTCACGTTCCTCAATGAACTCTTACACTATCGTTGGACTGCTACTGCAATCCTCACAGCTGCATACTTCAGTTGTCAATTCAGATATATCGGCAATAATGATGGGCCAATAGCCAAATGAATCCAACTTGTCAATTAAATCATTCAAATATTCACATATTTTAATTGGTGAAATTATTATAATCTTAATAATTATTATCATTATTATTAATTTAGATCAGAATTCTGTAATTGTCATTTCTAATGGTAAAAGTAAAAATATTAAAAATTATCAAAGCTTTCCATTTACATCAAGGTATCTTGGAAATGGAGTGATAACACACAGAAGGCAAAGACTTGTGACATGCTGTCACATATTTTCCATCTCTAGGCATCCTAACCTTACCAAAAAATCATGTTAGAACCCATCTGATACCGGCAACTTGCCTGGCTCAAGGCCTATTTAATAATAATAATCCTGTGTGTAACAGCCAATGAAGAGCCTTGGCTTATCTACCGGCTGCCAGTCTCCCTCCCACACTTTCCCTCGTCACCTCTAAGCGTAGAGATCTTCAACCAGGACTGGAATAGTCGGGGGGCAGCCCGACGTATCCCCAGCCGTTGTAGTAGGTCTACCCAACCGGATTACGCTTACTCATTCAAAGTTCCCAGATTTCCTCACGATGGTGCGTTGCCACCGGCCCTATACACAGGCCGAAAATTCCTGGAGACTGAACCCGGGATCATACCCATGCCGTCCCGCAGCCGCCATCCAAAGCAAGGTGCCTTACACCGCATGGCCACGAAGGAGGACCAAATATAGCCAAATTTTCTGATTACACACATGTTCTGTGCATTTGCACTGATCGTTCTGTTTCCCTCCAACACCATCCCATCAGGTTCCATGAGAGCCTCACAATTTTGCAGGATGCAGCTTGTACATCATACAACCAACTATTTTTAACATATGTTTAATGGATATGCACACAAAACGCTCCGACTGACTCTTTACTTTTCTAATAAATAAACCTGCTGTGTTTGTATGTGGCGAGTTGGTTTGCATACTCATTTCGTATGTCTCCAGTTATGTGGTTATTTTTCTAGAAGTCTAGTATATTCCATCCCAACTTCTACTCAAAGAAACTGAGAGGTGTATAAATAGAGTGAAAGTTATGGCTACTTACACATATTGCATGTGGCAAACTTCAGTGGCAAGAAATGTAGGGTGCACCAACAGGTGTGTATTCATGTGTGTGTGTCTTAGCTAGTGAAACATTGTATTACATCTTATACAATTTTGGTACTTGCTCAGATTTAATCTTGTGTACTCTTAATATATTTTCATTATTCATAATGCTGTATTGACTTTGAAGGTGTGGTCTTAATTATTTAAGGAAATAATAAACTAAACCAGTGTTTCTCAACTGCTGGACCGTGGCCTGGCACCGGATCCTAACATCAATTATACCAGATTGTGAGAGGTTCTCATGGAACAGTTCTTCTACAACCAATATTACTACAATTAAATTAATGATGTAGTTATCAGTTTTCAAACTATGGAAATATAGTCATCAATTTCCAAATTAGTATTAATTAGAATTTTTCAGTGTTCAAAATGTAACATGGCAATTAAAATCAGCTCGTTCTAGATTAATTGAATGACGTTGGCCTGAGAAAAGTGCAAAATTTCATTGGATCCAGTCCTTGACAACTAACTTAAGCGTAATTTTCTATTATCAACAAGCACATTACTTTACTATTAACTATTACTTTATGATTATGCCATAATTTATTTATTAATATTTAATTTCAAGTGTATATAATAACGCACAAAGTTAAAAAATTAGAAAAGTATTTAAGAGTGAAATTGGTGGGATCGAAGCAGGTCACGGTCTCAATAAAGATAAGAAGCACTGAACTAAACTAATATATGTTAAATAATTATTTTACCGTGAATATTCATCTCCTGTGTATGCAACACAATCTGTATTCATCTGGCTTTCATCACAGATCCTACACAAAGGAGGGCAGAGTTCACCACAGAAGCCAATGCAGCTGTGTCCACAGCTCAAAAGTTTGTCACACGGCTGCCTGCAAGGAGGTCGATCGCATGGTTGAAAACACAACTTGGTGCAGGTAAAATGTGGACATTTCCAATCACAGGGTTCCTGTAAAATTACATTTGTGTTTAAGTCACAAGAATCTCAAGTAAAGCAAGTCTGAAAAATTATTATAGTCTAATAGTTTCTTTTGCAAGAATATAACCTTTGGCACAACCACCCACTGAGGGCCTGGGCCTACCTACCGACTGCCGGCCTTACTCCCACCTGATTCTACTCACTTACTCTTCTAAGGTGGGAGATAGAATAGAATAGAATTCTTTATTAAAGAAGGTGGTTTCGGCTTCGTGGGCCATTCTTACAACCAACCCTTGTCAAAGATACAATAAATGAATAAAAACAAAGAAAAAAACACTTTGATCATGATAATACAATAAAGATAATATAAAGATTATACAATAAAAAAATGATACATTGAATTGATTAGTATAAAAGATAAGTAATAAGTCTTCAGTAGTTCATTGTATGATGTGTAAGTGCAGGTGAAATTGTGAACATATGAAGGTTAATGTAGTTGTTGGGACAATAGTAAGTTCTTTAGTTGTTTCTTAAATTTTGATGGCAAATAATGTTAGTCAATGGTGCAGGCAGTTTTTTTCCATTCCCTGATCCCTGTGACAATGAAGGACTTGTTATATGTGGTGGTTTTATGTTTGGGGATTTTTAGATTGTCTTTCTTGCGGATATTATGTTCGACCGATGTTCTACGAGAACAGATCTTATCAAATAAGTATTTTGTGCATAAGGTGAGTATTAAGTATTTTCTTCTATTGTTAATGTTTAGCCAAGAAAGTTTCTTTAAATTGCAAGTTGCAGGATTTTGAAAGAGTAGTGAATGAAATTTGTGCTGATTAAGCAAGTGAAAATGAAATCTATATTCTCGAACATGTTCTTTTCTATTTAGGTTAAATATGAAACGTATAGAACAGTTTTGAATTTTTTGAAGTTTATAGTTTAGGCCCTGGGAGATATTACTGTACACTGGAGTGCAATAGTCTAGTGTGGATAAAACGAGTGCTTGCATAAGGTGATCTTTAACATTAGTGTCCAGAGTATGTGTTAAATCATACAAAGATGTAATTTTCCCCATACAGCTTTTCACAACAAATTCTACTTGTGCCTCCCAATTTAACTGTCTATTGAACACAATCCCCAAGTTTGTGCTTGTATCCATTTCGCTTAGCGGTATACTGCCGAGAGTTGGAGGAGAAGGTGCATTTTTGTGAAATTTTTTAAGTGTACCATGAGTTCCTATGATCATGAAGCAAGATTTTGTTGGATTTAATTGAAGGGAGTTTCTCCGTGACCAATTTGTTATAGCATCAAGATCGAATTGGAGTTTGGTCATCACATTATCGTAGTTTTCTGTATTACACTGAATATAGATTTGAGAATCATCAGCATACTGATGGTAGTGGCAATTTTCAACAGCACGGTCGAAATCAGCTACGTAAATCATATATAGTAACACCGGTAACACCATAATGATACAGTTTGGCCAATAGCAATTCATGATTGGTCGAGTCGAATGCTCTTGAATAGTCCAACAAGACTAAAAGTGTAACTTTATTTTCATCTATCCCTTTACTTATATTCAGTGGTCAGAAGTAGCGAGCTACTTGTAGCGTCGCTACTGTAGCTAGCTACAAAATTTGTAGCTGTAGCTGTAGCGACGCTACATTTTGAAAATTGTAGTTGTAGTGGTAGCAAAGCTACAAAATTCCTGTAGTTGTAGCGAAAATTTCACTACATTTTTTCTCAGCATTTTGAGATGAATTTTGAATGTGGCAACAGCGTCAGAAAAAATCGACAATGACCCTTAATTTTGCAGGAGGTTCATAAAGACAGTCTATTACATGGAGATACAGATTATCTAGACTGTAGATTATAGATATCTGCGTAATTTATTTAATTAGTATCTGAATAATTCACATATCCAGATAACTAACTGACATATATGAATATATTCCTGCTAACAGCTACGTTTTTTTAGCTGCATCGCTATTTTGGGGAGAAACATGCCTCGTTTGCTGCACCACTGGAAAAAAGTGCCTCGTTTGCATCACCCCCGGAACAAATCCTGTGGATATTCATGGTGTAAGAGACACCAAAATGTCATTAATTGCTGTGTAAGACACAACTTGCAGTGCAAAAACGAGCAATGGATTTTGCACTGCACTGACAAGGGAATAGTGCCAGCAATAAATGGCTCAGTACGTTAACAGCATTGATCATCGTCAGTATATAGGATCTCGCCAGCAATAAATTATTGTTACAAGAATGATAAAGAGTTTCTGGAATTACAATTATTTTCGTGATAGTATTTGTTCACAAATTTAAGTTGTTTTAAGTCCACTTTATGCACGGTAAGGTTAATCGGACTGGACCTACAGTTTAAAGTGGGATCCGAACCCACTCCACCTCCACCGGGTATCGAACCCAGGACCCCTTGAATACAAGGCGATGACGCTACCACTGCTCCATCGGGGAAGTCTTTCTTTAGTTAATATACATAGTTTTCAAATTTATATATTTCTCCCACTTTTGCGTCACTTTTCTGTAACTTTTGCTAATCATGACATCATCATCCTTCGCCGTTTCCTGCCTCTGGCTGGGTCGGCATAGAAGTCAAGCCTCTCCATTGTTCTGGTCTCCCACCACTCCTCTCTATCCACAGTGTTCCAATCTTGTCCTCTTCTCCTAACACTCTCCACTATCTGCTCTTTCCACTGACATCTTGGTCTCCCCTTGGCCTTATTCCCACTCCTTGTGCATTGTAAGCTCTTACTGGTAGTCTTTCTGCATCCATCCTCTTCATGTGTCCGAACCACCTTATCTGTGCCTGACCTATCCTGTCATGAAGCTTCACCACACCCACTGTCTGTCGGATCTCCTCATTCCTTATTCTATTCCTTCTAGTCTTCCTCAAAAAACTCCTTAAAAATTTAATCTTCACTGCCTGCATCTTTTCTTTGTCTCTCTATGGCATTGTCCAAGCCTCTGCTCCATATTTAATTATTGGCACATAGTATGTGTTATATATTACCTTCTTGCATTTCATAGGTACATCCCTGTTCCATATTAATCTTCGAACGCATTGATATAGTCCACCATCCATTTATCCTCTTCTGTTTACCTCCTCATCTATTCTTCCACTTCTCTCAATTATGAAATGAAGGATGAATGGTTTATTTAATTATTCTCTTATCTATAGTCGCTTTCTGCCACTTTCGGCTAATTGTGAGAACGAGGAAGAATGATGAATGATGAGCAGTGTGGGGAATGGAGAATCTCATCCTCCCAACTTGGCGTTTTTCCTAGTTTTCGTTTTGAGTCCATTTTATGCATAGATAAGCTGATCGAGACTGGATCCTAACCACTATGTGCCTCCGCTGGGTATCGAACCTGGGGCCCTTTTGTAGTCAAAGGGCTCCAGGTACTTTTCATTCAAAATGCTGACTTCATATCAGTCTATAAAAAATGAAATATTTATTCTAAAGAAAAATATGTTGATGTGAACATAAATACGTAATCCTACCAAATTTTATTTGTGTATAGTTGTAATCATTAATTTGAGTAACACCCTAATTGCAATATTCATATATCAAATTTGAATTGATATGCCACTTGCATAGGTATGGTATTCTCAAAAACTATAGTAAAAATAAGTAACTGAAGTAACACTGCTATCAAAATTATCGAATGACTGGAATCATGATAATAAATAAGAGAATCTATTTACCAGGGGATTTTTTTAATATCCATATGGTTGTTTTCATTTTTTTTATGCATAAGTAGCGCAAAAAGTAGCGAAGTAGCGAGTAGCGAACAGGAGTAGCGTAGCGAGCTACTTTTTGGTAAATGTAGTTGTAGCTGTAGCGAAGCTATATTTTGGAAGAGTAGCTGTAGATGTAGCGAAGCTACTTTTAAAATGTAGCGTTCTGATCACTGCTTATATTGTCTACGATATCTACCAGCACAGTGCAAGTACTATGCATTTTTCTAAAACCAGATTGCAAGTGTGGTAGGAAACCTTGAATATGTGGAAGTATTTGTTCATAAATTACTTTTTCAAGTATTTTGGACATTGTTGATAGAATGCTAATCGGCCTTAGATCTTTAATTTCTGTGGAGTTGGATTTTTTAGGTATAGGTATAGGTGTTACGTTTTTTCCATTCTTGAGGGAACCAACCTTTGGAAATATAAATATATTAATAACTTAGGTTTTGCGAGTATCTAGGTAACTTCTGCAACGTTTCGGGATGCAACTGCTCCCTTCCTCAGGCTGCTCACGTTTAGGTTATGTATAAATCATAACCACGTTGACCTCTCCATAGGTACAGGATATACGTCGCAGGAGTTCAGGATATATGTCACAGGAGTTACCTAGATACTCGCAAAACGTAAGTTATTAATATATTTATATTAAATTTGTGAGTAATTCGCACAACTTTCATCATGAAACCTTTGGAAAGGGAAAAATTAATAACGTGCGTAAGAACCTCTAAGCAAAAGGGGATGCATTGTTGCAGAACAGTTAGGTTTATTCCATCATAACCGCACACATTTGATTTCATTTTGTTTATTATTTTACGTACTTGTTCACTAATTACTGGGGTAAAAAAGAATGGGCCATTGTTGGGTTACTGGAGATAAGTGTTAGTTTCATCCCTCACCACTGCATTGCTATCTGAGGGTGCATTTGGTTAACAAAAAAACAGTTTACTGCATCAGGCTGAAATGTATTTGAGGAGAGCGCATTACTCTTTTTATTTGGTAAAAGTCAATGGCTTCTGAGGTTAGACCATAAGTTCTTAGCATATTTTATATTCATATTTACTGTTTCGTTATAGTGTTTATATTTTGCGTTGCTGACTGCTTTTTTGGCTCTGTTTCTGAAGTATTGGTATGATAGGAGAGTGTCTGGATCTCCTGTATTTACATACCTCAGATGAAAGTAGTCGCGCAACTTCCAGAATTCCCTTACTCGATATGAAATCCAGGGGGTGGGAGGTTTGGTTACACAAATTTTTTGCTGGGTGGCATGCTTATCTATTAGCCTGTTAACACTTTCCCTGGTGTGGGCATGTTTCACGCCGAAGAGAATCCAACCTATTTCTAGCGTGGGCGTGTTTGCACACCCAGACACATGTGCTTCGTCTGATCTATCCTGCCGCCTAGCAGCTGAACACATGATTGCGAAATCTTTCGCAAGTGTTGAGGGAAGATTGCTCTAGACCTTGGAAACGTTTGAGTCATTGTTTTGTGAGGTGCAAGTCTATTTTTATCCCCATTGTTGTTATTGTGTTCCAGAGCTCAGTGTGTTTGCGGCAGATCAAAGGAAAGAAGATGGATAGCATTTCGAAAGGGAAATCAGGGTATCAAGTTGCAGGATTTTGAAAGAGTAGTGAATGAAATTTGTGCTGATGAAGAAAGTGAAAATGAAATCTATATTTCCGAACTTGATGAAATTCAAGATGTAATATCTTCTAATGGATCAGACGAAAGTGATAGTGAAGATACTTCGATCTTACCCCCAGTGCATAATACACACATTGCATGGACAAAGAGTGACATTGTGCCTACAATTGCCCCTTTTACAGGAGATTCTGTAATCAAAATTGATTTAACAAGTGTAAAAAGCCCATCTGATTTTTTGAAAATAATTTTGGACGAAAATTTCATAAGTCACATAACTACTGAGACAAATCGGTATGCACATCAATATTTGAATTGCCCGCCAGGATAGAGACAGCAAATTCATAATCTTGCCACCAGGGAAAGAGTTAATGTTATCATTCAGGGCCTCCACCGCTGCATCTATGTCATTGTTTCTTTCGATTTTACACCATTTCACATTTTCAGTGTCTTTTTGAAACTTGTCCAAGTCGATGGTTTTGAAATTTATAATTTTGATAAATTTTTTAAATTGTTTTGGTGCGTGCAGGTCAAATACGGAGTAGGTTACTTGGTGATCTGTAATTCCTGGTAACTCACTCTGCCCAATTTGTTTTACAATTAAATCTTGTGAACAAAAGATTAAATCAATTAATGACTTTGACGTCGCTGTCACTCTGGTTGGTTTAGTAATTAATTCTTTCCCGTGAACTTCCTTGATTATACTCTGAAAGAGTCGAGTGCTACTTTCGTTTTTTTTTAACATGTTGATATTCCAGTCGCCTAACGCAATGAAGTAATCATAATTTAAGTAGGAGGATATCAGCTACATGGCTGATGTGAGTATAGCTGACATTAGGGGGTTTATATGCTACCATAATTCCAATCTTTTTCCTATCGATAGTTAATTCGATTACAAAGGACTCTACGACGATATCATTATTAACAAACTCATCTAAAAATTTCCATTTAAGCGATTTAGATATGTATAGGTATACACCACCTCTACATTTGTTTAATCTATCTTGTCAAACTAATGTGCAATTTTTGATGTCTACCATATTATTAGTAATATTCGGTTTTAACCAGGTTTCTGTAATGGCTATCAGGTGAAAGTTTAAGTCCAATATTATTTGTTTAAATTCGTCTATGGAGTTTAGTAAACCTTGAATATTTAGATGACATAATTTAAAGCCATTTTTAGATTTATTTATTTCAGCTTCGAGCTGTTTCTTGATGTTGTAATTGCTCTGGCAGATATTAATGGGTGACTCTTCATAGTAACTGGAGTGAATTCTAATTGGGATTCGCTGCACCATTGTCTACATTGGTGGGATCCTTTTGATCTATCGTTTCCTCCACTCTTGGTCATGGAGTATATATACTGTCCTGAGTGTGAATTGCATAAGGCAATAACAATGGAAATGTGTATGCAAATAACATTTAATTAAAAAAAAAACAGATGATAGTTTTCATAGTGACTTATTACCTACAATCAAAATTTTAAAAATATTAAAAATAGAAAGTAAAGAAAAGTAAAAAGTCAAGAAAAAAACAATAAAAATGTAAAAAAAAAAAGTATAAAATGACAGTACTAGCACAAAAGAAAAAAAATAATGGAAGTATTTGTTGATAACTAAGAATGGGAGAACTAAGAATTGGTGAGCTTGCATATATGCTGGCATGAGTTGGAATAGTAGCTGAGGGTTGTTTACATTGAACAGACTATTATGTGACAGGTTCTTGCCCTTTTTTCGCCACCATTGAGGAATGCAGAGTCTTGCATGCTTTGTGTGGTTCTGCGCAGAATGTTCTCCTTCACTCCCCTCCCCTCTACCTTTGACCAGAGGTGGTCATTTTCGTTCAACCTCCCTTACCCTTACCCTCACGCCTCGGCTTTGCCCTCACCCTCACGATTTGCCTATCGCCCTCACCCTCACATGCCCTCACCCTCACGGCTCGGCTTCGCCCTCACCCTCACAATTTGCGTTTTGCCCTCACCCTCACGACTCACCAGTCGCCCTCACCCTCACAATTTGCCTTTCGCCCTCACCCTCACGACTCACCAGTCACCCTCACACGCCCTCACCCTCACGATTTGCCTTTTGCCCTCACCCTCACGACTCCCCTTTCACCCTCACCCTCACACACCCTCACGACTTGCCTCTCGTCCTCACCCTCACCCTCACGGCTCACAAGTCACCCTCACCCTCACCCTTACGATTTGCCTTTTGCCCTCACCCTCACAACTCTCCTTTCGCCCTCACCCTCACATGCTTTCACCCTCACGGATTGATCTCGCCCTCACCCTCACACACCCTCACCCTCACAAGTCTTTGGAGGGTGAGGGTGAGGTCTGCCCTCATGAGGGTTGCCCTCCGTAGACAGTTAGCGATGTTTGAAGAAATAACTGGTTCCTTTACCACGTGCATTTCATACATTGAAATGACACGAAATTGTTAACTCATTCATGTGAAGAAAGTTAATATTAATGATAATAATAATACATTTTCTTTATTAAGCAATAAGGTTTAACAATGAGTATCATTTTGGACTAAGATTATTTGAGTTATATATTGCATAATTAATTTACATCAAGTATAATTATTATTTTTAATATATTTATTATTTTTAATATATTTATTATTTTTAACTATACGTTGTCACAAAAATCGTGTCATATACAGTATTGTGGGTGGGCCACTGACAGTAGCGTTCACTTTATAAACACCTTATCAATGGAAGATGCAACTGCTCCGTCTTTATTTATTGTTGTTTATCACACTATAACAATGATAATATACAAGTATCTGAGTTGTATCACTTCATTCTCTGCCCAGAGATGTTGGACTTGATCTCACTACGTCACAATTACCGGAATTCCATAGATGAGAAAGACTTGCCCCGCAGGCGTTCAAAGCCCCTACCCCCACCCTCTTGTCTGCAAGGACAGTTTGGATTTGAAAAACAACATTCCATTCACTGATCTTCTTGGAAACCGTGATGGAAATCTGCACCGCGAACAGGAGTATTTAGAGTAGCTTGAAGTCAGCTTGGAAATGGAAATATGTTCACTAAATAGAACGTAGAAGCTTTTAAAAGGGGCAAATATATTGACGAGGCATAAATTTCGTGGTTATGAAGACAGAACAATCAAAGTACAATAGTACTGTGCTACAATTTTGAATATGTCAGTCAATTTCAAAAATTATTTTTCATTGATTCGTGAATCGCTGATTGTATTGTGTCGTGGTTAAATAAACTTTCCTTTGTCAAACAGACTAGTGCCCACGCTGTCGTTTTGACAGTGGCGCAACTACAGAGGAGCAGGGAGGCATTGCCCCCCAAAGCTTCGATGGAAGTCAATTCTAAGGGGGCAAACGTTGACGGCCAAGGGCATTTCCAGGGGGCACATAGCAGCAATTGCCCCCCCCCCCCATTGATTTCAAATATTGTGCAAATAAAAATACATTTCGTAAAATTTTCTTGCACGCTTCGCTCGCACTGTCTGGTTTTCTCAATCTCGTCATGTTTAGAGCTGTAGTTAGGGGGCGGCGGGAGTCGGCCGTGGACGCTGAGCGATCTAAATTAAAAGTAAAAAAAAGCTATAAAAGAGAGAATGCCATGGCGCCCCGTGAAATTATTTGCGTCATATTAAATCAATATTCTTTTCAGTTTGGAAAAATTGGATCTAAAAATTTTCATATACGCTTTGCTCGCAATACAATTGTTTTCTGTAATGTAATATATTTAGGCAATATACATCTGTTGTACATATATGTATTGAATAAATTTTGAATTTGTACACAATTTAGTGGCAGCATGTTGCATATGTATTTTCTTATTTTATGTCGCTCCATGTTGCATATGTGTTCAACATGTGATGTACATGAAAGTTATACATGTCATGTGTACAAAAAGAATTATAATCAGAATGCATTTATCGTGCATTTTCTGCCATTCAAAAATACAGTTTGTGTGATTGTTTTCCATTATTAGCTAATGTGAAATTGAACGTGTTGAAAAGATATTTCAAATAGTTTGACCAAACAAATACTTTAGCACCGACTTCTACCCCCTTTTTGCGTAATTTAAGAGGATGATAACGTTTTTGATGCTGCTACTACTACTACTACTACTACTACTAATAATAATAATAATAATAATGTCATTTTTACTACTACTACAACTATTGGTACTTTTACCCTGGTACTTGCCCCCCCACCGACAAAATTCGTTGTTGCACCTCTGCGTTTTGGAATCCAAGGATTCCACTTCTAGCTGGTGGACAATTTAGTACTTCTCCCATTGTAATTGTAGGTGCAATAGATATTAGCTTATTTGAGAATAAAGTTTACGTCTAACAAACTACATCCCTTGATAACGAATATAAAATATTACTACCTTGTTGATGGGCAATGTACATTGCTTCTTTTTCTTCTTATTTTGAACCAGCCCCTGATGCGGAGTGGTTAGCAAATCGCGTTACGACGCAAGGGGTCCCGGGTTCGACTGTCGGCTTGTGCATGGATGTTTGTGAGTCACCATTCATTAATTTCATCATATCATCTCATCACGCATCCCATCTTCACAATTAGCCAAAATTGGCACAAAAGCAGAGTACAATAAAGCAAATCAATCAAATCGTATTTTGGTTTCTTCACGTTCCAATTATACTTCTCTAGAATAGCAACGATAAAGATACATGAATAAGGAATAGGCGAGGGAACACAAAGAAAAACCTATATCTGGGCACATGAAACTTTTCATTTCATTTTCTCTCCCCAAAAAACTATTTCACTTCATTTTTTTTTCGGAAGAAATCCGTCATAATACACGGTCAGTGTTTCGATTAATAAATAATCACATGCGTTTAACAGAGTGGGTTATGGCAAAGATACTACGAATATCATATGCTACTGCTGCCTACACCCCATGTAATTTGTCTCGATTTTAAGAGAACACAACGTTGCAATTACTAAACATTTAGTTTAGTTTATTTTCCGTCAAGAAAATTTGTTGATTTAACCTCTACCAGGTAAATGGAAATCTGATCGTCATGATATGAATGCTGTTCTTTTAACGAATGTGGTTACAGTAACGTCATTGTCAATAGGGGAAACAGTCGAGTACTCGCTTGCTCCTACCTGTTTGCATATGAGGCATCTATACTGAATGGGAATTATTAAATTATTTCTTTCCCATTCTCAATTCCTTTGCCTCTGTCTACATATCTATACATAATGTGAACACTGAGAAATATTTGACGGCATATATTTCACAAGACCTGTGTAGTATGAGGGGATAGCAACAACAAGTAAATTAAAAAAGAGGAACATAGATAAGAAGAGGAATAAAAAGGACTGATGTGGGGTGAGAGGGCAATATGTTAAGAGAAACAAGTATGTTGTAAAAGAATGCATGCAAATACACACACACACACACACACACACACACACACACAAATATATATATATATATATATATATATATATATAAGAAATGTAACTGATACTATAATTGAGGAAATATTTAATTAATTAATTGTCAAGTGCCAAAAAAACAATAGGAAAGTTAAAGAAATATACGATTGGCATGCAGACACTGCGATGTTTTGTTTCACAATGTCGAAAACATTGGCAGACTAATTTTAGAGTTCTATCTTTATTCATCACATCAATCAACAACTTCTAATATTTTTTACGCTTGCCAGATCTTATCCACGACATCTGACAAAAACCGAATTTTTCGTACCCTTGGTTTGCGACATAGTGGATACATATGTTCTTTAAAACTAAACTTGGTACTGTAAGACACACCAGGATCCGTTATTTTTTATCCTCTTGTTACTTTGCTTTCCTCCCGTTTGACAGTGAAAGTTTTTATGTTTTATGTATGCGTCAGATATTTGGCCTCGAAACCACTGGAATATTGCTAAGTTCTCATTCTTATTTAAAACACATTCGATTTATGATAAAATTACATTACTTGATTATTAAGGGATAAATGTTGAGAAATATACATGTGTGAAGACAATACAATAAAATTGGTAGTTATCATTCCATGGACATAATTGAAGGGAAATTGGAAAGATCAAACTCCACTTTTCAGTTTTTAAACCGAGCCCGGAAAACAGTAGATATTAATGTGTACGTGTATAATGTCTAACAATGAGGGTGCGGATTTAAAAGCACTAAAAAGCCCTCAAATAGGCAGACATATGGGCACAAAAATAAAGAAAAATAAGCACTTCAAAAACACCCTAAAATCAAAAGACAGATTAATATTTATTTCCCATATGGGAAAAATATGTTATTTTATGTAATGGCCTTGTTTAAAACTATCAGCTGGTTACGTGATTTTCGGCTACTCCGAAAACGTATCCAGGCCAGGGATTGTTTTTCTACCTATCACTTTAAAAAAAAGGGGATAAGCAGTGCTCGAAGTGAGGGGGCATGGTTTCCCCGAGTTAGCAACATTTTCAAAGATCATCCCACCCGCTGCCACACTGTCATCATGTCACCACATTAAAGTTAAACTAGGTCGGTATTGCTGCTACAACCGTTTTTCATCTTCTTCTAAGAGAACTACTCCGCAGCGGAGTAGTTAGCACTGCACGCTACGATGGCACAGGTCTCGGGTTGGAATCCTGGCCTGGATAGGTGTTCTTTGTGAGTGTCCCTTCTTCAGTTTTAAAGTATCATCACTAGGGTGCGGATTCTTGCTTATTTGCTTTCTTTATTCCTTTGCAGAAAAACATAGGATTTAATGTTTAAAGTTCGTTTCATGGTGTTTACAGTCCGAAAGCGCATTTAGTGCGTATAAATGCCTATTTTGAGGGCTAGTGTCTATTTTGCTTAATCGTGCCTAAACATGCCTATTCTGCCTTTTTTGATAACTTCAGCTTGTTTTATGCGTCTTTGGCTTTCCCTACATTGAAGAAGGTAAGCCATTGGTTACATTGAACTAACTGAAATATGGTATTCGCCAAATTTGAACCAACTACTTCTTTTTTTCCACCTGAAATCCTCTAGTGTCAACCAGTACTCATCTCCTTTGTTGAGCGTGTGATAGGAGATAGGCAGTTACGTGTGAAGATATCGTGTTCATATGTTTAAAAATGCCAAAGCACAAGGCAGCCAGAAGTGTATTAATCAAAAATGGATTGATGCAGAAGGTTGTTTTACGGTTGAAAATTTGATTTTTGTTATTAGCGCCGCTTTTCTCCACGTTTGGCTAATCGCATCGATGAGGATGAGTGATATGATGAAACTGATGAAGAGACACTCAGAAGCAGTGGCGTGCACGAGGGGGCTTGATGGGGGTTATAACCCCCTTTCGCAAAGTATTCCTAAAAAAAAGGAACGTCAAAGGTAGGAAAATATGACAAAATGAGGGCTGACTACCAAGAAAAAATATACATAACCTCTCCCTTTCGAAAATCCTGGGCACGACACTGCTCACAAGGAACACCCATGCACAGGCCGGGATTCCAACCCGGGACCCCTGAGTTGTAGCCTTGTTGTACTAACAACTCCGCCACGGAGGTCGTCCCCACACGGAAAAGTAATTTTCTGTCAAGCTTGTATGAAGCAGACATCTTTAACTGTTAAATTACTTCCAAATAAACAATTTCTTTCACATGGGAAATATCACATGTACCTAGGTACTACATATGTATAGTTTTATGTATTGCACTTGTTCAAAACTCTGAGCTGCTCACGTATAAATTCCCACTCCACAGAAAATATTTTTCTACCTCTCGTGTTGTTTGGGAACAAGGATAAATGGTGAACAATGCACACTGTGACGAGCCTTCAGCTTACATTACCTCAGTTCTAAATGTAACAATGCTATGTTATGTGACAAACTTCGTTTAGTGGCTTTGTGTTGAATATGGAGAATTACACTAATAGCATGTCTTGGCGCTAGTTGCGAGGATGCCATCTGCTCGCATGCCGACTCACTTCGAGCACTGACACTAAGTCAAACGATATTATTTATTCTAAAATGTTATGCGCATACACAGATGAACAGCTCATCTACTCGTGCAAAAAGTGCAAGTAAAATACATTCAAATAAATAAATTAACCAGGTTGTGTTATCCTAGCTTCCCTGCAAATGATCATTTCATTCAAACTATTGTCAATTCTTTGTGAAATATATGTGCGCAATTAGTACAGTGGGTAACAGAAATTCATTTCTCCGGAGAAATTTTAATCGGAACATCCTTTAAAATATTTTTTTGTTAAAATGGTGCAAATCCTTTTTTCATCACTTCAGAACAATTATTCACGTAACAATCGTTAGCTCAAGTTATTTCTGCGAGAATTACTTTAACTGATGATTCTCTGAAATTTGTGAATTGTTAGCACACTTTTATATGTAAACTGGAATGCTAATACAGTATGCATGTGCATTGGAAGTAAAAAATGCCTATTTTAATGTATTTTTATTTTAGTTGCCTATTTTAGAGTCCTTTTAAGTGCCTATTTGCATTATTTTCGTGCACATTGCCTGCCTATTTCAGAGGTTTTTAGTGCCTATAAATCCGTACCCTAATCATCACACATCCTCATCTTCGCGATCATCCAAGAAAATTTAAGTAAAATAAACAGAATCAATCAATGGAAATTCGTACATTGATTGATTGATTGATTGATTTATTAGCATCCATTCAACTTTACAAAAGTTTGGAATTGTCACATTGTACATGTACATTTAGAATACATCTATAAAATTATAGGCATAATATAATATAAAATACAATAGATAGTATGAGATACAAGATATCGTATAAAGAGAATAAATGCATGCTCAATGTTATTTTCTTGAGACAAATTGGCTAAAAATATGTTTTCTATATTCAATGTTCGCTTCATTTGCAATGACATTATGTACACACATGTATATATATATACAAACATATATAACACACACAAACATAAATTGAGCATTAAATAGTCACCTATACTTACACCTAGATAAATTACATCGAACAGCAAAGGAAAAATAAAAAAATAATGATGATAGGGCAGTTCTACTTTGTTATATTATTGTTATTATTCCTGTCACTTACGGTATCAATGTACTCTTGCACTGTGTAAAAACAATGTTCCTTTAGGAATCTTTTTAGATGTAACTTGTATACTGGCAATGACTTTATATTTTTGAATGCATTTGGTAGCATGTTAAATAAGCGTATACCATTATATGTTACCCCTTTTTGGTAGAATGTGGTATTGTGTACTTCCATATGTAAGTCATTCTTTCCCCTGGTGTTGTAGGTGTGGTAGTCCTTATTTGCTGTGTGTGTATTTTGACAAATTTTCATGCTTGTTAGGATTTCATATAGGTATATGCATGGAACTGGCAATATCTGTAATTCTTGAAATAATGGTTTGCATGGTGCATCTGTTGGAGCATTTGCCAGAATTCTAACAGCTCTCTTTTGTAGTCTGAATAATGTAATGCTTTTGTTCTTGTTCCCCCAGAAAATGATGCCGTACCGTAATACAGAGTGAATGATGCCATAGTATAGTGTTTTTGCTGCTTCTAGATTTACTACATTTCTTACTGTTCTTATCGCATAACAAAACCCACTAACCTTGTTTGCTGTAGCTTCAATGTGTAGATCCCACTTTAAATTTTCAGACAGTTGTACACCAAGAAATTTTATGTTAGATACATATTCTATGTCCTGATCTTGAAAGTTAATTTCTGGAGTTTCACTGCTACAGCTGTTGATTTGAAATCTAATTGCATTTGTTTTTTTAGTGTTTACCACAAGACCATTTTTTTCTATCCACTCCGAGATGTGAGTGATTGTATTCTTTACCTTGTGTTTTAACCGTTCTGTGTTTGTTCCTGCTATAAGAACAGTTGTATCATCAGCAAAGAGAGTTGTGTTTGCATCTTTACAGTTTTGTGGAAGGTCATTGATGTAAATTAAAAAAAGTAAGGGTCCTAAAATGGATCCTTGGGGTACACCATATGTAATACGTTGTTTCTTTGATCGATAATTTTCCTTGTTATTATCCTTATCGATGTGAGTTATTTCTACTATCTGATTCCTGTCTGTTAAATATGATTTAAACCATTCTTTTGCTACTCCCCTGATCCCATACTGGTCCATTTTTTTTACCAAGAGTTTGTGGTTGACAGTGTCAAATGCTTTTGTTAGATCAAGAAAGAGCCCTACACAGTGTTCTTTTTTATCCAAAATTTCTCTAATTGCTTCTGTGAATGTGTGTATAGCAGATTGTGTAGATTTTCCTTTGCAAAAACCATGTTGTTGTTCAGAAATGATGGAAAATTTGTTAAAAAATGTTATTAATCTATTGTACATAACCCTTTCAAGTATTTTTGAGATGACTGGGAGAAGAGAGATTGGTCTGTAATTACTCATTTCATTTTTTGACCCTTTCTTGTGCAGAGGTTTTATTATGGCAGTCTTTAGCTGTTCTGGATATTTACCGGTAAGGAGACTTAGATTAACTACATGACGTATTGGGCCACATAGGTGTGCGGCACATTTTTTTATTACAATGTCAGGTATCTCATCTATGCCGGCAGAATAATTGTTTTTCAAGTGACTTATTAAGCTAAATATTTCCTTCTCGTCTGCTGGGAGTAAGTATATACTAGAATCTACTTTAGTTATATTACTAGTTTTATGATTTTGTTTTTGGATGTTTTTTGTTATTTTTTCTACTATCCCAGTAAAGTATTTATTGAAAGTTGATGCTACATCTTGGGGATTGACCACGCTTTTGCCTTCGTGTTTTAGTGATATGTTGTCTTTGTATTTTTCTTTCCCTACCATACCTAATTCGGTTTTTGCAATATGCCACAAGGTTTTTTGTTTGTTATTTGAGTCTAGGATCATACTGCTATTATAGTCTTTTTTTGCTTCCTTGACTGAGTTTTCAAACTCCTTTCTTTTTTCCTTTAGATATGAATTGAATGTTTCACTTTTGAATTGGTGTCTACATTTATTCATTATGATGAAATCTTTCCAGTTTTCTTTGATGTCGGGTGTTATCCAATTTGATTTTGTTTCAATGTATATTTTTTTTGTTGTTTTGGGAAATGCTAAATTAAATGAGTATGAAATGGCAGACAGCAATGTCTCGTATGCTTCATTCACATCAGTTTGGTAGTATAGGTCATCCCACGATTCTCTACTTATTAAGTAGTTAAAGTAACTAAAATTAGCTTCATTAAATTCTCTTTTTGTGGTATTTATGTGTCTATAAGGTGTGTGTGTTTGGTTTGTGTTTTGTGCTGCAGTAAGTTTTATGCATTGTGCCTCATGGTCTGAAAAGCCAGTACTAATTGTATTGACACTGTATACAAATAAGTTGGTGTTTAAGAAAACCTGATCAATTGCTGTTTTTGAAGTTGATGTGATTCGTGTGGGTACTCGCACAACTGCTGTCAGATTGTGAGCTTTCATGAATATTTCTACCTCATGTCCTATTTTTTGACTCAGGAAATCAATGTTAAAATCTCCTATTAGTATGGATTTGATTTTTCTTTTGGAATAAGCATCTAATATTACATCTAGTTTCCTAGTAAAGTTGTTGATATTACTGTCGGGTGTTCTGTATACACAAATTAATACTAGCCTAAGTGGTGGAAATTCAACTATGGAACTTTCAAATTCTTTTTCCTCATTCAGGTAGTTGAATTGTTTGCTCCCTTTTGCCTTAATGTTATTTTTTATGAATATGCATGACCCACCCCTGATTTTATTTTCTCTGGAGAAACTGGTTGCTAGTGTAAAATTTGGAAAGTTTATGTAGTTAAGATCATCATTTCGCAGCCAGTGTTCTGTCAGACAAATTACATCAATGTTACATAATTCATTTTGCATAAATATTTCTAAATTAAGCTTTTTTGCTGTGGTAAGGCCTTGTATGTTTTGATGAAATATATTTAATGTGTTTTCTTTTGCATTTAATTTTTTATCATGAGTACCTTTCCCTTCTTTTGTTTTTTTATCATCACTCTTGTCACTAGGTTCTACAATAAAAAATCTTCATGAAATTTTTGTGGTACACGTTTTTCCCTTCTTGACAGTCTTAGAGCTCCGTCACTTGTATTCGCAATTTCAGATGTTTCACTTTTTTCCGGTAGGTTGTCACTCACTTCATCTTCACGGTGGAGCACATTACACAAAGATTCTTTACTCACCTTTTTGGTAGTGTTGTTTGTTACCTTTTCCCTTTCAACTGCAGATTTTTCAGTTATCTTCTCGAGATGATTTTCACTATTCAGCACTTGCACTGGGATTGTTTCCTTCTCCTTTCCAATAGATTGAGGTGCAGGGAGGACTATGGTAACATTGCTGTTTTGTGGAGATGAATTGTTCAGCAGTAAGCCGAGTTTATTACACAGAACGTCTTTGCCTCTTCTGTTCAGATGCTGACCATGCGTAGTATGCCCTTCTCTACCAATGTCGTTGACACTCAACATTTTTACTGTGGGGAAGAATTTGCACACTTTCGAGATTTTTGAGTTAACCCTTTCAATTTCCATGTTTACACAAGAGGTTGGAATGAGATCATACCTATGTGGGATTCCTGTAACAATGACGTTTGTGTTTTGTACACTTTCGAGGCACTTTTTTAGTACTGGTATCACATTTTTTGCCTCGTTTTTGGCGACATCGTTTGATCCACCCATTATGATTACACAGTCTTTGCTTCCGTAGTTTTTGCTCATGGAAGCCGCTGATTTCACTACTTCATTCAGTGGAGCCCCTGGTTTAGTGTATCCAGTTATTTCGTACTTATTGCATTTTTCTGACATTTTCGATGCAATATCACGACTATGGCTATCGCCTAAAATTAAGACCTTGCATTTGAACTGTTTATTTGGGTTAAATTTGTTTTGCTTTTTGAGTTTACCAGTTTCGTTACCATTTTCTAGGGATGGGAAGATATGGAATTTTGGCCGATACCGATAAAGTACCGATATAAAATTTACCGATACCGATAACCGATATTCTACCGATCCGATATAAAATTAGAAATGGTCCTGGAAGAACCTGTAAGGTTCATTGACCTCCTTAAAAATGTGTGTTTCAAAGTGACTGCAGTGCAAGAGAAATTGCATATTTAGACATTTACTTTTTAAAAAAGTAGGGCATGGAGATTATCCATAAAAATTACAACAAAAATGGCATAATTTTGCACTAAACTATCAGATATTTATTGATATATCGGATCGGTAAAATAATCGGTAATTTTACCGATAAACCGATACACCGATATGCCTATATCGGCCGATACCGATAGAGTACCGATTAATCGGTCCCATCCCTACCATTTTCTTCTTTGCTTAGCCCGGTTAAATTGACAGATTTTGTTGTCGAGGGGTTAGCTTCTGCATTGTATAGTACCTCATATGGATTTCGATGTATAAATTGGTTTGATACCTTGTAGTTTTGTCCGTTTGTGCTGGTACGCATTAGTGGTTTTTTGCTTACATTACCCTTGACTACTTCTGTCCACACATTTTCCCCTTTTTGTCCTTTTTTCGTTTTTAGCAGTTCAAGTTTGTCTGTTTCAAGCAGTTTTATGATTTCGTCTTTAGACGATAACTCCAGTTTCAGTCTTTCCATTTCTCGTAACATTCTGTTGCAATCACAGCAGCCCGGCATTTTTCTTATATCACGTTTCACTCACTCTCACGTTATTTTACCTGTTATTTCAGCTCTGTAGTATCTTTATATGCTCGCAACGAGTATGTAGTATTCCAGACGTACTTTTAGTGTGTATTTCGATGAACATTTGGATATTTTTACACGCTCACTAACGACGCACAACAGTACCGGCCGCCATTTTTTTTTTTTTTTTTTTTTTTTTGAAGAAGATTTCAGGTTTAGTTCTGCTTCGTCCAGTGTTGAGCTACATGTGCAAGTTATACTTCTTGTAAATATATCTGCAAAAATATACCATTATATTAAATTTTAATTTCAAACTGTGAAATGCGAGAAATTTCTCAATTTTCAAGTAAAATCATAATAATTGTATTTGCCACTTTTATTCTCACCATTTTTATCATTGCCATTTTATCCTCTTGCCATTTTCAATTTGCCACTTTTCCATTGCCACTATTGCCTTTGCCATTTTTACGTAAATTCCACCAGTTTCATGCCCAATTGTTTGCAAGTTATGAAAAAAAAATTGCACCCTTAAAAAAAATTGTGGATGTTCCCAATAAAATGTATCTGAAGAAATGAATTTGGGTTACTCATTGCGCTGATTGCGCACATTACACCAATACGTGAGCTGTTAATTTGTATGGCATTACATTTTAGAATAAATAGCATCATTGACTTATGCAACACAAAGGCACTACACTAAGTTTTTCACATAACTTAGAATTGTTTCATTCAGAACTGAGGCAATGTAAGAGGGTTCATCGCGGTGTGCATTGTTCACCATTTATTCTTGTTTCCTAATAACGCGATAGTTAGAAAAACATTTTCAGAGGAGCCTAAAATCACGTACAGAGAACCTGAGTTTTGAACAAGGATATTTTGTAAAACTATATAGGTATGTGTATGTGGGATAGAATATTTATTTGTATAGTAATTTAACACAAGCTTGACAGAAAATTACTTTTCTGTCAGTGGGGCCGATATCCGTGGGGAAGTGGATAGCACAGCAGGGGTTCCAGGTTCGAATCCTGGCCTGGGCATGGATGTTCTTTGCGAGTGTTCCTTCATAAATGTCATCATGTCATCCCTCATCCGAATCCTCGCAATTAGCCAAAAGTGAAAAAAAAGCGATGCTGAATAACAAAAATCAAATTTTCCGTCGGTGGTTAAACAAACTTTTGCAGAAATCCATTTTTAAATCAATATACATCTGGCAGTCTTGCGCTTTTGGCATTTTCAAAAATATGAACATGATATCTCCACAGATAACTGTCTACTTCCTTTCACACACACACACAACAAAGCAAATGGGTACGGATTGACTGCTACAAGATTTCAGGTGGAAAAAAGAAAGGGTAGTTAGGCGGTAGGTGTCGTTATGTCCACGGTGATGACTGATGAGTCACCAACAGGTTGTCCAGTGTGCTTACCCCGATTGAGGCTTTGTCAGTTCAACGTCAACGAAGGCTTTCATTCAACATAGGGAAAGCCAAAGGCGCATAACAAAGCTGAAATAAACAAAAATGGCAGAATAGGCATTTTAGGCACGATTAAGCAAAATAGGCACTCACCTAATAGGCATTTATAGGCAATATAAAAATGCGTTTTTGGACTAGAAACACCATGAAACGAAATAAAAATATTAAAGCCTATGTTTTACTACGAAAGAATGAAAAAGGCAAATACGTAAAAAATCCGCAAGCTATTGATATGTAAACATCTAAGTTGTGGGATCACTTCATCCTCTGCACAAATATGTTGAACTTGATCTCACTACGTGACAATTACTAGAATTCCATGGAAAAGGAAGACTTGCCCCGCAGGTGTTCAAAACCCCTTCCTCCACCCCATCCTTTGTTGTAAGAGGGACAGATTCGATTTGAAGAAAGACATTCATTCTTGGAAACCATGATGGTAATCTCACAGAAGGAACAGGAGCATTTACTATAGCTTGGTGAATGAAGAGTTTTGAAGACAGAGTGGACATGGAAATATAATGTACTGGGTGGAAGTTTTTGAAAAGAGAAAATGAATGAGACAGAACAACAATCAAAGTACAAGTACAATAGTACTGTGTTATAATTTTAAATATGTCAGTCAATTTCTACAATTATTTTCCATGGTTAATTGTATCGTTGGGTTCCCTATGGTTAACTCCCATATAATGTAGTGCCCACGCTTTCGCTTTGAAATCCAAGGATCTCGGGAATCCACTACATCAAGACACACAATTTGCTTACCCCATTGGCGTACGCGGAGGAGGGGGAATGGGAATAAGGGGCTATAACCCCTCCCCGAAATTTCTTGACAATAAGAAAATCTAAAGAAGTTGGGAAAACTTCCCTTTAAATTACCCTCCAGCAACTATTTTCTTGTTTGAGTTACTTCTGAAACGAAAGTTTAAAATAATTATTGGAGCTCCTATGTCATGAAAAAGGAAATACAACAGCGAGGCAGTGGCGGCGATTAGAGGGCGAGGGGGCAATTGCCCCCCAACTTTTCGCCACTTTTCCCCTCGTACTTTGCTAAACCTTATCTACAAAGGAAAATATAGTGCCTTTGTGCCCCCCCTCCTAGTTTTGGCACATTGCCCCTTCCGGTTTTGGAATCCAATCGCCGCCACTGCACCGAAATTGATTCACGGTGATGCATTCTATGATCCGAGCAAATTTAATCTCACTCTGATCACTAAAGGTTAGATTCATGGCATTGAACTGACTACATTCAGGTGTAATTGGTACAACTTCGATTGAAATCTCATAATATTTGAGTGAGGTAGAACCTTCTTTCCGGATCAAGTAAAATACGGAGTGACGTGCACTGAGGAGTAGCTAGTCTAGCAGAGATAGATTAATCAATCTCACATATCTAATTTTCAAATCACAATATTTATTGTCCTGTTGAAGCCACAGTTCACATACAACACTTTTCTTTCACATGCTTCTCGTCCCTCGGTGAGATCAGCTGGCAATGAATAGTGTGCTTCCGTGTGCTAAACGAATGCCTAAAAGATAGTACAATTTTGTTGCTGAAAAATATTTTTTTGATTTGTGGCGATTTTATCTTGATATCAAACCAGAATTGCCAATAATGTTATTAATATCTTGATTACTATTTGTATTCTAATTTAAATAAATAGTGTGCTTTCATGTGCTAGCGAATGCCTAAAAGATAGTACAATTTTGTTGCTGAAAAATATTTTTTTTGATTTGTGGCGATATCAAGCCAGAATCGCCACAATAAACTCATTAATATCTTGATTAATATTTGTGTGCTTATAAAAATACATAGTGTGCATTCATGTGCTAACTATGTGCAAACGTTTGAGATATAATTTCATAATTTATTAATATGTGGTGATTTCCACTTGACATACGTTTTTCCACCGCCTCACCACTCACCATCACCAGTTCCAGGTAGAAACGAAACGGTCTTGTCATTGTGAAGGACTTTTAATTCAATGGAAGCGTCACACTGTAAATTGTTCGCATCAACCATTCATAATGCGCAGCTCTTCTTAAAATCGTGTGCAATGGCATGCGAACTTCTCTCCCTAGACATCTCTTTGATCTTGATGCGCTACCGATGAGCTAAACAAATTTTAATACATTTTTCTAACACCTTGAAAAGGAGCAAATTGGTACAAGAATTCAGTAATAACCTTTTACTGGTTAAAGATACGTCGAAAAAACCTTCACCATTGCATTTCTCGTGAAATTCTAGCCTGATTTGATATATCATATCACCCCCTTCCCATTTAAAATTCTGAAGTTGAATTCAAGATGGCTGACATCAAGATGGCCGTCGACCACGCGGGTGGCGTCAATGTGGTTCCTTCTTGGCCTGATAACGATTGGTCATCACCATTTCCATGTTGCGCGCTGCAGTGGCCTTCTACCGGAGGTGTTAAGTGACTTTTTGAGCCACCCTGTACAATTAAATTCAACACATTTTTGTACTTAATACATCACTTGTATTTATTCTTTTACAAACAAAATACAGTTCCACAAGAAGGTAAATTTACAGCACATTTTACTTGCCCTATTTGAGAAATGTTACACCTTTATGCCCATTCGGTTAACCTGCTCGCTCATTGTCTCTCCTACTAAATAATATAATTCTAATAATTTGGATAATGGCCTCTCTTGGATCACCAGAACATGTGCACTTAGAAGATCAAAATCAAATCTTTCTTATTCTATAATTTGATGCACATACACAGATAAACAGGTCATATAATCGTACAAAAATAAAATAATGCAAATGCTTTCAATTAATCAGGTTATGTTATCTTAGCTTTCATGCAAATGAGAATATGATTAAAATTATAACCCATTGTCAATGAAACATTTGTGCGCAATTAGCGCAATAGGTAACGCTAGTTCATTTCTTCCCAGAAATTTTAATTGGAACACCATTTAAAATATTTTTTTTTGGTTAAAAGGATGCAAATTGCTTTTCATCCCTTTTTGTGCGTACAATTGAACACAAAATTGCATGTAGTCCAGTTTCGCCTAATCCCCTTTGTTAGAACTGCTTATCGGCACAGTACGCGTATAATGTGATTTATGAAATTTAACGGTCTCTCCACAGGCCGAAATGCCTGTTTTTTCCTGCTGCATTTATTGAAAAAAATTGTCTTAATATATGTACATTTAGAAAGTTTTTCGTTTTACCTACTTTATACCCTACTGCCTATATCTTTACTTTTCACGCCTGTTTTTTTAATTTTCAATGACATTTTTAGAATGTGTTTTTAAAAAATTGTACATAACTTAGTTTTCTTTCAAAAACATTATTTATTAGCACATTACGATGTTGCCAGTTGCCAGAAACAATTACAAAGCTGGGAAAAAGAGGTGAAACTCTTATCCATTAAACTCTTGGAGGAATCGGTGCGGCTACTAATTGAAGTGTCAGGAGAAAAAGTTAGCTGTTGCAGAAAAGTGCAAAGGTGTAATGAGTAAAAATGTAGAACTGGAAAACTTGAAAACGATTTGTGATATTCTTAAACGAGAAAAAATATTTTATTCACGATATGAATCCAGTTCTTACAATAGCCTATTTCATGGGTGGTCAAATGAGATCATTCTCATTATGAAAATCATTCTTTATGACAGATGAATATTCAAGAAAGCAAAAAAAAAACAACAAAAAAAAACTAGTGGTTGTGTGTAATCAAGGCAACAAATGAAAGTAAATATGTTGTTTACTAGTTGATTTTAAAATGAAATTATAGAGATAAATTATTTGGAACTTTCCCACTTTATTTTTGTTTATTGTGCCTATTTTTTTTTAATTTGGTGCCTATTTTCCACATTATAAATGCCTTTTTGTCTGCCTATTCTAACCAAAATAAATGCCCGAACTCGGGTGCAAGTTATGAAAGTCATTCTTAGTTATCCTTGATATCACACACCTGGTTAGGTTAGATAAAACAAGAACAAGCAGAACATTAAGCGTCAATGAAGCAGCTTAGAATTTCTAAACCGACTAAAGTCAGAGATTGAAGGGGGTCGAGTGGAGGATTGTTTTTGCCTACTAAAAGATCGACCAAGAAATGGAGTCCTATTTTCCTTTATCTTATAGAAAATATAACAAACATCCCCGGCTGCTGGATTGTGTGACAATGCTCCTTTTTCGGAGCAACACCTGACTATTTGGCATGGGCACATGTTGGGAATTGTTAGGTGTTTACTTGGATCAAAATTTCCCTCATTCCCCCTTCCGACCGGTTTAGGCGGTTAGGCGAAATGGGATGCCATCCAAAATTGGGGTATTTGTTCAAATTGGCCGAATGGTAAGTGCAAGTTCTTTATATCAGAATTACTTTAATTCACAATTCCCTGCGAAGATGAATTATTAATTAATACCAGTGGCGTGTCCAGGATTTTCGCAGTAATTTCTATCATTTACTGCCTTTCACTTTTTTAAAATAATACTGGAGCAAAGGGGAGGGGTTATGAACCCCACCGATCCCCTCTTGGCACGCCACTGATTAATACATTTCTGGCTGTCATATCCCTTGTCATTTTGAAACACATGATACCTCCTCATACAACCACATTTTTTCACAGGCACAACAAAGCAAATGAGTACTGATTGATTCCCACAAATCTTTCAGGGGAAAAAAAAAGAAGGGGAGAGCTGGCGTCGTTACGTCCACATATATGATGAGTCACTAACAGGTTGTCCAGTTTGCTTACCCCGATTGAGGCTTTCAGGCAGTTCAATGTCAACGAACGCTTACATTCAACATAGGGAAAGCCAAAGGCACATAACAAAGCTGAAATAAGCAAAAATGGCAGAATAGGCATTTTAGGGACGATTAAGCAAAATAGGCACTCACCTAATAGGCATTTATAGGCAATATAAAAATGCGTTTTTGGACTAGAAACACAATGAAACGAATTAAAAATATTAAAGCCTATTTCTTACTAGACCCGGTGGAGGAGGCACATTGTAGTTCGGATCCAACTTTAAACAAGAGGTGGTCATTTTCATTCAATCTCCCTCACCTTCATGCCTCGCCCTCACCTTCATGCCTCGCCCTCACCTTCATGCCTCGCCCTCACCCTCATGCCTTGCCCTCACCCTCACATGCCCTCATGACTCGCCTTTCACCCTCACGGATTTTCCTTGCCCTCACCCTCACCCTCACATGCCCTCACCCTCACGACTCAACTTCATCCTCACCCTCACATGCCCTCACCCTCATGGATTGACATGGCCCTCACCCTCACATGCCCTCACCCTCACGACTCGCATTTTGCCCTCACCCTCATGGATTGTCATGGCCCTCACCCTCACATGCCCTCACCCTCACGACTAGCCTTTCACCCTCACCCTCACATGCCCTCACCCTCACGATTTGCCTTTTGCCCTCACCCTCACACGCCCTCACCCTCACGACTCACCAGTCGCCCTCACCCTCACGGCTCGGCTTCACCCTCACCCTCACAACTCACCCTCACCCTCACATGCCCTCACCCTCACGGCTTGGCTTCACCCTCACACCCTTACCCTCATGGGTCGATCTCGCCCTCACCCACCCTCACCCTCACAAGTCTTTGGAGGGTGAGGGTGAGGTCTGCCCTAATGAGGGTCGCCCTCCGGAGGGTGACCACCTCTGTTTTTGACCAGCCACAGACAGGTGCCCTATGTTGATGGGGGAAGAGGTTCCAAAAATAGACACACCACCCTTAGGAAGGGAGTTTGGCGAAGCAGAGCAGCGTTTTTTCTGCTGAACTTTGCAATGTCCTCAGAGTCACTAAATCTAACCAGGTTTCCATTGTGTAGGGCAAGTACATTTTCATCGGTTGTCCACACTCCTTCGAAAATTTTCCTTAGTCTTACCTTGTGAAAGAGATCCAGATTTGTTTTTGTGAGGTTTTCAGTTATGAAGATGCCTGTCCCTGTAGCCTTTATTGTTTTTTGTTCTTGTAGACCAAGTCTCTCTGGGCGTAGGTCACAAAGCGTGAGATGATCGGCCGGGGTTTTCCATCATGTCGTGGTGCTCCCAGTCGGTGAACACGATGGAACACATCTTGAGGTACCTTTACTTTCACCTGCTCGTTGATGACCTTTGACACCATCACTTCACAATTTTCACCCTCGCTTTCACTGATGCCATGGAAAAAGGTTAAGGCGACGGTCATACTGCTCCAAGGAATTCAAATCCTTCCGCACTTGCTTCACCTGTTTGTCTAAGTCAGAGATTTTTATGTCGAGATTGCTTTTTACTTCATGGATCGCATCCTCCATGACAGTTTTGATGATGGTGGTCAGTGCTGGTTTGATTTCTTTCAGCACATCATCATTTGCAAAAGGCAGGGCGATGTGTCTGTCTAGATCTCAAAACTGCCGGTTCAGTTCCTTCGCTATTGCTGTGGAGATGGAGTTTTCAATGCGTTGCCACTCAGCTTTGCTTATTCTCATTTTCCGGACAATACTGCTCTTAACACTGATAACACTGATAAACAATGAAATACTCCTTTAAATAAAACTAAGTGATCTTTATGTAATCAGATGTGCTGATAACGAATATCGCATCCGTTTTCCTGTATCACCTAAATTTTTTTCAGAACACCCACATTTTATAGTTTTATGGTTTCAGGTCTCCGCACCCTGCTCCGTATCCGGCTTAACGTTCGGTTCCTAGCAAATGGATAAGACCCTTTTAGCGACCTTGTGTGTTTATGACTGGCACTTAATATTTCATGGAGGAAACATCTGTCAGTAGAGTAATTTACTGTTTCTCTGATTAAATTTGTTCTTTTGTGGGTTAGTCGAGTCTTAACTTCCTTTCCGATAACTTTGCGAGTAGCCTTCGCGAGTAGCCGTATTTTATGTTTGTGTATGTTCGTGAAATTGTGAATGTTATATTGCGTATAGTGAAGTGAAGTGTAAGTTGTATTTTAACAAAACGATCAGAGCATTCATAATTGTTTTTTTTTTTAAAGAAATATATTATAACTAAATTAATGAGTTCGCCATGTCATGCAAATGTGTGAATAACCCAAACTTGTTTTGTTATATTTGCGGGGAATTTACTCCGAAGTCACAGAGAAATACTATCACTCCTATAGTGAAAAAAGCATATGAGTTGTATTTTGGAAGTAAAGTAGACTAGGGAAAAAGCTGGGCACCAGGTAAAATTCGTTGTAATTGTTCGCGAACTTTACGTGGTTGGCTTAATGGCACTCACAAATCAATGCCCTACGGAAACCCTGTAATATGGACAGAACAGATAGATCATACTACGGATTGTTACTTCTGTTTAACAAACATAGTGGGATATAGTTCTAAATCAAAACATTCTATATTTTATCCTGATGTTCCTTCAGCCAAGAAACCTATGAGTCATGATTTTATACCAATACCTAAGCCTCGTAAAGAATGGACAGTGGTTGAAACAGAACCAAGCACTGCTTCTCCAGATGACGAACCTGGACCCTCATATTCAAACACCGATCCAAATTTTTCTGATCCGAATATACCTCACTTTATTTCCCAATTTGAACTAAATGATCTAGTCAGAGATCTCAACCTTTCTAAAGTTCAAGCGGAATTATTAGGTTCTCATCTCCGAGGGTGGAATTTATTACAAGATAGTGTTAAGGTGTCATATCGGAAATGCCAACAATCACTGAAACATTGTTTTTCTGTTAGTAATGAGTTAACTTACTGCAATGATGTAGAAGCCCTTCTGCAAGAACTTGGAAGGAGTCACAACCCAAATGAGTGGAGACTATTTTTAGATTCATCTAAGAATACTTTAAAAGTAGTATTGTTGCATAATGGCAATATATACCCATCCGTACCCCTTGCCTATTCTTCCCCTGTGAAGGAAAAATATGAAAATATGGATACAATATTAAAAGTGATAAATTATGAAAAATATGGTTGGCAGATATGCGGAGACCTCAAAATGATTGGTATACTGTTAGGCATGCAGTCTGGGTTTACAAAATTTTGTTGCTTTCTTTGCGAATGGGACAGCCGGGCAAAAGATAAACATTACAACATTGTGGATTGGCCCATACGAAAAAAAACTTAATTCCTGGAGAGAAGAGTGTTAGGAATCACCCTCTACTTGAGAAAGACAAGATTTTGTTACCACCGTTGCATATAAAGTTAGGGCTGATGAAAAATTTTGTTAAGGCTTGGATAAACATGGTGAGGGTTTTGGGTACTTGAGAAAAACATTTCCTAAACTCAGTGATAGTAAGTTAAAAGATGTCATATTTATTGGGCCGCAAATCCGTGAGATCATTCATGATGACAACTTTGTGGAATTGCTAACAGAAAAAGAGAAATAAACATGGTTAGCTTTCAGACAAGTATGCTGTAATTTTCTTGGAAATGTGAAAGCTGACAACTACAAGAAACTTGTTAAGAACTTGAAGTGTTATCGGCAGATGGGGTGCAATATGTCCTTCAAAATTCACTTTTTACATTTGCATTTGGACATTTTACCCCCTAACTTGGGCACGGTTAGTGATGAATGCGGCGAGAGATTTCACCAAGACATTTCTGTCATGGAGAAACGATATGCAGGAAAATTGGTACAGAACATTTTAGCAGACTACTGTTGGAACCTCAAGGAATAGATTTCTGGTGGCAGTCACAAACGGCAGAGTTCAAGAAAGAAATTTTGAAAATGTGAGTAAAAATGTGTTGTTTTTTTTCACTCTTTTTTTGCATGAAATTTCTTCATTGAACAGTCAAAATCGGTCATATATATATATATATATATATATATATATATATATATATATATATATATATATATATATAATTTCTTTATATTTCATAGTTATTCACTTCAATATTTAAATCTTATTTCATGAGCAAACAAACAAAAATAATTTCAAATTTCGATGTATTATTGCAAAGGGAATTAAATTTTTATTAAAAACAAAAAATGAAAATCCAGGGAAAACGATAGGTGATACAGCATTTCTACTTTCAGATTTGGATTCAGCGAGGTCGAATTATAAATAATCACCTATTTTCGTTCAAAGGAGCAAAAAAAAAAGTTTGAATTTGTTCATCAGTGTAATTTTCACAAGAAAGTAAGTACTTTGACTGCAGTATTCCCTCCTTCGTCCAAGCTCAAGTTGGGTAGACGTTATTGTTGATACATGCGGTTCACAGTGGGCAACTCAAGCTGAAAGAGAGAGCTCTTCACGCATGTCTGAACTCTTCGAAGGTCTAGAAACGATCATCCAACCAGTTATGGGGTGACATGTGGTCAGCTCAAAGAACCCCCAGTCATTGTTGTAGGTTTTTATGACCAGGTTACGCTACTCATTCGTAGCTCCCCAATTTCCTCACGATGGTGGGCAGCCACCGGTCCCATACACAGGCCGAAATCTCAGGAGAAAGTTGTTACACTTCCTCTAGGAGACTCTAATCAAGGGGCCCCGGGATAGATACCTGGTGGAGGCACATAGTGGTTCGGATCCCATGTTAAACTGTAGGTCCAGTCCCGATTAGCCTTACTGTGCATAAAGTGGACATACAACACCAAATCAATCAATCAATCAATCCAGGAGACTCAAATCTGCAAGTTAGAGAGAGCAGGAGACCAAGCATGACGCCTTGACTGCACGGCCACAGTGTGCAACTTTGCAAGAATATACAAGCATCAAATGCTGAAATGAGACTTACTGGTAATACTCAAGGAATTTGTACAGTAACAGAATAATATATTTTCTAATGTGAAACAAAGCAAATTACGAGTGAGACACATCGCTTGAAAACAAACCAATTCATCAACAATAACATTTCACAACCTCACATGCTGGCTAAGCTTGCATGCATTCCATTGAGTGGCCTTCAAGGAGATATCGAAGAAAATGCAACACGAAATAACACACTGAAAGTCTGATGTTTCATGGGTTTCACCATGGTCATCTTTAATCCGAAGGAGGCCGGAGCCTTCAATTTGGCAACCCTGTAAACTGTGACATCAGTCAGCCAATGTTATTCACAAGAAACATTAGAGAATGAATGTCCAAACGTAAAAAAAGTAAAATTTTCTGTAGCATCCTGTAATCACTTCATTTGCTCAAATTGTATTCACTAATTTATTCAACGTTATTTTTCATAAGTAAAGCAGTATGTTATTAAGTTGTTAAAAATTGTAACGAACCTGAGAGTTTAAGGTTTTATATTTGTAAGAAGTTAAGATTTTTTAAATGTTTGTTACTTCAAATAATGTGCAAACTGTCACAGACAACTATAGTTAGATTGATACAGTTGTGGTTGGAAATTGTATATATGTTTATAAATACGTCATAATCTGTTCGTGTTGACGTCACTTTCTCTCTCATTTCATTCTGGCTATACTCGAAATAATAATTAAGTACAGAAACTTTCTTTATGCAAGTGTGTTTAGTGATTGTGATGTGATTTAATATGATATAGAATTGTTCCTCTTCAGCCAGAAACGTGAGCAAATCTGTACCTTGCTTGTAAGTCCACATACGATAGGAAATATAAGTGATTATAAAACTGCGTTTAACTTTGAATACTGTGTTGTGTTTCTTTTCTACCCAGCAAGCCCTCATGATTTGCAAAGATTCTAATGTTCCCGACTAAAGGAGTTGCAGACCAACTTTCTGACGACTGGTGTCCAACTGAAGTACGTTACAAAATATGCATTAAAGTTTTTGAGCCGCATACCAGGATTTCACGGAGCATTCCCTACTTTTTACATGTGGTGAATAATCAAATATAATGAATGGATTTGCTGTTTTAAGTACACTTTATGCACAGTAAGGCTAATCGGGACTGGACCTACAGTTTAAAGTGAGATCCAAACAACTATGTGCCTCCACCGGGTATCGAACCCGGGACCCCTTGATTACAAGATGACGACGCTACCACTGTGCCATCGGGGAGGCCCTCAAATATAATAAATATCCAATAATTATGTCATTATGCTTTCTAATTATGTGCAAAATAAATCAGCGACGTTGAAAAGCTATAACCATGACATAGAGGCAAACTAATTTAAAACATGTTTCGCAAAAAGCAAATTCCACGCTGGCTTGAGACACCACATGCTACTGGTATTAAGTACAAGGGCGAAACTACAACACCCCAAAAAAACAAAAAAAACAATTCGTATAACCTCTAAGAGCATAAACTTAACAGGCCTAACCAAACGAAAGCAGTAGAACACAGCACTCATTCCTTCACTGTAATATATCTCCGCAAGAGAAAAACAATGGAAATGTAAAACTAATTCCTAAACCATGCAAAATTATCCACTTTCTCTCAGGGAATATATAACCACCAACATCACAAATGCAACTTGTTTCGAAACATTTATTTTTATTAGTTAATTAATTTCGTGGAAGGCATTATTTTAGCCTTGTACATATATATGCACACAAAACAATATGCTCATAAGCACATTGTAATTAGAATGTGTTGTCTGTTGAATAAAATCTTGGCAAATTATGTCATAAACTGCTAAAATGAAGATGCTGTACAGAAATATTATGTTTAAGATACATTTTACACTTTGTGTAATACTCGCCGATGTTGGTTTATCACATCCAGAACTACTCTTACGTTTTACTTTTAAAACTGTAAAGCCAGTGTATTAGATCTTCCATCACTTAAATATTCAGTTTCTAAAGAGTTTCTAATGTCATTCCGACATTCAAGCAAATAAAATATGGTCAAACTACTGTACACATTATTGGAAAGTTCCATGCTGCATATGATATGTAAAGTTGGTCTTGGGTTTTCTGTTTATTTCCAGTTATTTAACGATAAATTTCCATTTCTATTGTAATGTGTTTTCTACTTACATGGTAATGCCAATCTTCTGTCCAGATTTGGAAAGAGAAAAACATTTTACACCGATTCCCTTGTTTCTTTAAAAGTCAACCTCAATTTTCTATTCGCGCCCATGCTTTGTAGCTTGATTTTTAAGCTGGCGAGACACCATTGCCAAATTTCAGGATTCTGGCCTTAATAGAGCTGGCCGTGGTTTCACACCTGCATTGTCAATGAAGGAAGGTGGAAAACAAAGTAAAAGTTAAAAAAGATTTTTCAGCACCTTGCTCTTACTCTTCTTCAGTTCTTTCTTGACTATGCAGATGAGAAACCTGTGAAATGTCAAGAATCCTACAATAAAGTTACACTTTACCTTACAAGGTTTGCAGCAATCTCCACAACGTTCTGAGCACGTAGAATGCTTACATCCGTACTTGCATCTTAGCTTGCATGGAGGGCAATTATCCACACACAAAAAGTTGCATCTGTAGATAAAAGGAAAGGGAAATTAATTCAATCTTACTGACATTATACAGAGTCAAAAAGCACTCGACCCTAAATTGAGTGAGCACAAAAAGTGCAAGGGTTTTCTTTATTACAAAGCCTCATCCATTGAGATAATTTTAAATACTTCTGATTGGCAATTTATTTCATATAAGAAAGTCTTAAAAATTAATTATTGTTTCATGTCAGAGTATTTCTTTTTTCAGAGTGGCAATATCAAGGGTGAAAAAGAGATAAGTAATTATCAAAGGGCTAGAATTCAGTTTTGTGACATATGGTTTGTC
Organism: Lepisma saccharinum; assembly: GCF_977018435.1. Taxonomy (NCBI): domain Eukaryota; kingdom Metazoa; phylum Arthropoda; class Insecta; order Zygentoma; family Lepismatidae; genus Lepisma; species Lepisma saccharinum. Next base: position 39,855,180 of record NC_139243.1, on the reverse strand, counting down.
AGCGGTAGAGATCATGTGCAACATTTACTGTATTTGAGAACGATTTTATTGAAGTGAAAAAAGTGGCATTTTAGTGGCATATATGCTTGGATAAAAACACTAGCAGTCCATAATTTCGTCAACAGATGCAGAAAGCATGTCCCTAAGTACTGACCATACAATTGCATTAAAAATCATAGATAATATTTTCAAAAACAATGGATGCAACAACCTTTTTAAGAGCCTTCTAATATATATTTTTTAAAGATTGGGCAACGACAAAAGTCTTGGCTTTCACCTGGGATTGAATCTGAATTTGTTTCTTGAAGACTAGAATATATCCTCTATACTATGTAGAAAACAACTTTTTCAAACTAGCCATCAAACTTATAATGCTTTACATTCCATGTTCCCTGAAGTGCATTCTGCACTATTACTAATACTCGTTGTGTGAGGAAAACAAAAAGTTACTACAATAATATCTTAAATACCATGATTGATCATAGTCTTAAGTCTATCTTTAGGGGATAGTTGATCGATGAACTACCAATGACAGTGAATACATACATGTATGTATGTATGTATGTGCACCCCACCCTATGTTTGGGAGCATGTTATTTTCAAATGATTGGCAATAGCCGTGTTCGGGAGTGATCGTGCATTTTTCATGCTGTTGAGGTTGGGTGAATAAGCTGGCCATAGCATGCAATGCCTTCTGCAGCACATGAGCACAGAATCACCGTCACAAATATATATGATATGTATGATGTTTTCAAAATATGCAACATTATTTTTTAGTACTGTAAACAAATGTGATGATGTAGTAAGCAGGGTTGTTAAAGGTATAGGAATTTTAAATAAATTCATTTCCAGTCCAGGATAGAAAATCAGCAAGCGTAAATGGGTTCCGGACCGTAAAAAACCTTTTTATCTGTAAAGTATTTCAATTCGTTTCAGGAACCTTTTTTCCGGATGAATTTAAATAAGGTCCAGAAACCTTTTTCCGTCTGAATTTAAATATGGTCCAGGAACCTTTTTTACAGATCAGTTTAAATATGGTTCAGGAACCTTTTTCTAATGAAACGACAAGCAACTTGGGCCAAATATAAATTGTGTGAGAAAAAAAGTTCTGGTCCTGCAGCAGAACCCAATAGAACCCATTAGAATTTAGGGGTTCGTGGACCCTTTAACAACCCTGATAGTAAGCTCAAAACATTTAAAAATTGGATGTACGACACTTTGGAAGTAAGTTCTTCAAATATGTAGCCGCATGAAAAGAAGCACCAGGCTCTGTTCTAGAAAGCCAGGTAAAAGAAGCATTGGGGCACGATACGATAACCATGTGTCACCCAATGAAAAGCCACTTGGCAAGTCTTGGCCCCCCAAAGGGATGTTGCACCACAGACTTTACAAGAGTGAATTTGCCATAGGAAGTAACATAGTTGTGGTTGTCATTGAAGGTGAAAAACCATAAGAAGTTTCATCTTGAGAAGCTAAAACATTGCACCAAAAATTACAGAATTAAAAGCATTAGATCATGCAGGCAGGGCACAGAATAAAATATTTAACATAAAATAATAGCTAGCTTTCACTATATAAAAAAAAAAAAATTTGAAATTATGAAATTTACACATAGATATGCAAGGCTAGGTAATTACACTTTGTTAATTTCAGACACTTTGGAATAGTTTAAATACCTATGTCCACAAAGAAGAGTTCTCCGGCACTGTTCCATGCAAGGCATGTGAATTCTTTTTTGGAAGCATTCTTTGCAAGAACCTTTGCACATGTGCCCACAGTTTAATATCACCTCACATCGTGCAGTACACCTTGATAGCAAATCGTCCAGTTTCAGCTCAATCCCTGAAATTACATGAAAATTATAACATGTGAAGATGTACAACTAATGAAAACACTAAATTACACTTTGGCTCAAAATTAAACTTTTCAAGGTAGGTGTCAACTGTGATGACAGCCTACAGTAAAGATAGTAAGGTGCAGTCTTCGAAACAAAACAGTGGGTGAAAGTTGAAGCTCACCGAGAGAGATAGATGGGTGTTGAAGTGGATAGTGGCCCAAAATCACTAGACAACGGTGTCCCAGATAACCTATGAGAGGAGGACCCTGTATCAACTAAAACTGGTGGGAATTGCATTCTGGGAACATTCATGGAAAAACAGCTCGGCAGAAATGTTGCCGAGAGCACAGAATCTGGACACAACAATAGTGGGGACAGGTCATCTGGTCTAACGAATCTGCATTCACATTATTCCAGACCACCGGGTGGGGTGTTTTTGGATGTGAGAACATTTGCAGAAGCCTTTCATGTGGACTACCTCCTTCCTATTGTTAAACATGAAGGGGAGGGGGTTCTTTGATGGTGTGGTGTGTGATATCTTGGTGTGGTCTTGGACCCTTGTAGTCCTCCATGGAAGGGTCACAGCAGAGTAATATTGCATCATTCTGGGCAAACATATTCATCTTATGATCCAGACTATGTTCCAAGACATTAATTTCCCATCCTAAAGCATGTTTTGATGAGCACGAAGTTGTAGTGGAACATCTCATCTGGCCTTCTAAGTTGTCTGATCTTAACATAATTGAACATTTGTGGAGTGTTTCGGGGACCAAAGTGTGGCTTGGTTTCCTCCTCCAGCCACACTTTCTGAACCTGAGACACCTTTGCACAAGGAATGGATGTGTATTCTCTTGAGCATTGTCCGTGTCCAGCATTTGTTCACCCACATCAAATACAGGCTGTAATTCAGGCCAAGGTTGGGTCAATTTTCTACGAATGAAGATTTCTGTCATATCAGAGAGTTCATTTTTTTTATCCACCGCCTGTATACTGACATTAACAAAAGTTTACTGTATTATCAGGTAATATTTTCAACAATTATTAGTTATTGATATTTTTAACTTACTTTATCACATGCTATACAATCGTGTTTAGAAGTGAATAAATTATTGAAGACTGCAAATTACTACTTTTTTACTGTCTTTTTGATAATATAAACAAATATAAAGATGCAGAAATTTTAGCAAAAAATGCAGATTTGACCAGAACTCAAACCTGGATTTCTGCCATACTGTGCCATTGCTCTACCAACTGATCCAGCCCTGACTTTACCTGATTTTCCACTGTCACTCTTGCAATTGATGACACAGAATGGCAAAGACCTGGGTTCGAGTCCTGGTCGAGCCTGCATTTTTCGACAAAATTTATACATAGTACATCTGCGTATACCAAACTTTAATGTAATTTACATCTCTATGCTGGGAGGAACCATGCAACGTTAAGTGACTCATAGGCAACAGATCCTGTTGTGGTAGCACTGACAGATAATTCCACCCAGACAAAACATCAACAGAAAAAAAAAAGAATCCAGGGTTGAGTCAGAAGCTCAGTTGGTAGAGCAATTGCATGGTATGGCAGAGACCTGGGTTGGCTTTCAGTTTTAAAATTTCTACGTATTACATCTCCTGTATGTGCCAAATCATAAGTAAAAATAAAGATAGTACTTACTGAGGCAGCTAATTATATTAATATACTAAATAAATGTTTTAAATATTTATAATACAATTATTTTACAACATAATAAGTTTGTCTTTTTGCTAGTTCAGCATGCAATTTCATAATTTTCATGGATAATTTCTCAACACTCATTTGTATTAATACTGAAGTAGCAAGACGTGAAGTATATACAATGAGGTTTCATAAAAGCATTAGCATCATAAGCAGGAGAAAGGGGGTTCAATTCAAACATAATAATCAGCTAACTCAATAATACAACATTTAAAATGTTAAATTCATAAACAGGGTGGCCGCGGTGGCTCAGTCGGTAACGCGTCTGACTACCATGGTAAAGGTCCCGGGTTCGATCCCCGGCCGGTTCAAATCCGGGAACTTTTCTAACGATGGAAGCGGCCCCGGCGCCCACCCAGCATCGAATAACATGGGTACCTGGGGGAAACCCTGGGGGGTAAAGGTGGTCAGGGGCGTGATGCTGATCACATCAACCCCACTCACGACCGGATCAAGAAAGTGTGGGGCGTTACCCCCACACCCCCTATACGCCTTCATGGCGTGGTGCTATGCACAGGGGAGCACTTTACCTTTTACCTTTACCTTTATAAACAGAATACTTGTCTCTATTATAACTTCAATTCTGTTATGACACAGTTCTGTAATCTTATCTAATGGTTATTCACTAACTTGTAAGTTCCCTTCCAGTTGCTAGAAGATGGTAGATGTTGACAGAGTACAGAGGAACCACAATTTTAAGTTCCCGGATTTTACATTTTCCCGCATTATACATTCAATACTGATGGTCCTAACAGAGCAAAATATTTCAAAATTTTCCTCAATTTTATATTTTATCGTATTTTAAGTTTTTATGGCTTGGTTCCCTGAGAAATGTAAAATCGAGGTTCCACTGTACATGATGTGTGCTGATTCAAAGATATAGGGTTTCTGTTTTGTGGCATTTGGACAGGTGTAATTGAAGAAAGCTTATTTGACATTAATATCATTATTACCTGGTTCAATGTTTTCTCTTTTAAGTGTGAATTATATGAAATTAACATCAGTGGAAGCTGTATTAGTGTTGATTGAAAAGAAATATATAAAATAGTGTAAATACTTATGATACTTCATCCACTGTCTTAAGGTTCATCCCACATCCGAGATGGCTTCAGAGTAGTCTGTTAACACTAGAAAGCTAAAATGGAAAATCAGTAACGATAAAGCTAAGCCATAGTCATTTTGACAACTTTACTCTTTTGCTTCCAAGGAAGAGTTTTATTTTGGCAATTAAAATTTACTTATAACATAAATTTAATTCTTATAGCCTTCTATAAGAAGGAATTAACAAGGAAAAAAGTTATAACATGATTTAACGTCCATAGTTACATTTAAAGCAACAATCTGTTTTGTATTCTCCATATATTGCTTCGGAACAATGGGTGCAAAACATATTTGTCAATTTCCTATTCTTTCATGGACAGAAAGTGCTGATATTGTTTCTCCTTCTTTCCTTTGCGTCTATTTCATTTGTAGGAGTATACACATCTAACATTTTTACCATGGACAAACGTAGCAGGCACGATAAGATGCACTTTGCAAAATGGTTCATCATCCATGGCTTCATAAGTTAAGTGTGTAGTTTGTTTTCAAACTGCCGCCGTTTCAGTGGTTCATCATTATTGATAACCTTGTTGTGTGTGTAAATCACAACTGTTCACTAGAGCAATATTTATCATGCCATAAAAGACAAAGAGCGGCCATCTTCTTGTCTTTCTGCTGCTAGTAACTAGACTCAATGTGTCCACCGAAACCTTAGTTGAATTGTAAAACTCTATTACAGGTTTTTTGGAAGTCTGATAGAAGGATGCTGTGCCATGAAGCAGAACACAACAAAATCAGAAAACCACATTGCTTAATTTTGATTTTGTATAACACAAGTGAATTTTTCATTGTTGAAACAAAATATAGATGTGCCAAATTTGCTTACATTAAAGTTAACGCTTCGTCAGAACAACTATGCAAGGTAAAATAATACCAAATAATTTATCAACTGGACAGCAATTCAATACAGACAGTATCCCTCCCCCACAGCTAAAGGCCAATTGAAGGTACTGAGGGTACGAAGTGCATCATGTAGTAAGAAAGGGAGGGGGAAACATTTTTGTATTTTCACGTCATCAATTTGACAAAGCCTTAGTTTTCTAGGGTTAACATCTTGTTCTTCGCATAGGAGCAAAAGAACATTTTTTACGTTGCTAAAGATGGGTAATGTAACAGGGTGCTGAACCCCCAATAATCTGGAAAATGTATTATGTGCATGTAAAAGAGAATAACCCCTACCCTCTCCCCAATAAATCAAAGATAACAACACTTGTGAGGAAAAAATAAAGTTATCTTGATTTTGAAAACTGCCAAAAACTATATTAAATTATTTTTAATTACAGATAAGAAACTTACCTTGAGATTTTTCATAGCATAACAATGGCACACTGTGTTTACAACAAGCTTCGACAGTTGCATCAAGCACTTCTTTGCAACTGGGTGTACACATGTGCCCACAAAATTCTTTACATTTATGTCCACAGGGAAGAATTCTCTGACATGCTTCCTTGCACATGTTTCTCCTTGGCTCTTCACAGCACTTTACTCTTATCGTATGTGCACAACCAGGAATTACTTTCTCTACTTCAACAAAACATTTTCCACAAGGTTCATAACACAGTTTGTAACATGGATGTCCACATTTTAACATCTTTCTGCATCTTTCCTTGCACTTTGCAAAGGATGGATTCTTATTACAAGCTAACTTGTAGTAGTGATTGCAATTTGGTAGTTTCATCATTACCAACAGTGTACATTCCCCACATTCTTCCCAGCATCTTTTGGGGCATACATGGTTACGAGAACAGCCTCGTATTACCTTCAAGCAAAGCTCCTGGCACTTGTAATTTAAGTGCTCTCTGTCGTCCAAAGGATGGCATATCTTCTTACACTTGTGACCACAAGGTAATTGAAATTCACATCTCATCGTACACTGAATCTTACTGACATCAGTGTTACAAGGAACGGACAGCTTATGTCCACACAGAGGTAAATATTTCTCAACAACTTGCTCACACGTGTACTTTTCTGGAAGTTTGCTGCAAAACCCTACAATGCAATGTCCGCACGGAAGCTGCTGGTTTACCTCTGCATTGCATGTATCACATGGTTCCCAGCATAATTTGCTGCACTTCTGATGCTTGCGCGAACACAAGAACCTAGAACATTTCAATTTGCATCTGTACAAGTTGTGACTCACGTCACGCGAATGGCACATATTTCTACAGGAATGTCCACAATCTAATGCAACATTGCATTGTTTGGAGCAACCACCTTCCTGCACTTGGCGGAAATCTTCCCTCTTTGACACGAACGTTTGTGCATTGTGGGTTTGGCATTTTAGGGTTAGGTACCTCCCTACGGCATCTTGATGTTCTAATGATTTTCTCACAGATTTCCACAATGAGTTTTCTTGCGTTAGAGTTTCCATGTTTCCTATCATGTAAAATCCTTTCTTAGCTCTGGACAAGGCCACACAGACTCTATTCCTGTCTCTCAGAAACCCAATGTCCCCTTGTGGATTACTTCGTACAAGAGACAGGAGAATTATGTCATTTTCTTCACCTTGGAAATTGTCCACAACTGACACCCTTACCAATTTTAGTAAGTCATCTTTGTTCCGTTCCTAGAAATGAAGACAATAATATACATGAGTGATTAATTTATAATACCACATCAGTTTATGTCGGGTACAATTCCTGCACAGTCCAACAAAATTTCTCAATCATGCATGATCTGCATGCAGAGGGGGAGTGTGTGTCTTTTGTACCACTCAGGCCTGTAGATAGAATTGATCTCTGGGGGAAGGGCTCACAGGTTAAGGGAGGGGGGCTTTGTAAAAAAAAAGTCCATTTTTGAAAAGTTTAACAGTGTTAAATGAAGGTAAATTATGTGCGTGTGTGTGTGTGGAAAGGGGGGGGGGTAATTAAGTTACATAAGATTTACAAATATATAAAAAACATCGCTTGAAATGTAAATTGACTGCTATTGAAGTCATCCCTTATTACACAATCCATACTAGCCCGACCCTGTGGCCGAGTGGTTAGCACATCGCGTTGCGACGCCAAGGGTCCCGGGTTCAAATCCCGGTCAGGCTTGGTTGTTTGTGAATGTCCATTCATCAATTTCATCATTTCATCACTTATCCCCATCTTCGCAAATTAGCCAAGAGGCACAAAACGCGAAGTAAAATAAACTAAATCAATTCAAATCAAAACAATCCATACTACTTTTGATGATAGAGATATTTATAATTACACAAAAAAAATGCACAATATTCAATCACAGTGCCTACTGTACATTCCACCCCCGGCCGAAGCAATGAAACTCCCCTTCGTTCTCAAAACTTAGGATCTGTTGACCTTTGACGCAGGTGCGGAGGGAATTTGCATGATGACATGAAAGTCACAGTTTTTGTTTAAAAGGAAGGTCACAACAGGGGTAGCGAAGGTACAGATAAATAATGTAATACAGTAGAGCGTCGATTATCCGAAGTAATTGGGGGACATGGGTGTTCGGAAAACTGGTTTGTTCGGATAATCGAACTGTACATGTTTATTTGCCAAAAAGAAGTACTGTACAGTAAATTTATTCATAAAAACAGGCATCTCTTTAAGTATGTATTACAAAGTAACGTACAAAGACAACTTTAGTAGGAATATATAGTATGTGGTACAGTTTATTAAACAAAAATATGTACATATTACATACGCATTTTGCATGAACAATACACACAGTACACAAAATTAACGTTTAAAAAATCCTTTATTTAATCCTTTATTTTGGTCTGTCTAAGCAAGCCTACACGCTTACGAGCAGCTAAGTCACGTACTTTTTTCATTACAGATATCTGAAAGTGAGCGAGTACACAGTTCGGTTAAGCGGTCGTTCGGTTGACCGACGTTCGGATAATCGACGCTCTACTGTAGTTATGTTTATGTTATATGAATTTATACTTCACCAAAGTTGTGAGCAAAATAATATGTGCTGTCTACATTTTTACTCTTCACTGCAAAAAAAATATTCTTCATTGCATTTTCTTATTATAATGAAAAATTCACTAAAAAGTGTAGTTTTTTCTTCCATTTTGCAAGAACGGGGAACTTAATATCATACAGTTCATAATCAACTATTGATATAATAATGATATGTTTTGTACTTGAAGACGGATTATTTTTGCACCTCTGTGGAAAAAGTGAAATGCAGATCCTTACTACATTCTTCAAAAATTGAAATTTTAGGCAAACGTGCAATCTTGAAATGCATAATTGCAAATTCATTGAAATTGTAAAATGCCGTTTATATGACACATTTGATCCAAATCTAGAAGTTTAACATTTGTATTTCAAGTATGACCACAGATAAAATTTATTATTGACCACTCCTAATATGGAAAACGCGTGGATGACGTATGGCGATGCGGCCAATCTCAAACTCCGCAGGATGCAGGTGACTTACACAGCATTGCCGCCTCGCTACAGCTACGCGGTCATTGCTGCGGGAATACTGGAAGTGCGTTCCGTTGGTCCGATCCAAAGCATTGTGGCAGTGTAAAATAATGAATGAACAATTTGTCATATTATGAATGAAATACATGTTCTTCGTATACTTTAGTTTTTGTTACATTTTCTAGCTTTTATCCAATCTTTATATGAACGTCATTTTATGTCGCTCATTTAAACAGAGTAAGTGCAATGATGAGTACGATTTGATGAAGGTGATAAAAGATCTTACCAAATGTTTGAACCTGTGACTTTTGGTTCTGCAGTCTCCTCTGAATAAGAAAAAATAATGTACCTGCGATGTAGAGTAACTTCAAAACAAAGGAAAACAGGAAAGAAAAAGTGCAAGTAAGGGATCTTATGTATATGTGCGAGTTCAGGCAATAATTCATGGTAGGAACACAAGAGTGATAAAAGAAAATTTGTATTTGTCAATTACAGCATCTGAACAATGCTTCCCTGTGCAGAACAATTTTCTTTGTAACCAAATCTTTCAGCTCACTTTCCATGTAAAAGCTGCTGGCTGAACACAGGTGGCGGCATGTGGCAACAAAGCGCATTTTGTCTTATCAACGAGACTGAAAACGCGCGAGCCGGTTGCCAAGATAAACAATTCTATCTGTCGTTTTCAATTCGCAGAATATGAAAAAATAACACATGGAAATTTGATTTTTATTCCATGCTCATCATTTGGATATGCTTTGCATCTCCATTGGGCTGATCATTATCGAGATTGCAACACTGTTATTAGACATTAATTGTGGCTGTTCCAAAAATTATAGAAACATTATATATAGCTGAGATATTCCCACATAAACAAGCTTCAATCACAATAAATTTCATATTTTTACAACTGGGTTACAAGAAGCTACACACAATTGAATTCGACTTACATAAAATACACACGAATTTACGAACATTTTTGTCTGAATAGAGAACAGACGGAGCTAAAATCAATTTGCCTTGCTTTTGTCTAAAAGCAGACACTTCTGGCTTTCCAATGAGGTATATTTGACTTCTTTCCTCCCATTGAGTACAATTTTACAAGCACGTAAACAGAGGGCTCAATATTTTTGTCACGGATAGTAGGATGTTTTGTAAAAGAAATGGAAGTTAATTTTTTAAAAAGCTGACCATTTTGGAGCTGGTTTGTGAAGCCAAAATTGTTTCATACAGCAGTTACTAATCAAGAAAGCACAAAAACATTTCTATTATCATTGTTGTTGTTATTATTATTATGATGATTAAGGTGGACCAATATGAATATCTAACAAATACAGGTCAAGTATAACACAGTAACAGATATTCAACCAAATTGTAAATGTTCCATGGAGAACACTAATAACTCCTTTCTTAACCAAATGTATTTAATGTATAAAATGAATGAAATATCTTCGAATTGCTGCAATGTGAAATTGTTTTATAAATATCAGTCGTTGCACTGATCCTTTCGGCAAGTGTCGGTGTAGGTGGCAGCACCACCGTGTATCGTACACGGCGCTAGTAGTTGCGTTCTCATGCGGGGGTAAGTCATTCGAGTGCCAAGTGGGTAAGATGGCAGGTGTGTTAGCAGTGCGTACGCGTGGTGAGTAACGGGCCGTAATCCGATTTCTGTGGGCACAGGGCAAATCCGCTGAGCAAGTGCACAAGGAAATGTTACCTGTTTATGTTTATCCAGGAAAGTCGTTTACAACTGGGTGGAATATTTCAATCGTGGTCGAACCAGCATCAGTGATACCGTTTGTTCAGGTTGTCCTACAGAAGTTCTTCTGTTGGATGACATGGCTCGTCCACACAGTGCCAATACCAGTCACTCACATACGGTCCCTAGGTTGGGAACGACTTGAATATCCAGCCTACAGTGTGGATTTGGCACCATCCGACTTTCATCTCTTTGGCCCACTGAAGAATCACCTGGGTGGTCACTGGTTTCAGGATATGGAGGAGGTGCATCGTGAAGTTACCAGCTGGCTACGACACCAACCACAAACCTTTTTGCTGCTGGCTTTGACGGACTCGTGAAATGCTGAGACAAGTGCCTAAATATTCATGGAGATTACATTGAAAAATAAACCACATTTCATCAGGTAACTATTTCAACTTTTCTTTCTATTCCATTTTGAGACTTATATATTGACTTACCCTCGTACATTCTTTCATTCAGTTCGGTCTCTTCTGATGGGCACAGGGTGTGTCGAATGCCACTTTTTTAAAATTTCAATTTTCTTCTTCATGTTCTTTCCATTAACACTAATTATTGGGAACTCCCATGTATATATTTCATCCTGGCTCAAATACCTGTCATTCCAATGTAAAACAAAACCAATTTCATCTCTCTACAACAATTAGTTCCCGAGCTACGAGTTTTTCTTCTTCTTCTTCTTCTTCTTCAGCAAGTTTGAAGAGAGCATGCTTGAAAAGTTCCCGTCCAGAGAGCATTTACAGATGCACGAGTCTGTCTGCTAAACGTTAAATTCTATGCAAAGATTGTGATTTCGTATAGTAATTTGCCTTTTCTTGCATCTGCATATTTAACTCTGTAGAAAGTTTAAGAAAACGAGCAATCACATAAAACAGTGTGTTTATTTTAGCTTCACTTCTCTTCTCTCCCCTCTCCTCTTCACACACACTTTCCAGTTGTGTAACCAGTGTAGTTTCAGGTTGTTTAAACTGAAAAGTATTGTGCCTTCATGTCAGCATGTTGTTCTAAAGAAATTTAAGTTGAAAATATCCTCAGGGGAAAAGGGAAGACTTTGTTACACAATGCAAAGAGGAAACAACAGAAAACGTAACTGGTTGTTGATGAATTGATAGTAATCTTTGTTTGTCGAACCCCCAGTCATTGTAGTAGGTTTGCATGACCAGATTATGCTACTCATTCATAGCTCCCCAATTTCCTCATGATGGTGGGTGGCAACCAGTTCCATATACAGGCCAAAATCTCATGACAAAAGTTGTTATGCTTCCCCCAGGAGACTTAAACCTGCATGCGTCCCATAGTCAAGAGCCCAAAGTATAATGTGTTACACCACACAGCCATGGCGCAGGACACAATACTGATACTCTTACTAATTATCACCAGTTTTGATACTTTAAGACTGTAATTAAAAGTTTAAAAAAATGTTGTTTAGCATTAGTGTATAAGTATTGTACTGCAATTATAAGCATCAATTTATCAGAGTTCTATTTCAAAATATTCAAGAATTACATCAGAATATTAAAATATCTCTTATGTAATCATCTAATATACTGTGCGATCCGTTTGGGATGTCATAAAAGTAAAGTGTTATACACACAAGGATAATGTACATATCTCTGAACAGTTTGCCGTACTCTAAGCAGTAAGATCGTAAGTTTCGAGTGAGTGGAGGTTTGCAGACTTCAACTGCGTGGCGGCGCTAGCATGCGTGCATGAGAGACAAAATGGTGGTCACACTACGACAGCGTGGTCAGTGCGTTGTATGGTATGCAAAATTGGGATACTGGACATCATTGTCTTTCAACAGGATGGTGATCCACCACATTGGACTCTCATAGTGTGGGATCATCTTAATGGGATATTCAACGATCGTTGGTGTGGCCGTGGTGAACCCATCCCATGCCCTGTGAATAGCCTGGACTTAATGCCTAAAGATTTTTTTGTGTGGGGGTACATCAAGTCATTGGTGTATGCACAAAAACCAGACTGAAGCTGACCTGCGAATGCAGATTAGAGAAGCTTTTCAACAATTCACTTCAGAAATGCTGCACACCACGTGGCGCAACATGTCTGCACAGTATGAACTGTGCCGTGTCCGCAATGGTGGACCTGTTGAGTGTGCTGGGATACAAAACCTGTGACCCTCCTACACATGTATGTACCATTAACAGGCAATAAATTTGAATGGTTTCTGGTATATAACACTATACTTTTATGACATCCCAAACAGATCACCCGGTAGTTACCTCACTCAATATTGGTACAAAATAAATGGAAATTTAGAATTTTGAATGATTTCCAGGGTAATTTAGCTCCGGGAAGTGCTGTGTAACATTTTTCACAGCCAACAAAAGATCAAAATGGCAGGAAAATATCGGACAGGTATCCAACTGATACTTCCTGATACCAACACATCAGCATCTGTGCCTCTAGTCCTGGTTCATCTTGCATGTGCTCTGCATTCTACACACTATTTTTTTCTTAGTGCAGTTCAAATCTTGATTATAACATTATCATATGTTTTCTTCTATATCTAGGTGTGCCATAATTATATCACTTCCACACTTGTAGAGTAGTGTGAGAACCAGAGGGACAGGACTCCAATTTATCAAATTTACAGGAGACAGGAAATAAAGCTTTCTTAGGAATATGTCAGACTCTAAAAAGAGTCAGTAAATTGGAGACACGACTGCTACGGATTAGAAGTGAAGATGACTCCAAATAGAGCTCTTTGGAGCAGATACATTAAACAAAACTAAAAACTGATTTTTTGGAGTTACGCTCCTCTGGTTCTCATATAACGATAATATCTTTTCTCTCTCTCTCTTACCCTTTCTCTCCTCCTGAGACTGTCTTATGACGAATGTCAGGTCCATTGGCGATAGGCCCCTTCTAAAGCCATACTGTTTCTCCCTCAAATATATGGGGGTCTGTAAGCAGGGCATTTACCTGCCACAAAGGGAGGCTCTGATCTGATTCCCAGGGTGGGTGTCAATATCTCTGCAAGAGCAGCTCTGGGCTCGGCTAGCCTCCATCGATGTGCACCTGAGAGCAACCCTAGGGGTAAAGGTGGCCAGAACATGGTGTTGATCACCTTTAGCTGAGATCAAGAATTTGTGGAGCCCTACCTCCACACACTTCTTGTGCCTCCATGGCCACCTTTTATTCTCATCTCTACTACTATCTTATATACCTTTGCTGTGTGACACAGTACTGTTATTCCACCATGGTTTTTACATTCTTTTCTGTTTCTCTTCTTGAATATAGGGAATATTGGATCCTTTGTCCAATCTTTTGGCTACTACCACTTCACTAATTTTAAAACATCTCAATGGATGGGGCTTTAAAAATTTTAAAAAACTTATTTGGATATCATTTACTGGTTTTATGCTATTATTATCTGAAGAGGGTTGCACTACGTTCCAATTAATTGTATAAATAACAAAGCTGAAAAACGTATGTCTACATTTATCTAATGAATGGCAGATAGCAATTTAAAAATTTCCAACACACTATTGGTACTTACGGCTCTCAAATAAAACATCTGGCTTGAGTAAAAAGTAAGTATTGTTATGTTGTCTTGATGATAGCCTTGATACACCAGGTATCTGCACAATTCTAGTAAGAAATGGGCCTCATGCTTATTCTGGTGACTACAGGAATCATTAATCTGTAACAAATTGGAATACATTGTAGTAAGGTGTTAGAGAAATGGTTGATCATGTACTACAGCATTAATAATCGTCTGCTGTATTTTACCGACTACACATTTCTCTAAATTGCATAAATCCATGAGTTGGAAATTTAATAGTGACAACTATTAATTTACAAATGATACGAAAGAGATACCTCTGTGACGTAGTCACCAGCATTGTGTACAACCTGTTGCCAGGGATGTGGAAGTCGTAGTATTTCTGTAGCAGTGGCTGTTCTGTTGATGGTTTGAATGAAGTGATCTATTGCCTAAAGAATCTCTGGAACAGTTCAGAAGCGATTGCCCTTCATCATAAATATCGAATCAAAGTCACAGGGGCTTAAGTCTGGGAACTATGGGGGATGGTAGAATATCTGCCAGCCCCATCGAGGTAACAAATCAGCCACAGGTTGTGCTACATGCACCCAAGCATTGTCCTGCAAAATGACGGAAGGATTCAGCAGAAAGTGTCCCCTCTTCTTTCGCAATGCAGGTTGCACGTTATGTTATAAAAATGAACAGTAACACCACAGACAAGTTAATAATTAATAAAATTATCTTGTCTGTGGTAATATTGTGCATTGACGGTCTGTCCTGGAGGCATGGCGAGAATTATCAGAACTTTTACATTAGTGGTGTTCTGACCACATAACTTTAGACCACGAACTCCAACGATACTCTATTCCTCACGTCACTGTGTATGCACCTAGTGTTGGAAGGAAGAGTCCATTTACTGGGAGGTAGCTTAGGTATCAAACTAACATGTGGTATAATGCCGTTTCATGGCGTATATACAGAAGTTTGCCACTATTAAATTTCCAACATACATAGAAGTGCCATCTACAAGCTGTAGTCTAATAATATTGGTTGCATGATTTTTATAAGTTTTTACAATTAATAATTGTGGGTTTTGTGCCTTTTATAGGATCACAAAATAAGAAAAAGACATACGTAAAACAATTTATTTTTATTAACAGACAATGCTGATTTGAAAGATATGTTTATTGTTTAGTTGTTTGTTTGACTGTCTCGATTGTGGATATTTGTTTTACTGTGTTTGATCTCCATCTGCTCATGTCCATTGGCAAGCAGGAATATAGAGCAAACAGTAATGTCAGCTAGCAAATATAACTATCTCTCTGGTATTCCTAAACCTGCAAGTCTATTGCTCCAGTAACAAAAGTTCTTGTATAAAACCATGATCACGGCATGCGCCAACATTGTGAATATAAAATCACTTTATTTTGATACATACCTCAAGACTTTTACCACATGATGTGATGGAAGTCCTGAGGTAGTAACTGTGTAAAAATATGTGTGTTGGAGATTTAATGGTAGCAACACTTTCTGTATATAGACCATTAAATGGAACCGGTTCTTCTCGCTTATGCCACACATTAGTTTGATACCTAGTTTACCTCCCATTAACACTAGGCACATGTGCAGTGACGAGAGGAATAGAGTATCGTTGGAGCTGGCCATCTACAGTTGTGTAGTTGCGTAGTCAGAACCCCACAAATATGAAAGTTATGGTGATTCTCGTGTATGACTGTGATGGTGTTATCTTAATGCATACCGTACCTCAAGGACAGACCATCAATGCTATTACTGTTCATTTTTGGAACAACCTGTGACCTGCATTGCGAAAGTAGAGGCAACACTTTCTGCTGAATCCTCCCATCATTTTGCAGGACAAATCTCAGGTGCGTGTAGCACAACCTGAGGGTGATTTGTTAGCTCAGTGGGGCTGGCAGGTGCTCTATCATCCCCTATACTCCCCGGACCTAAGTCCCTGTGACTTTGATCTGATCCCTAAGATGAAGGAACCACTTCGTGGCATTCGCATCCAAACTGTTCCAGAGATTCTTCAGGCATTAGACCGTTCCATTTGAACCATCAACAAAACAGGCACTGTTACAGAAATACTACAACTTCCCACATTGCTGCCAACGGGTTGTACACAATGCTGGTGACTACATTGAAGGGCTATAAACGTTTCAAGTTTCACATTTTGTATCATTGGTGAATAAATAGTTGCCACTATTAAATCTCCATCCCACTTAAGTGACATTTATATTCATAAGGTTTTATGAGCAAATATGATAAGAAAGATAATTTATTGGAACAAAACTGCCCTCTAGAGTAAAATTACAATAGGAAGTATAAGTATACGGCTGTGAGAGAATGAGGATATTTTTCACTACTAGTGTGGATGTGGACGAACTGCAAGTTGCAACAGTGGACGATTGACAAATCAGCAAATGAATATATCCCCCCACAGGCTACAACCTTGTTCAAGACAGAGTTGCCACAGGAGGAGCACCATGCTCCGTGTTGTGTCTGTTTTGCAGTAGACTTATGAGCAAGATGCACTGCCACAATCAACTATGTTTCACTTATACAAAGAATTTAAGGAGGCCGCGTATTGACAGCAGTCAATACACAACTTCTAATACTTGTATTGCACATTTATTTCTATATTCTGTAATGTCTCAATGATTCACAAAAATAAAGTAAGTAAGCAAAAAATAATTACTATTAAGTTTAAGTATTTCAAATGAGCAGGTCATTGCAAGAAGTTATTTTACCATATTTTGAAACTGGGTACATATATTGCTAGATATTTTTAAATTACTTCCTAATGATCAACATCTACTCTAAGGTAATCCAGAATTCTACTCACATGTTCCTCAGGAAAATTGTGGTTTACAAAGAACAGATTTTTACATACTCCTTTTATGTTCTCATATTTCTGCACTGAATGATGGTCCAGTAATCTGGGATATATTGTAGGAACAATCAGCTGAACAATTTCAGGCCGCATGCGATGCTGGACCAACAACTGTTCACGATGGACATTGTTGTTCACCATTCTCTCGAACAGAGAAATATCCAGATGGAATTCTCTAGCCAGATCATAGGATGCTGTAGAGGGGCGAAGCTGCTGGTGGTCACCTATAAAACACAACATTAACTTATCATACGAGTTAAGAACAAAACAGTACTTTGAAATGAATAATCTAATATACAATGAAGACAGTATCATCTACTGATAAAAAATAAAAATTTGGCATAAAAACAAAAGACCTGGCATTGAGCGATTGCGTTTTGTCAATAATAAATAATGAACCATCTCAGAACTGATTCAAACAAATATGTTATTTTCAAGTGTTTTCTTCCTACTCGCATTGGGTCTGATTATGTATGTTATTTTTATAGATGTAAATGAAAGCAACAAAAATAGTGGGAATTAAAATTCTGTTACCATATGTTATGTGAAAGCAGCTGCACTTTAGATATAAACAAGATTCCTCACATTAGTGTAATGGCAGTGTAGATTGATTGATTGAATTAAAAGTTTTGGGTGCGTCAGCACTTTCGACCATTTTGTACCCTTCAATGTATATGGGCAAATATCTCCTTAACTAAAATTTTAACTTAAAAAAGTTAAAACAAGTAGTGCACAGATGGTGGAAGAGACCAGCTCTTCGGAAAAAGCTAAAAACATTTGATAAAACACTGTTGTCATCACCCAACAGTTGGAAAGATTAAAAGTCTGTCTGAAAAAAGCAAAATCGCACATTCAACAACATTCAACATGCCGAATACTTAAAACGACATTACAAACACAATACATCAGAGGGTCCAACCCTTACAGCAAGTGACCATGTGTTAGACGGCTGTGTCCAATACTTAGCTGGGTAAGATGAACTTCTTCTCGTCGAGAGGACCGGGACGAGGAGGGCATGAAGCTTCTTCCCCGTTGCCACATCCCACTCTTCCTGCCAAGTGTCGAGAAGGCAAAAACGAAACATTCTGCATGTCGCTAGCTGGCAGTAGGTGAACAAGGTACCACACACACACATGGGCGTCCGCAGGATTTTTTCCAGGGAGGGGCAAGGAAGGTGTATTTTTTCCAGGGGGGGGGGCAAACGAAGGCAAATTTTCCCCAAAAATAGAGTTGATCCCTAAGAAACGTTGCTTAAATTTGAATTTATGGTGTTCATGCAATAATTAACACATATTATTGTGTATAAAATGAAATTATATGTGTGAAATTCATATTTTTTGGTTGACTTTCAATTTTCAGGGGGGGCCACGGCCACCCCTTGCCCCCCCTTCCGGACGCCCATGCACACACATAATTCAAGGATCGATATACACACAAAAACATTCCGTGAATATAAACGACCACAAAATTTTAATTACGTATATTACAAAATTTATATTGATACCATTCGAAAGAACAGCTCAAATAATTTTAGCGGTTGTGTAATTGTTGGCATTAACTACAACAGTAGATGGCATAACAATAAAATAATGAAAAAAAGGGGAAAAAATAGCCAAAAGTAGCAGAAAAAATATATTTTAGGATGTAAGAGAAAATTAATGAAATGGACAATTTGCACGGTAATACTCAAGAATCCTACTGTACAAACCTAAACATCCAGTAAACATCAAGAGTAACACAATTCGCTTCGAACAACAATGCCATTTACAATAACCAGGGTGGCTACAAACAAGAAGAAATGAAATAACCTGACTTTTCCAGGTTTTCCAGGACAAAATTTACATTTTTCGCTGAGAATTACAAACTAAACAACAGGGTTATTCAAAATGATGGATACACTTTCATTCATGTATATTTTCTTGAATATACATTACATATTAACAATATACATACAAGAGGGAGAGGAAAGTCTAAAGTTTACAATCTTACGATAGAGGTTACAGATGTTCAATATGGCAGCCGCCTGCTGCTCGACAAACGTCTAAGAGGTAGCCGAACTCATTCCACACACGAAGAAGCATCTCTTGTGTGACTGATTTCACTGCAGCTGTGATAAGGTTCTGCAGGTTGCCCAGAGTTTGTGGTAGAGGAGGTACGTACACGGCTTGTTTGACGTACCCCCACAGGAAAAAGTCACATGGTGTGAGATCAGGAGATCTCGGGGGCCACGAGAGAAGAGCCAGGTCTTCATTTCCTATGCGACCTATCCATCGGTGAGGAAGGGCTTCATTGAGAAACGGCGTCTCAAAACTCCCCATACAGTTGCTTGAGGTATTCAAAGTTCTCTACTAGCTGTATTAGTTGACTTTCTAAGACTGCCTTCAATTTGTCTCACATCCTCCTCTGACACACGCGGTCGGCCCGTGCATTTTCCTTTGCAGACATATCCAGTTTGCTGAAATTGGTTACGGTATATGCTCCTCCTAATTGGTGGTTCTATGCCGAATCGAAGAGTGAATGCTCTTGGCACGAGCATGCACACTCGAGTGGTTGGTTACGCAACTGCACTCTAGCGGTAGTATTAGAAACTTTAGATGTTTTCCTCTCTCTTGTATGTATATTATTCATATTCAATGTATATTCAAGGAAATATACATGAATGAAAGTGTATCCATCATTTTGAATAACCCTGTAAATTTATATTTTTGCAAATGGAAATAATAAACTCATACAGATCCAGGTTCGGATTTGTTTAGTAATATTATCTTCTATGAAATTGACTTAATTTTTCTCTTCTCTGCGATTTGAATTCAAACAGCAAAATAGTGAATTTGGAAAATTATTACAATTCACAAGCTAGGGAAGGATTACGGAATTTTATCTAACGCAGTAAGTTTAAAATAAAATACTTGATTATTTTTAAAGTTACGACTAAATGGGATTAGAGTGAAGAGTGATTAAGAAATGCAATTTGTAATTTATCAGTCTCCTTATACATTCTCCGTATTATATGTTGATATTTCCACTGAGGTTTGGAACCCTCGGCTTGCAAGAACCATGAGTGCGGATTCATTTTTCGATGCATAAATCTACTTCTCTATTCTCTGTAAAGCAAACAACTTAACTCTTGCATATAAGTGAAACAATTGAATTGTACAAAAGAAAGTGTCATATTTCCTTACATTATCAATGGGATTTCTGTTTCAGTACAGTATATCCAAGTGAAGTACTGTGAAACTGACAACATGCAGTTATACCATTATTGCTGACGAGAAGGGTATGTAGGTATTAGAAATTTAACGCAAGGAATTTATAGAATGGACATTTCCACTTTGACATGAAAAACGCTTTAAATCCATTCATTTTACAGATAATGACACAAACATGAGATGTGCAAAATATCTCGGCGATATTTGTTTTGGTTCTCGAGAAACACGCCTTCAAACACTGCTGAAATTCACCTGCTACGTCACGGATTTGAAAACGTCTTCTCCACAGATAAGAGGTCCTCTGACGTCATCACTTAGAAATGCGTGCAAGCAGGGCTTCTGCTCGTCCCATCAATTTAGCATGAAGCGACAGCAAAGTCACTTGTTACTGTGTAAAACAAGTATCTTGTAACTTCCAGTGCAAAAATCTGTGCTCCATTTCTTGGAGATGAATTATGCCCTAGCAGTATAGCAGTATTTACTATAAATCAGCCACTCGGTAGAGGGTTTTCCCATTAGGGTGACAAAGCAAAACTTGTAACAGTCAATGGCTGAACACATGAACAGCCTTGTTCATTGTGAATACATAGGTTGGTTCTGACTGGCAAGAACTTAATGTTATAGGAATGCCTTTTCTGGAATTACAATTATTTTCGTCACAATATTTTCTTCACAAATTTTAAGATAATACATTTAGATACTCTGGTTTACATGCCAATTTCTGCAATACGAGGGTCATTATTTATATTTTGAGCCTTGGCAACACTGATTGAAGTTAGGCGCGATTTGACGTTTGCACGGAATCGTCTGGCATTATTGACCATAACGTACTTCAAATGTTTTGTCAATAGCTTCATTTGTGTTCTTTATGTTGCCTTGGAGATTGCGCGACAACAATAAAATGGAATTAACTCGTGAACATTTTCGTGCGATGATTTTTTACGATTTTCGACGTGGATTATCAAGACAAGAGTGCATCGATCAACTTACTTCCACATTTGGCGATGAAGCCCCATCCTTTGCCACTGTGAAATGCTGGTATAACGAATTTAATCGTGGCCGCCATTAGCTCACCGACGAGATTCACGAAAGTCGTCCAAAATCAGTTGTTGTTCAAGAAAACATTGATGCTGTGCAAAACCTAATACTGCAAGATCGTCATGTGACATACTGTGAGATTGAGGCAACCATAGGCATTAGTTCCACCAGCATATATAAAATATTACATGATCATTTAGCTGTGAGAAAGGTATGTTCTCGTTGGATCCCACACAATTTGACAAAAACTCAAAAAGACACTCTCGTCAATTGGTGCAAACAAATGCTCAATAAATACAATCGTGGTGCTTCAAAAGACGTATATAAGATTGTAAAAGGTGACGAATCATGGATATATGCATATGAGCCGGAACGTAAACAGCAGTCGACTGTATGGGTGTTTCAAGATGAACCCAATCCAACAAAAGTTGTTCGCGCTTGAAGCACATTGAAACAAATGGTCTCCCGTTTTTTCGGGAAAACTGGTCATGTGGCAACTGTGCCTTTAGAGGAACGTAGAACGGTCAACTCTGAATGGTACACTACAATTTGTTTGCCAGAGGTCTTCGGTCAAATACGGAAAACAAACAAACGCCGTCGGATCATTCTTCATCAAGACAATGCCAGCTGTCACACATCTCGTCTAACAACCGACATTATGAACAGTCCAAAAATCGAATTGATGGGTCATCCGCCATACAGTCCTGATTTGGAACCCAATGACTTCTTCTTGTTCCTGAATGTCAAGAATAAATTGCGTGGACAACGATTTTCGTCGGCAGAAGATGCCGTTGATGCGTTCAAAAACCATATTATAGAGGTGTCTCAAGAAGATTGGAAAAACTGCTTTGACAAATGGTTCGAACGAATGCAGAAGTGTATTGACCATAAAGGAGAATACTTCGAAAAACAATAAAGCAGTTTTCAATGCCAAATTCCTGTTTTTTCATTGTTAGGCTCAAAATATAAATAGTGACCCTTGTATAAGACGTGATACGGTATAAAAAGGTATGGGGAGTTTTAAAATTTCCTGCAGTAAATGACAGTTTTCTTCAACTAATATATATATATTGCAAATTCTTGTATTTAGCCTACTTTCACGTTGCTTTTCCGTCACTTTGTTTAACCATAACGATGAGAACGCATGGTTAATTTAGTATATATCTTCTCTAACATCACATTTCTTCTAACTTTTGGCTAATCGCTACAATGAAGATCAATGACTACAAGCAGTATTCGAAGTCGGGGTGCAGGAGAACACCCCCCCCCCCCCCCAAACACACACACACACACTACCATCACCACCAACAAGCACAATGTAAGTATCGCCCGACCTGCCACGATACGAGATGAACTTTTTCTTCTGTCCCATTTCATTTCGAAAACATTCACTTGTACCATCTCCTTTTATGAGACGAGGCGGAAAATGTCTCGTCTCGTGAGCAACACTAACATTAACAATAGAAGCATCCCCCTAGTTGTCCCCAAAGTCTCGAGCAAACATCCTCCCATGTAACAATTTCCAGTTCAATGAAATGTCACTCACAAGGAAACAATCATGCCCAGGCCGAGAGTCAACCCTGGAACATGCGACTTCCTTAGATAAATCATGAATTTTGTGTATCATTATTACAATGCCAGTTCATTCCTGGTAATTCTGAATCTGCAGTTTGGTTTGCATATATAAGCAGGATAATATTCAGTTTTCGAGGGCTCGTACCGTCAAAACGAGGAGTCAAAAAAAAATATATATATATATATATATATATATATATATATATATATATTAAGAAAGTTTTTTTATATATTTATAATGATAAGCCTTTGCATACGTTGTTAATTCCATATTTTTCGAGACTTGAGACGAGAACGAGAATTGCCCTTCCAAACCGAGATGGATGTTTATAAATAGAGATGAAATAGAGATGAGACTGTCAATGAGACATTTACAAATAAACAAGAGACAGACATTTACAACTCTCAACGAGAACGAGACCAAGGCTGCCATGTCTCGTCTCGATAGGATCTATAGTGGTGAAGTTGTGAACCAACAAATTAATGCATTCAGGATAACGATATGAGGTGGCTTTTTTCGCAGTACAAAATTCAAAATATATCGTACCATTTCAGTATGGGATATTGTTATACACATGGGCGTATATAGAGTTCACGTGGAGAGGGGGGGATGGATCAACTTTTGGTATGATTAGGGTTGCTTTACTTCGTAAGTGAAAATCACGACACTGCTGGCCGGAAGCTTGTTGGGGAGCATGGAGTGCTGGACCCGACAAAGTTGTGTGTATGTAGTCATGAAGTCACACTAGTATTGATATTTTTCTGTTCATCCTGTGTCACTGCGTTTTTAAAAACCAAATATTTTTAAGATGACTCGAGGGTGAAAAAATAACTGATTTGACAGTCTCAATGCAGTTTCCTATCGCAGAAATTCTGAAACTATCAGGAAATTGCAGACATTTGGTCTGCAGTCCCATCTGGTGTGTGGAATTACGTAACTTCCTTCCCATCCGTATCCCGTCCTGCGTCTCTAATTTAAGACAATAAAATAAGTCCAAAGAAATTTTTATGAAGAAGCGGATGAACAGGTAACTCTGGTAATTTTACTGAACCAAAGGGGGGTGGACCCATTGAACCGTCCCTTGGTTATACACATTATTTCCTTGTATTAATTATACATAAACTAAGTATTAATATGTACTGTGCAACTGATGCAATCTTCTCAGGTATTTTCTGTTAATTGCCCAAAAATATTTGATCATAACTTGCACAACAGAAATGAAACACAAACTGAAATTGCTTTATGGAAAATAAAGTTAAATATTCTTTATAAATAAAGTGAAGAATGTGAAAATTCTTATTTTGCACTACATAGGTTACGGTAAATTTTGATATATATATATATATATATATATATATATATATATATATATATATATATATATATATATATATATATATATATATATATATATATATACAGGGTGTATATAAACATGTGTCAGAAACTTTAGGGATTTATTCGTGACATCAAAACATAACAAAAAGTTCATATGAACATGGGTCCGAAAATCCTTCGTTAGGGAGGTATGAAAGGAATTCCCTGTAGTGACTCCTGGCTGTGTAATGTACCTCAAATGTGCATTTGTACTCACTTTCTTGTGTACAGTTGGGCATGGCATTTGTTTTTTGTTTATTTTTTCATTGTTGTTTGTTTTGTTTTACAGTAACTTCCATCACAACACATCACAACGATGTATTCAGTGTCTGAAATGACGGATATGCACTACATGTACGGCCTAGCAGATGGGAATGCGGACGCAGCACGTCAACGTTATGCTGAACGTTACCCTGTGAGACAGTTACCTTGTGCACGAACGTTTGTACGACTACACCAACGCTTGCGAGAGACAGGCACATTTGAGAAGAGACTTGCAGATGGTGGGAGACCATGCGATGTACGAAAGCCTGAGCTTGAAGAACGGGTTCTTCGAACTGTGGATGAAACTCCATCAACCAATATAAGGAGAATTGCGAGAAGGGAAGGCGTTAATCACATGACGATCTGGAACATTATGCATGAAAATCTTCTGTATCCGTATCACCTTCAACGGGTGCAAGGATTAAATGAGGCAGACTTTCAGCCACGAATAAATTTCTGTCAACGCATGTTAGGGCAGTGTGCTGTGTTTCTGCAGTTCTTAGCATGTACCTTATTCACTGATGAGGCTGGCTTTTCACGTGATGGGATCTTCAATTTTCATAACAATCACATCTGGGCTTATGAAAACCCTCATGCAGTGCGACAAGACAAACATCAACAGAGGTTCAGTCTCAACGTGTGGGGTGGAATCATTCATGATCATCTCATTGGCCCTTACTTCTTTCCTCAACGTCTGACTGGACAAACGTATTTACAGTTTCTCAGACATGAGTTTCTGCATTTACTTGATGATGTACCTCTAGACCTCATCCAACGAATGTGGTTTATGCACGATGGTGCTCCACCGCATTTTACACGGATAGTTCGCCAGTGTCTCGATAACCAGTTTCCGAACAGATGGATTGGTCGCGGGGGATCCATTGCATGGCCTGCCCGATCGCCAGATTTAAACCCAATGGATTTCTTCCTTTGGGGACATTTAAAATTCTTGGTGTATTCAACTCCCGTACCCAATGTTGATGTTCTGAGGGAGCGTATCCAACATGGATTTGACCAAATACGGAACACACCAGGAGTTTTCCACAACGTACGGCAAAGTATGGAACGCAGGCTCAGGGGATGCATGGAAGCAGGAGGTGGTCACTTCGAGCAATTTTTGTAAATGGCAATGATTTTGGTAAATGTCTCATTTTTGTGCCATGAATATTAAATCCTTTCATACATGTAAATTTGTTTGGTCAATGTCTAATTTTTTTGCCATGAATATTATTTCCTTTCATACCTCCCTAACGAAGGATTTTTGGACCCATGTTCATATGAACTTTTTGTTATGTTTTGATGTCAAGAATAAATCCCTAAAGTTTCTGACACATGTTTGTATACACCCTGTATATATATATATATATATATAAAATATATATATTTTTGAAAGTTTGGTCAGCAACCAATTTTACAAGCAATATTTATCGCATGACCTGAGAACACGCATGCAGCAGAACCCTTTCATTTATCTTGAACGTGAGCAGCAGGGATATTTCATGGAAGAATCATCATTACAAAGCATAGCTTTCTTTTCCACTATCGCTCCTTCTTGCATTACTTAAATCTGTACAGATTTGTAAAACTGCTGCACATGTTCGCTGACCGTGGGCTACCCGCAGTAAACTGGATGCTCGAAGCAAACGACAAACGAGCTCTCTCTAAGTCGTGACGTAGTAACATGGCGGGGCATGTTTTCAGCGCAACGCTAGCCTCGCAACTTTGGAAGTCTCGTTTTTGCCTTAAACTGGACGCAGAGAAACACGAGAACTTGCAGGGGTCATTTTTCCAGGGAGTAAGTTTTTAAAATTGTTGTAAAAAAAATTGAGTGGAAATGTCCATTGCATTGTATAGGTACCTGATTTACCTAACCACACACTAACACAGGAACACACTGTTAATAACAGCATTTGAAAGTTCATATACGAGGGGCATCCTGAAAAAAAGCTCCAATGATGCCTATACGCAGCACTAGTGGTCGGAGAGTGACACACACACATGCAGACAGGAAGGAGTGGCATGTAGTTGTAATCTGGTACAGTTGCAATGCAGCCTTTTTAGGACAGTTCTAGGTTAAAGATTGCAGCTCTCATACAGTCTCCCACCGACTGTGATATAGCCTACGTGTAGTAATCAGATTTTTGCATGTTCAGAATTTGGCACAGAACCACCAGCAATCGTGTGAGGTGTGCAGACCGGACGTCGTGAGTGATAGTATGGTCAGATGATGGTGCAGACAATTCACGGAAGGCCAATCGAATGTGCACAACCCCATACAGCTGAGTAAACGTGGGCCCTTTGCATCACTTCAGGTGAGACATCTTGGACCACTCCCTGTACAGCCTTGGCCTTGCATGTACCTACTTTCATCTCTTTGTTTAACTGAAGAGGTTTCTGGCAGGACAAGGATTTGACTGCTAAATTGGGATTTATTTTCATTCCCAAATCCCAGCAAGTACAAAAAACATTTGATCTTTCCTGACTTTTAAAGGTTTTAGATATATTTTCAACATTCTTCAACTTTTCCATTAATCTTTTGCTCAGAGATATATTTTCCTGACTTTTCCAGGCTCTCCAGATTTTCCACATTTGTGCAAAACCTGCCACATCCCACATAAAAGCTGAGATACTCAGGACATATAAGGATAAAGCATAAAAAAATCTCAAAGCCCCACTGCAGCGTGGCTGTGGGTCCAGGTGTCAGTCCCTTGTTAGCCTGCAGGAATAATTTCCAGGATGTAATCAAGAATACAACATATACACGTAATGGATATTTACATTAAAAAAAAAAATACATTACCTATTAGTATAAGATGTTCGCAGTAGTGTGTCAAAGATACAATTATATGTGATTCCAAAACTTCAGCAGCTTCTTCTACAATAACTGAAAACATAACAGAAGATTAACAGTAACACCACAAAACAGTTTCATGATTTAATATATTAAGTTGTAATTGTACTTTAATCACACAAAAACAATAAACTTAATACAGACTTAAAGCAACAGTATTTTCTCATGCTGGGTCCTATTCTATGTAACTAAAACTTTGACTGAAATTTAATTTGCTTTCGAAGCTGAGGCCTGAATGCTGAGGACGTTTTCAGCTGGAAGTTTAAAATTGCGCAAGGTTTTAAATAAAAATGTATAACTTGGTAACTGCAAATGCTAGAGTTACAAAGTATAGCTCGCTTTTTCAGTACAGTCTAGGTTACAAGCCAATGGTTGAAAAACTCAATTTCCATTGAAAATAAAAAAGCAAATAACTCCTGCAGCTTAAGGGCATGTGGAACAGTCTCCACAGGGATCTTCCCAAGTTCTTTCCCCGTGGCAGTGTTGCCAACTTAGCTCTTTTGGAGCCAGATCTGGCTCTTTCGTGCACTCATTTGGCTGTGAACTGGGGTGCCTGGCCCCTTGCCCCACTATGATGCCATCTCTGTTCCGGCCCACATGGACTAACTTTTGCCATGATAATACATTTTGCAAGTGTCGTGATACTGTTATATTGTCTGCATCCTATATCCACAGCTACTTTTTTTTATAGTGCTGTGTTGACGTGAAATTGACATAATATTGTTATCAGGGAATCCTTTATTTTCGATTTCATATGACCATGGGTGGATTATTGAGATGGGTGATGCTGCCGGATCTAGATGGTGGAAACTAAAAATAAATCATCATCAATTTAGAGTTAACGGTAATAGCAGTGCTCCACCTCTTTGACAACTAACATTACCTAGGAGGCACTTTATCCCGACTTCGTAAATCTAGCTCCTTGAAAGTTAGTTTTAACTCAATTTTAGGTGAAATTTAGCTCTTCTATGCGCAACAGGTTTTGCAACACTGCTAGGATGGCCGTAGCAGGCAAGGAGAAATGCATTGACCTTATTATTTGATTTGCTCTCTTGGGAATATCAAACTTCCGATGGAATAGAAAATGACATCAATGGAAAGAGGGCAGTTTGAAGATGGGTTTGACAAACGGAAATATCGAAACTTCCATTTGATTAGCCGTAACTAGATGTTGAAGTTGATTCACCATAAGGAATACATTGGATTCCGAAAATTCTTATTCATCATACTTTTCAAATATCGTGTCCAGCTTAATAATCAACATATAAAAAAAATGCTTCCACTTGCAACATGGAGAGAAATTCATACTCTTGATACACCCACGATTTTTTTTTAGTATCAGTGCCCAATCTGGCGATATTGAAATAAATGCACAATTGTACCTCCTCCCCTTAATACTTTATTTCCATTCTATTGTGGTTATTTTACATGTTTTAACACCTACAACAGTGCAAAATGTAAAAAAATCAGATATCGGGTTGATGCAAAAATAATGGCCGAATCTGAACGCTAACTTTGAAATGCTGTAACTTGCTTTTTTTTTTTTTGGGCAAAATAAAAACCATTGCAATCAACACATTTTCGCCAATGAGACACAAGTTTATTTATTCTCGCAGCATTAAATTACAGGCTTCTCCAGTTGACAAACTCTCAGAAGGAGTTTTCGACAGCATCCTACTTGCTGAAGCGTTTCTGTTGTAGGATGTTGTCCAGAAGCTTGAAGAAGTTATATTCGGTTGGTGAGAGGTTTGGTGAGTATGGTGGGTGAGACAGAGTTTTGCAGCTCAATTTGTTCAGATTCGGCAGCATTGGTTGTGGGATATGCAGATGAGCATTATCGTGTAGAAAGATTGAGCCTTTCTTGTTGACCAATGCCAGACACAGATGTTGAAGTTTTCAGTGCATTCCATTGTTTTCATGATAATACTTCTCTGCTGTGATGCTTTCGCTGCGATTCAGGAAGGTGTAGTGGATGATGCAGGCAGCAGACCAGCAAACAGCCCCCATGACCTTAGTTTGATGCAATTTAGGCTTTAGGAAGTGTTTAGGAGCTTTGTCTTGGTCCATGTGGATTGTCGTATAATACCCACTTTTCGTCACACATCACAATACATTTGAAAAATTAGTCGTTATTGAAGCGCAAAGCTCATTTCAAAACTGCGATATTTTTGTTCTGGTTGAGTTTTTTCATCTTTCCAATTTGCTTCATATGGCAGACAATGGTTGGCTGATTAACACCGAGTTCTTCTTCAACGTCTTGTGTTGTTTCCAGCAGGTCAGCTTCGATTATCACCTTCAGGTGGTCATTGTCAACTTCCATAACCTCCTCATCTTCGAAACCCATATAACCAGTACTGAATTTTTTGAACCACCTGGGCACTATACACTCAAAAATGCTTCCCTCGCCTCACGCTTTAGTGGCATTTCAAGTTGCTTCTGTGGTACTGCGAGCGAGTTTGAACTCATGAAGCAGAATGATGCGCATTTGTTGTAAATAGCTTATAATCAAGATAAACCAAGAGTTAGAAAAATTATTTTAAGACAGATCGACTAAGCAATAAATAAGCTTTAAAATTACATATAAACAAACAATATAATCAATGAGATGTATTAGGAAAAATTACTTGGAAAACACACAGCGAAGCACTTCAGCCATCATTCTTGCATCAACCCCGATAATAGCATTTGCAGTATGTATGTTATACACGATGCAGCAACAGTGTCGTTATAATTTGCATGAATTGCTATTTACAGTAGACTGTGCTTCAGTTGTTACTCTGTGAAGTGTGGTGCCGGGGGTTATATTCAATCATTAAATGCTAAATGAAATTCCTTTTAGTACACTTAGGTGCTAAGATCATTCGATAAAAATATTTTTTCCACATACTATAAAATTGCAACTTTAAATTATGCTATGAATGTTGATGAACCCTATACGAAGCTTTTTTTCACCTGGGGTTTAATACTACAGAATTAAAGCAAGTATATCCAGAATTAACTGCACATTGTACACTTTCTTTTCAGAATTACAAATTAAAAACAAATTGTGAAATGGCTATTGTCTAGACATGTACTTCAAATTTCATCCAATGCTTGGATCCTTCGAATTTGAAGGAGCATGTCTAGACATTAGTCATTGGCCATTTATGGTGCATGTGGACATGTGGCTTGAGGTTCAACATTTTTACATGAAATTGAAAGTACTTACCTATTTTAGGCTTGAGGGACTGTAGCATCGTCTGCAGTCTAGCAGCACCCGTTGTTGTCATACCAACTACATGTGCTTTTTGTAGAATAAGAGCATCGTCCCTCTGCTGAGCTTGAAGGTATTTTTGGAATTCAACTTTGTAATCTTTCTCTAGCTTTTTGAATTCTTCCTTGCACACTTCTTTCAATTTGGACACCCAAAACCAATACAGAAGCCACTTTTCATTTGTTGACAAAGTCAGCATATTCTTCTCCGTCAGAAGGCTTTCTATTTTATTTGCATCTTGAACAGAAGGCTCGACCATCTTCCTCAATAAAAACTCCATTTGTTTCTTTGAGTCAGTTAATTCATCTTCAATCATCCACCCACGTCTATGTAACACATCTTTATCAACAATATCAGAATGGAGACTCTTTTTCATTCCTTCTAGATCTGAAATTTCATTTTCTAATTTTTTTGTTGTCACAATATATTTGAGGTCCGAGGAAAGAATGGTTTCATCTGTTTCAAATAAAGGGTCATCTTCAAATCTTCTATCCTCATCTATGTCATTTTCCTGGAATGCAAGATCTTCTTCGCTGTCCTTATCTGACTGTATCACTGACTGATAAGAATTCAAATATTCTACTTCCTCTGCATCTTTACCATATTCTAACCATTTCAGGAATGAATCTGCCGCATCTGATTGCTTCACTATTTGTTGATAATGCAATTCACCAACAACTCTAAATTTTCTGAAAACCTGCAGGGAAATAATACCTCTTCTGTTACTGATTTCTTCTAAAATTAAGATAATCGATCTTATTTTATACAGAATTTCATCCACATTTATACTAGCATCCCTACTTTCACTGATATTTTGTACATCTCTTCTAAATTCTTTCCGTTTTGCTTTCAAGCTAAATTTAGACATCATATCACTTTGTGACTGACATCCAACTCTAACAATATTCTGTGTAAACTCTGCTATTCCCTCTAGAAATTGATCCAAAGCATGATTTGTATAGCATACTACAAACAGAGGTGTGTTCGTAGTGTTCCATACACCCAAGTTATCTAAGAGGATCTTACAAATTTTTAGACCAATGTAAGTTTTACCAGTGCCTGGGGGACCTTGTATAACAACAAATTCTGTAGTAAGAGCTGTTTGTAGTGCTTGAAACTGTGACTGATCCAAGTTTAAAGTTTCACATTTAAGCCAGGTTGAGAGTTGCAAAATTGGACCGACTCGAGATTCAATTGTATACAAAACTTGAGTATTTGTTTGCAGATACAAAGGAGCTGTTCTCTTATTTTCAACTGTTATAATATGAGCTTTCATTGGAAAATTTTCATCTGTGATTGTCTGAAGAGCCTGCAACACACAACGATAAGGTTCAAAATAAACTTCAGATTCTGCCATTAAAAAAGAACCTTGTAAGTCATCGTCATCTACTGGTGTATAGATATTAACCAAGGTTAATCCCTTTTTCAGATCAGTTAACTTTCTGTCGCATACAATTCCAAGCAAAAGTGTTTTGAAATTGTCTTTTGTGAAACAAAGAAGTGATCCAAACAGAAATCTCTTCGAATTTTGCCACTGATAATTCTTCAACTTGCCATCAGAATCAAACTCAACTAAATACCCTATGCTTCTGCCTATTATTTTGTGCTTCACAAAGGTCACATTATTGTAAAACCTTACATTCTTTAATTTTCTCAACTTCATTTCATCAGAGGCTTTGTGGATGAAAGTCGATATTCCTTCCCTGAGGGGCCTGCTGAAATCTTCATGGAGAAGCCTAAACTGGGTATCTAAATACTGGTCAACAGTTATGTACGGGCCTCTTACTACATTGCGTTTTAGTGGTGGCTTTGATAGATTCAAAAGATCCTCTGATAATGGGAGTACTGGGATGCTTCTGAACTCATCAGAAGTTTCCTTCTCATTTATATAATCACAAAAGTAAGCATACAAATTCTCAAATTTATCTCTCCACTCACTTTCACTGTTTCTATCTTGAGACCTTCCTATTACTAAGGACACATTACAGAGAACATTTTTCCACCTGTTGAGCAACCTTCCTGGTAAAAGCAGCTTTATGCTATAAAGATATAATGAATACAGGCTCCGAAGAAAACATGTAATAGTTTCATAATCAATATTATGCTCATACATGCTGGCTGTAAATTGTGTAAGACCTTCATGAAATTTAGTGTGAGCCTTTACAAAAACAGACGATATCAAGGAATCCTTTCCTTGAACATTGGCTTCACACACATTTCCCAAAATTTGCACAGTAGATACAATGCACAAAGGATTGGGAGGAGAGCATAAAATTCTGCCAAATTTGGATTTTTCTGACATCAACTCAGACATTACTTCTGCCGTAAGCCTTTTAGTTATTAAGGATTTTAAATATATTAATGAATCATCTCTGTGATCCTGTTTCCTTGATGAACCATGTTGCATGGCAAACTGATAATTACATGGCCACCACTCTGGTTGAAGATAGTTGCCGTAAGCATTTATACCATAAGGGTTGAACGGGGGCACCACAAAAAATTCCTGTCTCTGACCACGTTTGCTTAACGTTTCCAGAGGCACTCTTCCACTGCTTGTTGGTCTTCCATCCTTGTTTCTTGTAAGAGCAGGTTCTTCTTGGTAGGCCTTTACTTCAGTTTTTCCCAGGTAAGAAGTATTTTGTTTATTTTCTGCATTTACCCCATTTTTTATATTTGAACCTAAAATAGGCCTGAAATATTTTTTCTTCTTTTTCTTTTCTTTTTGGGTCATACTTGAATTCTCGCTTTCCGAGTTACTACGTCCAAATTGCATTGTGCTATCATTTGTAACACCAATATTAGTATGTTGAGAATTGCTGATTCCAATTCTACTTCTTTGTTCTTTTTCTCTTATGCCTCTTCCCAGTACACTGGTTGATGCCTCTCTTCTACCTTCCCCTGCATGATAAATAACCCTTGTCCTCACATTTTGAAATCCACTACTGGTAAAATTAATTTCACTCTGAACTGGTGGCAAATGGGTTCCAACTTTATGACCACCAAAATTTATTTCTGGCCGTGAGTTTACTTGAGCTACAAATGGGCGTATATCTTCAACTGCACAATGTGGATTATTTTCAAATTCCTTTTTCATTGCTTCCACTTTTTCCTGAGCAACAAACTGGGAACGAGTAACAGAAGCATGCAAGGGTTGGGTTTGATGAGATATTGAAGCATTCATCAAATGGCCACTCTTCGAGAATTCATTCTTAGCACTCTTAGTTCCTTCAGAAACTTTATTTACATTTGTAATTTGTCTTTCAGCAACACTTGAAGCAGGCATTTTCTTGGCTCCAGGTTTAGTAACTTCAGAAACAGAAACCTGTCTATTCTTCTTGCTATCAGAATTCTTCAAGTTTTGCTGCGAGAAGTCAGTTCTTGAACTATTACCGTAAAAATCACTCTTCTTTTTACTTGCGTTCCGCTTTGTTCCCAATTCTCTTGAATTGGATGCTGACAATTTCCAATTATCTGAAGTTGGATTCAATAGATTATCTTTTGACAAATCAGATGAGTTATTTTCTCTAGATGAAGCTTGAACATTAGAACTCATCCCACTTTCATCAGTGATTCTCTTTGTCCTGCCACTTCTGGACATGTGTTGGGAATACCTTCTCATTTTGGCATTTGAAAATTTCACTACCTCCTCATTTCTGACATTCAAATCTTGAAGTCTTCACTGGTTTTAGAAAATACATCAGTTCCTACAATAAATAAAGAAACATAAAGAAATTGTGTTTAGTAATTACTAGGGCTCGGAAGTTGAAGACCTATAAATTGCCACAAAAAAGACCTATAAAAAGACCTAAAAATATATATAAAAAAAGGACCTTAAAACTGAAAAAAGTATGTATAAATGTGATCCAAATTAATTAATAACTTAAGTTTTAATTACATATTTAATGTATATGGTCGTATACACCGTGCTGAAAGCTTCAAAACAAGAAAAGTTGCCACTTACAGCACGACCTTCCAGACAAGTTACGGTTAAAGGACCTTGTACCGTGCCTGCTTCAGTCGCCCAAAATTTTTTTTCTCTCGTTTCAGGGATGGTTCAGGGGTGTACGGGGTACCTTCCACATAGGCTCCCAAAAGTCAACCTCACTTCCACATAGTGCACCCTGGGCTAAAGACTAACGAGGCCGAGGCTCTGGCGACTGGCACTATGGCCAGTATAATTTTGTGTGTGTTGTCCTGTTTTTTGTCTTTGTGTGTGCTGAGTGCCCGTTTACAGCCTCAGCTTTTAAAAGAAGTCAGAAGATTTTAAGATTTTTAGTTATGCAACATTAAGAGTTGTTATATGTAATGGTAAGGAGCTGGCCCCCATATAGTGTGATGGGAGCA
This sequence comes from Lepisma saccharinum, assembly GCF_977018435.1. Classification (NCBI taxonomy): domain Eukaryota; kingdom Metazoa; phylum Arthropoda; class Insecta; order Zygentoma; family Lepismatidae; genus Lepisma; species Lepisma saccharinum. The sequence continues at coordinate 39,820,036 of NC_139243.1, read as the reverse complement.
AAATAGCCTAAGTGCTGATGCTCCCAAAATTTTAAATTCAAATTCAAAAATGGGATGGTTCAAATATATTTATTTATTTTTATTTCGTTACTACAGAAAGGATGTTTAAGAGGTGATGGTGATGATCTGATGATGATTCGAATTGAGAATGGGCAGTAAAAACGTAGTCGAAAGAAGGTGAAGTTGCAAAAAAAACTGTTAAGACCTAAAAAAGGCTAAAAAAGGACCAATAAGCCAAAAAACGCCGAAAAAGGCAAAAAAGGACAAATAAAACCCACCTTTTTCTGGCCTACAATGACCCAAACTGAACATATATTATGTTGGGCCTCGTCTTCGGACACTAGGATATTACATTATAGAGTGGGTGCAGAGGCGTGGCATGCATGTAACCGCTGTTACCGCAGGTAACAAAAAAATATAAAGAATTGGAAGAACCTGTCTTAAAATATTATTACATACATAAACTGGTATATTGTCGTAAAGTAAATATTGCAGACTGACATTTTTTCTGACACCGGCAAAAGCGAAGAGGAGGACTGATCCAGTACCCTCCTCAGGTAACATGAGGAAAGGGTCATGAGCCCACGCAAGGAAGACTTCGCGTTGAGGCAAAGACTGACGGTGGGAGGAGGAGGCAGGTTATTGCCACGGGTTTAACCGCCACAGTTGCCGATGATCCTTACTGGATACAGATCAGTGTTGCCATATTCAATTGACAGAAAAGACCTAAGTCACCTAATCCGGTCTATCTTACTCTGAAGGTGTCCACTCACACTGGGTAACGATGGCGCAGTAGTAGCGTCGCCGCCTTGTAATCAAGGGGTCCCGGGTTCGATACCTGGTGAAGGCACAAGTGGTTCGGATCCCACTTTAAACTGTAGGTCCAGTCCCAATTAGCCTTACTGTGCATAAAGTGGACTTAAAACGCCAAATCAAAATAAAAAAATCAAATCACACTGAGGAAAATCAAACTACCAAGTGATATTTTGTTTTTACACTAAATATCAGCGATTACAAAAGTCCTCTTTGTCCTTCTTCGGCATCATGGGCGAGAAGGATGGGGATGATCAAGGGGTCTGCTGTCCTTCTAGAAATGTCAACCTAAAATTCTATATTTCACACATATAATATTATTTCAGTTACAGGAATTTGTGATAATTGTTGAAAGGCCTATTGAGATTGACATACGTTATCACAGGAATGCGATAATTTCGGATTGAAGCAATGTTTTTGAGGTAGCAGCACTGTTTTTGGGTGAAAACATTACTTAGAAGCATAATTTCCCGATTGTTATCTAAGCATGCTCTGAAGTGTCAAGTGTCGCAGGTTTGAATCCTCAGCAAGAAATTGTTATTTCAATGTTCGTTGTTATTTTTTTACTTACATAATTATAAAAATTAGTAATTACATACACAAAGTAATAATAATTTTATTTCAATAATTCACCATGCATCCTCATAGTCACGATTATGATTAAGCGAGCAAGGAACGTAAAATATACGAAATAGTAGTGGTGTGAGAAATGAGATTTCTGTGGATTTAGCGAAACATGGGAGTGGGAGTAGTTAGGAAACAGATGAAGTCTACATCTCCTCTACATACATCTTATTTGAAACGAAAAGTTTTGCGATTTGGGCAAATCTGGTTTCAAAAGAAATAAGATAGCAACAGTAGTAGAACTGGATTTCTTGCAGTGTAAGGTTCCAAAGGAAATATTGTCTGTTGGGGGAGCGCTGATGCTGAGAGGGGAGGGGGCAAGGAGGGTGCTTCTTATGCTACAAAAGTAAACAAGGGTTGGGGGGAGGGACTGTGCAGTGCGAGTTTTGTGAGTGGTGTCTTTCCTCCTTTTGTTGTTTTCGGGCATTGTCAATTAATTAACAAGCGGTGTTAATTACTTCGATGTTTCTGTAAGTATCAAATTAAGTATTTCTTTATTAGGCTAATGTTTATCGTGTCAACAACCAATGTCTGCGATTTCACTTCAGTGCTTATGCCGACATTTTTTTCCTGATTAATAACTTTACCAAAATCATGTTGAATTGCAGTCGTACCAGAATAATATTATACGAACTACTTGGAAGACATGGGAAGGGGGGTGGCATGAGGTGGGGAGGCACCCAAGTCTTACGGCTCCTTCCTTAAATGTCCTACTGATAACCGGTAACACTTTTAAAAATCTCACGCCACGCCACTGAGTGGGTGGTTTATAGATAAGACACTACACATAATACAGTGGCGCCCCGTGCTGTTCACATACGAGTGTTCACAATAAATTTTTTATACTGATTGGAGATTTACTACTCTCCCTTGTAACTTCATCTTCAATATTGAACAAGTAAGAATAACAGTTCAACTTATTTTCAACAATTTCCCCCCAAAATCATGCTATATCTGAAGCAATACAATCCTTTTTTATTCAATTAACACCCTTTAATTAAGTTATTTACAATTAGTGATGGCTAGTGCAAACTAATTAGTATAAGATGCAATCTCAGGTATGTACAACGCAAGATTATCATACTTTGCAATCTACTTTCTATTACACCGACCATATGTTAACGAACGACATTCATTCAGCTTTGAAAGCACGTGCATCGTTAGCGGGACAGAGGGGAGGATGCCTCCAGTCCAGAAAAAAAAAATTGTATATAGTATAAGATATTTGGGTATTGTACAGAATGTCCCCTCGCCCCGCCCACATTAACTCGGTTGTGATTGAAGTATCAGTCAATGTGACATTGCTTGTATTCCTTCTTTCCTAGTGTTTCGCATTTTTCCTCCTAGCCATGGTTCAGAGATATTGATTTTCGACCATTTAAAGAAAGGACTTGTTTGCTTCACGGCTCCCTTAGTTTTTCAAGACTTTACCGCGGGGGCCAGAATGTAGCCTTCTCTAACACTTGCAACGCTCAGTTACTTGTAAGATTGCTTGTCTTACGTTAAAAATTAAACACGTATTTCAAATTCAGAAACATTTTATATGTAAAAAAAAAAAAATACTAAATAAGCATATATTTGAAACATTCATAGCATTGACTAACGATTCAATGAAAATATTGGAACAGTTTGTATCGCCCCTGTAAGCTAATCAAGGTGACCCAGGGTGACCCAGGGCACCGCAGCACACACTTTGGGAACCACCGATTTAAAGTGTATAGTAACATCTGTTCATCGTCGTCATTAACATATTTACCCTTCGTCACCTTGTAATTGAGGGATCTATCTTATATCTAAATCTTCACTTAACTTTGGATAAATACTACGTTCCTTTTCCAAAATTAGGCAGAAAAGTAGATAGTACCTTTCTCACGAATTACTTCCCAACGGGTCTTACAAATCTGTTGTATTTAGTGATTTATCTCTAGAGATGACAACTATGTCCCTCGTTGTGCCAAGCAAAAACGGGCTCGGCTGATGTCTTATGGCTACCCCCCCACCACCTTTTTCCCCACTGAGACTTCTTGAACCCTCTGCACATGTCTCAACTTGGTTAGGCCAGCTCTTGGACAGCTCGGACCATTGCCTCGCGAGTGTACGAAACAGCTGGCAATGCAGCGATGAGGTTGGGGCGGTCGTCGGCTTGGCCCAATTCTTTCCACCAAGAGCTTGACGAATTGCCGAGATTCGAATCTGCTTGTATGGAAATTATAAATGTATTAAGTTAACAATACTTTGGCGAGGTATGCGTTTTTTCTAAGGGTAGTGTCATGGCACGACATCTCTGTACTTTGAGCAGCCACTGGTTGTAGTTAAGAGCATTGTGTCTTCACAAACTACAGTTTCATGAAAAGTAGCGGCTCTTTCAGTACTGTTTCATCATTTGCCACTTTTCACGAAACTATGGTATGCAAACAAACGATGCTCAAATGTCCACGGCACCATGACTGCAACTGACATTGCATGTACTGCTGCCATGCAAGTACAGCCAAGCCAAACCGATCCAAACCGAAAATGGCATAGCCGAGAGAGTTCAATGCCATCCTACTTCCATCTTATCCCCCCTCCCCCTCACTGCTTCGAATTCTCCATTTGAAAACCATCAGTTTCCCATGACGCACCCTTTACAATGCACATAGCCATGCAGGAACCAAAATACACGTGAGCAAAACACATAAGACTGTGTGCTAGCAAAAAAAGTGAGCAGTCATTCAATGTTCTTTGTTTTGCCCTGCAACACTTCCTGTCATGTGAGTAAAAAAAAAAGTTTTCAATTTCTGCGTGTGTGTTTAGTTACATGTTAGACTGGAGTTAATTAAAAGTAAAGTGGTCCCCTGTAGGGACGGCCAGATCCGGATCCGGTTGGTTCCGGACCCTAAAATTTTTCGGATCCGGATCCGGAATTTTCGAATCCGTTTGGCCATCCCACATGAGCGCTTCTTTGGAAAGTAAGAATGTGTGCTCACTTGCGCGATTTGTAATTAATACACTTACAAGGGAGGTTATTTGTCCTCATCTTGACATTTGAGGGGGGTTTTGCCCCCTAAAACAGTTTTTTTAGCTGAAACAAAAAAAAACACGAATTTCTTCCTTTGGGCCCCTCTATACACCTGCCAAGTTTCATGGAAATCAGAGGGGGACACTTAAATAACCTCCCTTGTTAGTCTTACACTTTGTAATTATATAACACTGCATATATTATAATGTTTTTAATTTTTAAAACTGTAACTGTAGAACAATTGTATAATTTTTGTATAAACATTTCTATCTTGTTAAATGTGTTAAAGGTTTCATCCTGGAATGGAATGTCTCATATTTATGTGTGTTTCCATTTCCAATACATTTGAATGAATACATGTTCGTTTCAATGGCATTTACAAAATCACCTCTGACATTTTATGTTAAATAAGTAAGATTATTTTTGTGCATGAGTGTGTTAGCCGTCCGTAGCAAAGTATTTTAGGAAAACACTTGAAAAAAATTCTTGTAGAACTAACTAATGAAAAATTTCTTTGTAATCGAAGATCATAATACCTTTTAAGGTGTGGTAATATTATAATGGGATTGAGATACGAAACTCTCGGATCCGGATCCAAACGGATCCCTACTCCCCTGTACTTTGCACCATGCCATGAAGGCATATAGGGGGTGTGAAGTTAGGGCCCCACACTTTCTTGATCTCGGGCGATGATGGGGGTGATGTGATCAGCACCAAACCCCTGACCTCCTTTACCCTCCTGGAGTTTCCTCTAGGTACCCACTTTTAAGATGCTGGGTGGGCACTGTAGCCACTTAACAGGTGTCAAAAAATCCCAGTTATCCCCACTGGGGATCGAACCTGAGTCTCTCACATGGAGTCTTTTAAATTACATATATACTTTTCTAGAATGAAGTATGTGTAATTTGTTTAACCAAGTGTAAAAATTGGCTTCTTAAAGTACTCGATATTATCAAAAATATGGTTATAAACTGGGTGCACACCCCTACAAGTAATTCTGCCAGCGCCCATGCTTATGGGTCCCAGGAAGTATAATATCCTTCAAGATGATCCCAGACAGAAAAAGGTTGAGAACCACTGCTCTGTGATAAGAAAGTATAAAGATGTTAACTTTGGAAATAAGTCAATGATGTTAATTTCCAGATGGAAATAAATTTTCACTCAAGTTTCAAATTCCCAATCCTGCATCAACTTTCCTAATGATGTTACATTGTTGTCAATTCCTTATAATTAGTGCTCGAAGGTTGATGAAAAATCATATATTTTCTGGGAATTGAAGAATGCATTTGCTAGCATAATTTAAATTTCTTTCAGCAGGTACATCATTAATAAAAAATATGGTTAATGCAAAAGCACAATATTAATTTTTATTGAAATCTTTGGCAATGGATTATAATGGTGGTAAATTTATTATACCTCCAGCAAACTTAAAATACTTTGGCTGAAGCCTAGTTTGAGGTTCCCTCGCTGGCCACTATTATCAATTTAATTTGTGATTTTAAAGTAAAATCAACCAGAACATAAAAAATTATAATCTGATACAAGCAAAATACAACTGTATTTTTCAAAGCTAACCGACTACTGTATTGTGCAAGGTTTGAAAGGAGGTAGATGTCTTATACAGAAAACCTTGTGATATAGTTTATGTAAACTCAAAGTAAAAATAACTAAAACTACATTAATGCTTACAAAGGGCTGCGGTAGCTTAGTTGGTGGACCATCTGACCACCCCACGAAAGCCCCGGATTCGAATCCTGGAGCAGCTGATCTACACCAGGAATTTTTCCAGCCATTTCCCTGTTTAGGCCCACCCAGTCTCATATCAATAGGTACCAGGAGGCTTTTCACACCTTTGCTTCGGTGATTTAAACCACCAAACAAGGGTTTTATCGAAAAACTCAACAACTCTTTTGTAATTTATAAAAAAAACTGGACTTCCATTTTAAGTGAAAATTATTTTAGGTCATTTTTAAAAAATTTTGGATCATATTTTGTAACTTTAAGGTTATTCTATAGGTCATATTTTAAAGATTTTTTATGTCAACTTCCAAGTCCTATTTATGATAGTCTGTCAATTGTAGGTCTGTTTTCACTTTTATACGCATCAACCAAATATCGTCACTAATAAATGCCCACATATGCTTCTTGCAGTGGCCGCGGTGGCTCAGTCGGTAACGCGTCTGACTACCATGCTAAAGGTCCCGGGTTCGATCCCCAGCCGGTTCAAATCCGGGAACTTTTCTAACGATGGAAGCGGCCCCGGTGCCCACCCAGCGTCGAATAACATGGGTACCTGGGGGAAACCCTGGGGGGTAAAGGCCGTCAGGGGCGTGATGCTGATCACATCACCCCCACTCACGACCGGATCAAGAAAGTGTGGGGCGTTACCCCCACACCCCCTATACGCCTTCATGGCGTGGTGCTATGCACAAGGGAGCACTTTACCTTTTTTTTTTTTACCTTTTTTATATGCTTCTTGCAATTACACTTACTTAAATCAAGACCCATTCTATTCTAGTCTAATTACAAAATAAAATGGAAAAAAGGTGGTGGAAGCAAAGAAAGAAGAATGATTTGCTATTATACTTCAGTTCCACATAATATGTTGGTGAATCAAAAAGTAAGTTACACCCCCCTCTAAAAACAAATGAAACACATTAGACAGAAAAAAATTATTGGACGAAAATGCATGAACATAGTCACCAAGGTGTTCCAAGCACTATTCATATCGTGTGACTAGTTTTTCAATTCCTTGTGTGTAAAAATTCCGTCCAATTTCTTTGAACCACTTCTTCATCTGATGCGAAACGCTGACCCCCTAGGTCTATCTTCAAAAATGCTTCTTTACTCCTCACAAATTTAAAAAAAATAAAACATCCAGTATATGGAAGGCAGATCAGTTTCACCCACTCATAATGGGTAGGGAGAGGATTTTTAGGTGCTAATTTTCTTTTAAAATATTATGTTCTAAAAATAGTGGTTAAAAGTTAAAAATATTTTCATTCAAAAACAATCAAAAAAAAAAGTGCCAAGTGATAGGTGGATATCAGATGATGTTGTAGGTTTCAGTGACCAGGTTACGCCTCTCATTCGTAGCTCCCCAAAATTCATCCCAAAATATCAGGAGAAAAGCTGTTACGCTTCCCTCAGGAGACTCGAACCTGCACGCATCTCGTAGATGGAGCCCAGAGCCTAATGCTTTAGACTGCATGGCCATGGTGCGGGACATGCATTTTATGCATTAACTCCAAAATATATATTTGCACAAAGCATTTGGAAACTTTATACTGTCTGGAACATCTAAAAAATGTACATTTTATGTTCTTTCCCTAGAAATATGTGTTATTTGTGCTAAAGGTATAATTATGCATTTTTATGTTAAATAAGGCTGAAGAGTACGTTGTAGGCATATGGTCGGCACTTATACTGAGTTTGGCAGACTTCCGAAGCATCAGGAAAAAAATATGTTTCCTCCTAAAAATTCCCTTTAGCTGGGAAAATTTATGCAAAGCATCTCCCCACCTGTCTCATTATAGGAGCATCCCCCAGTCATCCACCCCATTCCCCCTTCCCCAACAATTTTTACTCGAATCACTGAAAAAGTACGATAACAATCATAGAATGTAGCAAATCATCCACCACTTTTCATTTTTTCAAGAGAGCCCTTTAAAGTTTGACATGATTGAATCTTTGTCACCAATGCACAGTGGGCCAGAATTCTGAAAATGGGAACAAAAATCGAAATTCATACTTCAAAGCAGAGCCTTTAAAGCATTTGTTCCCTGTAGAGCAATGCTGGGACTGTCTCAAAATGCAAATAGTTCCATCCAGGTGTTAACATAAATGAGGATTTAAGATGGGCAAAACACATACATTTTCCAAATGCCATTTAACAGACGTCTCACACACAGTTTCACCCATTGAGACTGGTGTTGAACTATCGGAACATTATCTGTGTGGATTTCTGTTGTACATATTCTACATATCATCAAGGTATGCACTTTCTGTGGGTAGAGTATGAATTAATTTACTGTGTTGTAGGCATTGTTATACGAGCAGGTCCATGCGCTGCTGTTTTCAGCTGAGTTACAATGATGTGTGTTTATTCCCTTTGACTTTCATAATTTGTGCGACGAGGTGAGATGAAGATGTTTATGGTGAATGATTCAATGGGTCTTGTAAATGCAACCAAGAGAAACCTGGCTGCTAACTCGTGCTAATGTGCAATTACGAGATGGAAAAAGAATGTCAGTTACATAAAGCTTCACAATGACAAATATGCCTGCATTGAAATAGAATTTCAATAGAACACAGTATTTAAGTAAAACGAGCAGAATCAGAATACATTGGAGACTAGATACAGCATTTCAGTCCTACGTACCTCTCAACTGGCATTCGGGAAGATCTGACAGTGTTTCACACATTAGTTTGCAGCAGAGTGAGCGGTACATCATCTGCTCAGGTGTGTTACATTTGTGGCACTTGGCAGACAGAAATTTAAACAATTTTGACAAGATCACTCATAATGCGACAAACGTTGTCAACTGCAAAACATCTTGTAGCAGAATATTTCAAGTATTGTATGCCCGATGGCATACACAAGATCTTGGTGCACTGACCAGATGCCTTATCAGCAGCTGTTTTCCAGTCGGCAGCTCTGAAAGGAGGCTTAAGAAGAAAGAATCAAGAGAATTTAGAGAGTGACTTCCCCGAGAGCTCCGAATTTCTCTAAACAAAGATCTTTTGCATCATCTGCTTATCTCATGCGATCCACTAATATCAAGCCTTCGGCCTTTGCCTACTAAGAAATCATGCACGCTCTCAGAAGACGTCACTGGCTTGCTCGACATCACGGAGCGTCAAGTACAAGCCCAACAATCCCCCTGACCAATTGAAATGTTTATCAAGTGCTAACAGTGAAGGTTAAGGTACATCTCAGTCAGTACATGAACACAGTGCACTTTACAATTGATTTTGTAGAGTAACGTAGGTGAACTTCATTGTGCACAATGCACCATGCCCTGAAGGAATATGGGAGAACGTGGCAGCTCCACACATTCACGATCTCAGACCTTTGTGGAGGTAATGTGATCAGCACCACGTTACCCCCTCCCCCCACACACATTTCCGGGTTACCTCCAGATACCCATTCATTACATGCTGTGTTAACCTCACAGCCACTTTATACAAGACCAAAGCCCGAAAAAATCCCGACTGTAGATCACCCACCCTGAGAATCATACCCGAGTCTACGCTTGGCAGTCAAACACCCTTCCAACTGTAGGATTTGGTAGTGTTCATGTCAATATGCACAGCATATAATTGATTTTTTGTGATATTACAAACTGCAGTTTTTCTTGGTACATTGTACACATTCCGTTACTTTATTATTTTGCACTGTCATCATGTGAATAACAACAGAATTTCTATCACTTTATGTTTGTTATGTATTATATTTTGTTATTAGAAATACTGACAGCATAAAGTATCTCTATGCACCAAATCAGATTGTCCCCATTTTCAGAATTCTGGTTCACTGTGCATTGTGCAGGCTGATATATTGAAGACTCTCTAAAAAGAAGTAGTTGTTTCGTTAGGTATTTATGCTGTAGTCAATAATTGAAATTCTAGATAGAACAATTGAAAGCAACACTAGTTTTGATTTGAGAGTGTCAGTATCTACCAAATAGAACACAGCATTCTGGAAACGAGATGGAGATCAAACAATTTCATTGTAAATTTTTCATTCAGTGGCAATGTAAAATAAATAATTCAAATTTTGGGAAATCAATCAACTACTTTGATTACACTATTATTTAAAACTTTGTATTTTACCAACAAAAATAAGAACCGAAGACCACTACTATTTCTAAGCAGCCCCCACAAGTTACTGAGGTTAGAATGTAAGTGGTTTATCTCATACTCCGATAGCACTTGTAGTTGGTTGAGGAAATTGTCGTAAGGTGTCATTAGCTGTTGGAGCTTGAATTTTTGTGGCTGCTTCCTAATTTTGCACATGAATCAAAAATACTCTCAATATATCAATATTGGTTGTATGTATGCATCAGACTAGGAGCGAATTTACAATACCGGACCCCTTCCTGATTTTTATAATATTTCGCATACTCACTAATTGAGGCCTCCTAATCACGAATTTGAAGTTAAAATTTGGGGGTCACGTGCACAATAAGCGAAACTGAGTGGTCCGCAATCAGAACAGAAATCCTGGATTTCTCCACGAAAACAATGGTTATTGCAACATTTTACCTTTTAGAATGAAATGTATATATTCCTGATATTACTACGACCCCAAATTTTAACTATGCTTCCCTAACCTAACCTTACCATGAATGGTTTGGGGCTATCCGTGAATGGTTTGTGGAGCTACCCATGTATGGTTCTACAACCCCAAATTTTAACTATGTTTGCCTAACCTAACCTTACCGAGAGTGGTTCGTGGGGTTATCTGTGAATAGTTTGTGGGCCAATTTCGATCACAGACTGATAAAAAATGTTAGTTTGATAGCACTGTAACTGCAAAATTTCCTTGCCAAATTTAGCTTATTTTGCAATTTCTACATGTGACCCTCAAATTTTAACTTCAAATTCGTGATTAGGAGGCCTCAATTAGTGAGTATGCGAAATATTACAAAAATCGGGGAGGGGTCCGGTATTGTAAATTCTTACCTCAGACTATAGCAGAGATGAAACAATTGCATCCTAAATAGACTACAGCCAAAATATCTCAATTTGTTTAGAATTTCAGATAGAACATTTGCATTCTCAATGGACGAAATGGCATTGTTTGTTTTATACATGAGAGACTCATCTTCATTCATGGCATGCATGTAACCGGTGTTACCATAGGTAACAGCAAAATGTAAAGAATTAAATAAGCCCTGCGACAGGTTAAGTTTGCAGCAACTTTTCACATATAGTAGACCCAAAAGTGCACACAGAATGTAGTTCCGCTGTAATACTGCCAATTTTCTCAGTGTGTGATATGAACAGCTCGGCAGTTGAGGCAAAACTTGCATGGGAGATGGAGAGTGCCATTCTCGCGTGGTTTAATACATAAAATCTGCTTCAAACTTAACCTGTCTGTCGCCAGGCTTAGTTGCTTCAATAAAATGACAACATTGTTAAATACGTTAACAATAGCGTTGCCGTCGAGTAGATATTGTAGAGAACAGAAGTGAAGAGGGAGGCCGTACCGCTACCCTCAAGAGGTAACAAGAGAAGGGGGTGCCAATGCAAGGGAAGAGCAGGGAAAGAGTTTGGGGCAAGTGTGCTCTTGGGTTATTCATATGCCTGTTTAGGGGCCCAGGCCAGTGTTGTCACAATGGATTGGCAGAAAAGAGCTAAATCCTGCCTCAAATGGGGATCCTATTTCTGTGAAGCAACTAGAGGTAGACTGCAAAGCCAAGGTTGGATTTAACTACAAATGAGACCAGTTAGGTATTCGCCTAGATGAAAGATAGTCCCTTGCTGTGATTCGTGATTTGGACAAACCATGCTCCAAAATACTAAGTTGGCAACAGTAGTACATACAACTGGGCTTCCCTTGACTGTCGCTGGAGGAGGTGAGTTCTGTCGTCTGCTCACCACACAAACATCAATCTGACCCGAGAAAAGTGTGGATGTTCATCTTCCCCCTTGCACCTCATTGCAAAGAAACAGAGGCAGATGAAGAATTGAGAAGGGTTGATTCATTGGATTTTTGCAGTAACTGTTTCATGAGTGGTAGCTCTTTCTAGGAGTGCTTGTGGATAAATCACTGTGCGGATTGCACAAAAATCTAGATCAAAGACATGTTTTATTTTCTGGGGGGGGGGGGTGAAAACGTCTAGCGGGCATAATTGTCGCACTGATGGTCGATAACACTTCTGAAAAAGTCACGCCACGCCACTGGGGAAACATGTTCATTATACATATTTCACCAGCACATTGTTATTGTTACATCACTTTTCCCGCACGTTTTGCTATCATAGAAATGAGGATAAGTTGCTATTAAATTAAATTGATGAAGGGGTCATCACAAATAACACCTATAAGCTCAGGCTGGGGAAAAAGCTAGGAATTTCAGTGGTCAGATCAAAAGTCATGGCATGGAATAGTTCAGTTTCAGCATTTCGAACAAGTTTTAATTTAACTTTATGCACACTAAGGCTAATTCGCACTGGACTTACAGTTTAAAGTAAGATCCGAACCACAACGTGCTTTCACCAGGTACTTCAGCATTTCATGTAACCATGGATATAATGTAAGCGCATTTAATTAATACATAAATTGGGTTTTTGTGTGGTTGCCATATTAATTAATTAGAAGCTTAGACAAAAAAATATCATTATTTATCTGAAATGGAGTTATAAAATAAGTAGCTACATGTGGGCATGTACAAAAAGGGTCTCCTCGATGGTGCAGTGGTAGCATCATCGCCTTGAAATCAAGGGGTCCTGGGTTCGATACCCGGTGGAGGCACATAGTGGTTTGGATCCCACCTTAAAACTGTATGGCCAGTCCCGATTAGCCTTTCTGTGCATAAAGTGGACTTAAAACACCAACATGAACAAAAAAGAGACGCTTTACGACGTTACTAAAATATTAAAACAGATGACCAGTACTTTTCTGTAACAGGAAAATTCAAGTATAGTGGAACGACGAGCAAAACAACCTGCGCAGACCCCCGCTTCCTGTACACCGTACCCCCGGGAGTAGGGGAGGGGGAGAGTGGACCATGCTTCCTTATGGCCGGAGGTGGAGGGAATAAGGGAAAGCTGCACGGGGACTTTTGGTCCCAAGGTTTTTTTCCTTGTGGTCTATCTATAGTAATTGTTATCATGTTTTTCAATAAGTATTCCTAAGTATAAGGTAACAAACTACACACAAGCAGTTCTCAACAAATAAGCATAATACAAGCTTTTATAATGCCTTTATCACCTAAAGCACACAGATATAGAATTTTGTCACATTTCAATAATTTGTTCAATTCTTATTTTGCAAATTACAGGATATACAACTGACAAACGTTCAACATGTAAATTACAAACCTGACTGAATATATTAAAATGTGACAGCATGTAATTTCACTCATCCTTTTCCTTCTCAATAAATGTGTAAATATTGAAACATGTTTTGCATTACCTGCTAAATCTTTCACACGACTCATATAATCAATCAAATGTCGCTAGCAAATTTTTAAAAAACACCATTCCGGTTCCTGTACGACTACAAAACGAATAACGTTTCTGTTTCACATAACATTTATTTATCTTAAAATTAGGCTTGAACACATGGAAATTACCTTGCCTGAAAACTTTGCTCGCAATCTACCATAGAAATGCAATCGACCTAGATGAACGTAGAAATTTCTGCGAAAACTGTGCTAAATCGTACTACCTGGATGAAGCTTGTTGCGCAAATTCTCGCCGGTAACGACTTCTTCTGGTAGAGTCTCCCTTATCGCACAACGTGAGGATAACCTTGCGTACTGACGTCAGATGAAAATTACTACGTTATTACATTAAGTGTATTAGGTTTGGTTCTCTTAGCATAAATCACTGTAAATGTATTATTTTTGCTAAGAGAACAAATTATAACAAGCCTAACCTAACAACTTAAGCATTTAGCCTAACAATGAAAATATTTCGCACTGACGTCAGAACGAAAGGTTCTCCTCGCGTTGTGCGATAAGAGAGACCGCTTTTCTTGTCGCATTCAAAGATTGAGAATGTACGTACTCAATTAGTACTCCGGCAGTTCATTTCTTTATACAGCATATTTGCAGAAGTTACAATTCAAAATACAAGTGTATCAAATATACGCTGTGTAAAACACAACTTTATCAAATATACGCTGTGTAAAACACAAATTTATCAAATATAGGCTGTGTAAAACACAACTTATTACTAACTTCATTGACCCTGTACAGTGGGCGAAATTTCTTTTTCCACATAGGACAGGACTAGCACCGGAAGTGATGATGAAATCCTGATTAAGGGGCCTCGCGCAATCGTCATGTAAACAAATGAAGATCAGTTACCGAAGCCGTGTTGTTTGTTGTTGTCCTATTCTGTATATTAATTGAATATATGTTAATTATAAAGAAGAGTGTGAATAATTTGTCGGATTGATATCATTTTCAGGTGAAATCCTTTTGCAAACTCCCGAAAGTGAGTAGAATCAATCAGTTGAATCAATAATGCAATAACTAGAGTATAAAATTATGATATTGAAAACTGCAAGATACATACTCCCGAAAGTGAGTAGACAGTTGAATCGATAATGCAATAACTGGAGTATAAAATTATGATATTGAAAACTGCAAGAGGAGCTGTGACGAAAGAAATGTCTGTAAGAGAAACCTTAGCATTGGCGTAATGATCGTTTAGTGCAAGATTCCAGCAATATGCAACATGTTGATATCAGTATGTACTGCGAGGCAGTGATTTATCAGCACAAACCCCACATTTTTTCACAAATGCCCAATTTACAGTTATTTTGGCTCTAAATTTACCCCTACACCCCTCTAAATGCAATGTTAGACCTAGCCAGATTAATATTTCCGAATAAACCTCTTCTGTGAGGGGTTGTAATGCACTGTTTTTTTTTTACATTAAATAGTTAATGATATTTTAGTGCAAGCTTCTTGAAATATGTTGATATGAGTGTGTTATGTGAGGCAGTGATATATCCGTACAACCCCCACATTTTTTCATAAATGCCCAATTTATAGTGATTTTGGGGCCCAAGTTCCTTTTGTTTTATTGCGATTTCATCATGCTACGTACGTAATTTTTACATGGTTCGATTTCGATTTACGTCTGTTAACACATACTGTGGAGTTTGGCACCCTTGACCCTGTGTACACCCTCTATAGAATGTGAAAGGTTTTGTATGGTATATGAATATTTTGTTGTTTGTGAACGTTTTCAGTTGATTTTAGCTCGCGAAAATGTGCCACTGTGAAATAAAGTGTTTCTTTACCAATAAGAGCCTGAAAGCTTCGAGCAATTGAATCTAGCACCCAAAACGACATTCTACAACAGCAAGTATAATTTTACATAGTTAGGTTAGGTTTGGTACCAATAGTTATTATCGACTTGTTCTTTTGCTATTTGAGTGTGCATACAAAGGGTTTTAATAATAAAAAGCGGCGGAAGCACTCCAATACCAATTTTGTTCAATACCCTTCTACAGGTGCCATGATTGCCAAAATACTGCAATTTAAAGGTGTTGAAAAAATTGCACATTTTGCACTCATACTTTCGTAGTTAGGTGGGTCAGGTTTAGTTCTTTTAGCATTTTCACATGGAATGACCCTGTTTAGAATTTGATGATAAATTACAGAACACAAAGTTAAAATGCCATTATGTCCACGATGAAAAGGGCCAAAATATATACTTTAGGAAATGAGTTCACGTTAATGCTAGTATAAATTCTGCTTTTGGTAACAGTTAGATATAGTGAAAACAGAATTCTTCAAATTTACAGGAGAAATGATGGGAAAGTACTTACGGAATTGAGTTCCTGTGGACTTTTGGAAGCTGGGAATAGTGTTCTTTCGATTCGTGCAACTTATTCAGCCGGTAAATAATGTCATTTTCGACATTAATGTATCTCCGTTGCACGATAGCTCGTGCCACCATTACCGTCAACTAAGTGAATCAAATGTTCCGTTCATTCGAATATGTAACCCCCTGTCAGTGTAGCAACCACGCAGTCGTTTTACAAGATGACATATGAGCGAGGTTTTTTTTCCAATTTAATTTTCTATTTTTGTCTAACCTAACTGAACCTAACCTAACCTTCCGTGAATGGTTTGTGGATCAATGTTAGCCTAAAAACCATCATTTTTCGGTTAATAAGTGTTAGTGTAGCAACCACACGGTAGTTTTACAAGATGAAGTGTGAGCGTTTTTTTCCCCCAATTTAATTTTCTGTTTGCCTAACCTAACTGAATCTAACCTAACCTTCCATGAATGGTTTGTGGATCAATTTTCGCTTAAAAATTTTTGTGAATAGTTTGTGCGGCATTTTTCGGTTCATAAGTTTGGAAACACTGCATATCAGCTGACGATAGACAACGTGAGTCAAGATTTGCCCGCCATATTGTGTGTAACGAAAGCGATTTAGCAACGACCAATAAATACTTGTAATGTGAAAAATTACACTTTTTTCAGTGAAAAAAACATAATCCCAAGTTGAAAAATATTCCGCTATGCATATAAGGTAAGTACAAATGTAAATAATTCGGAAATAAACGAGTTAAATGTGTTTTCACTATATCTAACTGGTACCCTGCTTTTTATACAGTAACGCACAGGTTTCTGAAAATTTGATCTCGTGTACCAGATATAGGCCTATGTAATAGATGTAATATATGTAATAGAAGAAAAACACTAATGAAGGCATGCAAGTAAATGAAAGAAAATGGAAATCCAACTTCAGATGTTCTGCTTTTTTTAATTTTTCATAAAATTCCCTCTTTACCTACAATTGGACATAGGTTTCCCTGTACCAAGATAAATTTCCCTTCACATAACAACACTGCCTATGCCAAGCACCCTGAAGCCTCATGTTTTTAAATAACCACTCTCCTACTTTCTTTTCGTCTCCCTTACCTACAATCTGGGAGGAAACCTGGTCATCAGAAGGTGTGATGGAGACCAGTTTTTAAGTTTTTTTTAAATAATTTACTTAAATTCTGGTTTAGAAGCTGGTTTTCGTAGCTTGCAGAATATATAATGAGCAATAAACCATACTTTAAATGAAATACAATATGAAAAAAGTTGGTTTACTAGCTGTAAACGTGGTAATAGGAGAATGTGCCACTGTAATTTACATACACAGATATGGACATCCGAAAGGAGCCAAGGAAAATGACTGTCCACCTAAAAACTACATATTTCACACATAATTTCATTTCAGTCACCGTAATTCATGTTATTTATTATAAATTCATTGAAGAAACATGATAATTTCAGACTGAAATAGTGTTTTTTGAGGGGTAAAAATATTCCTGCCCACCCCCCTCGAAAAGATCCTGGAGATGTCCATGTACACAGAAGTAAGACAACTTATAGTAAACTTTATTTATATAAAAAGGCTAGGCAATACCAAATTCAAAAAGTTACATATATTTTCAACCAGATATGATGAATCATATACATTGCTTAAACAGTTTTTAAATATCAGTAAAGTAAAGTGCTCCTGTGTGTTATGCACCATGCCATGATGGCGTATAGGGGGTGTGAGGTTAGGTCTCCACAATATCTTGATCACAGCCGAAGGTGGGGGTGATGTGATCAGCACCATGCCCCTGGCTGCCTTCCCCCCCCCCCCCCGCCGAGTTTTCTCTAGGTGCCCACTTTATACGACGCTGGGTGGGCATCGGAGCTGCTTGAACAGGTGGAAAAATTCCTGGTTCTCCCCCGCCGGTGATCGAACCCGGGTCTCTCACGTGGTAGTCAGATGCCTTAATGACTGAGCTACCGCAACTACTTTTAAATATCAGTAAAGAAATTATATGGGTCATTCCTTGTCAGACCAATTTCAGAAAGTCTTGGATTTGGATGATGGTCCAGTTATGTATAGAAAGGTTCTATACAAATATTAGGTTTCGCTGAGAAATAGTTCTAAAGCTATAGCCTGTGGAAGAAGGTGGTGCACAACAAAAATTGTGACCCATATTTGACCAATAAGTATTGTAGCTAACTGCAAGGTTCAATAACTTTGGAACTATTGAGCAATCACAGCTTGTTTAGCAAATTCAAAATCAAAATATGTGTTAAAAGGTCTTGCATGCCATAACAGGCATATTTTGTGTGCATAAAGTTACAACTGTAATCCACCCAGGATCATGGTATTAATAGTAACACTGATGTCGGCTGAATAGACACATTAGATTATTTCAATATCTATCACATGTGGCTGAATCTACTAGAAATGGAAGAATCAACGGAAAATGTAGCACAAAAAGGGTGATATCCAAGCCAAGTTAGACACACTATCTAATCAGACTTCTCCTTAATGAGTGACATAATACTAACTTGTTATTGCAAGGCATTAGTGTACAGTAAAGGTTTATAAACATGTATTGGGATAGGTGATGTAAACAAAGTTTTAAAAATGTTGATTCGAAATCTCCTTCATTGCCATGTGCCATGATCTCATAGGAAAATCATTTGTAAATGATGAAGCGTCGAAGGTGAACAAGAAAATGGATGCTCTGAACAACAGTGGTTCTCAACATTTGTAAGTCCACAGCCCAGTAAATTCGTATTTTCAAAGTTGATGCTCCGATCCCAACAATTTTTCTCGCAAATATCATCCTATTTTTTTCAACTTTATACATTAATTAATATGTACCCTTGAAATTTAACATTAATACATGAATTATGGAATATTCAAAGAGAGTATCAGGCCATGTCCAAAAGATGCAAGACCATACTTGAAGCGAGTATACTTCGAGAATGATCTTGCAGTGTGGTCTTGAAGGTGTTGACTGGAAGTGTAAATCTTTCAAACTGCACTTCGACTGCAGTGCCAAATACTATCAGTAGATATAACCGAGAACACGTTGCTTTTCCACATTTTAAACACTACTTGTGTTTCACCACAGAAATCACATAGCAAATGTTCTTATACATACATTTCCACACATTTGAAGAACTGCAACAAACAACTTGCTGGCTTTCTACCTCTGCAATTTCAAACAAATGAACAACTCCACTTGTCATGTGACCAAGCCTGTAACTTGGCGTGCTCTTTAAAATCTCTGTGTACGCCACTTGCGGCTCCACCTTGAATAACACACAATAGGTTATAAATGATGGTATTTTCCCTCAGGTTTTTTTTATCACCCTGTCTCTGAACCGCCCATCCCAATTCTTCCACCAGGCATTAGCACACACTCCGAGCTACCCACATATAAAATTGGTGGGAAATTGAAGGGGGGGGGGGGGGGTATTGCACGAAATTCACTATTGAAGTAAGTAATTTATTCTTGTAAAATTACATGGAACTATACATAAAAATACATGGTTATTAATACATTCATCTGAAACCTTATTTGAATGAAAGCTTACACCATTTTTAACAAAAGAAAGGAAACTTGAAGTTTCTACGGCAAACCTGAGGAAAGATACTATCATTTATAACCTAATGCGTGTCATTCAAAGTGGATCTGCAAGTGGCGTACACGGAGATTTTAGAAAGTGCGTTAACTTCTGAACCCCTAGACCAATCTAAAAAATATTGTCGTTTTTGTAATCAGCATTAAAAATTATATAAGTATACTGAATTTAGTCAAAATCGGGGATGGTGGGTGACATAACTTGGATGAATTGACATCCAATGACCCCGAAGCAAGTGTCAATTGTTACTTGGCCTGTACTATTTTCTCAGGGAACTTTCAGACCGAAGCAACAAGTGACATGTGTCAGTCACTTGGAAGCAGACTCTCAGTAAACCATTCAACCTTTTAAAAGAAAGTGTGACAACAACCTAAACATGTCACTTGCATGTTGCTCGGACTACACTGTTTTCTCAATGGTATGCACGGTGAATGTTTTACTTTATACTGAATGAGACTGTGTCGCTCGTCATCTGTGACTTCAGTCTGAAAGCTCCTTCAATGGCGCACATAATTTTACCTTGGTCTTGCTTGTGCATGCATGGTGGATGCTTGCTTACAGACTGAAGGGGCCCATGTCAGTTGTCATGGCCCCCCACTGTCATGTGTTGCTTTGGTCTGAATATTCTCTAAACTTAACAAGATTGTTAGCTACTTCATCAGACATTAAGATTTAATTTAGCCTGTAAATCACAGAGAACAAATTGCTAGTCCTATTGTTGTAAAAAGGCCGGCTTTTTGATAGAAGTTTCCTTTTATAATCACGAATGGGCCTCTGGAGTGGAATAAATTATTAATGTTGCCTTGTAACAAGAAGGTTGAACCTCGGTGGTCAGAGTGCTTCGGATCTCATTTCAATCTGTAGGTCCAGTCCAGAGTTCTAAAATAGGATTTTTTTGCTTGACATTTGCTACCAGTCTTATTTGCTTCTGCTTCAGTTTTAGTGCCAGTGTTTTTCAACTGCAGGGCCGCAAAAATCCATTGCACCCAGGGATTGACAACAAATTTAAATCTAATTTTATATTTGACAGCAAGTCTATACATAATTGAACCATGATTATGCCAGAGTTGATATATAAATATTAATTAAGGGTGCATATTAATTTCCATATAAACTTTAAAGATCAGAAATGTATTTATCAGTTAAATTTGTTGGGATCAGGGCATCGACTTGTAAGAAATAAATTTACTGGGCTGAGGTCTCACAAATGTTGAGAATTTTGCAACAAGCAGCGAAAATACACCACTAGTTGCTCTGCGACCAGGGTTAGCAGCCATTTATCCAAATTATACATGATGTGCGGGAAAGCCAGAATACAAATATACATATTTTACTGAACACAAAGTTTAATGTAAAGAGATTTGATACTAGACTTTCAAAAGGTAGAGCAGTATTTTCTTTTTTGCTTCATGTACGTGTTCGTATAACAAATTCAAACATCGTAAATAGTATCTTACTGATCATACTATTAGGTTATATTAAAAAAAAAAAACATACAAAACTACTCTAATTACATGAATATGTTTATACTACATAGATTTATTTAATAAGCCAACCAAAATATGAAGATAACACTCGGTAGGAACCGTTTCAACAATGTTTATGTCTAGCTACGAATTTCATATTGTAAATTGTATTTTATATTATGAAATGAGTGTCCACTTTACAGTAGGGAGCTAAACGAAAACAATGAAACAGGAAAATTACTGCCAACTCCTGTATTTTCATTGATTTGACACACTTTTGTGAAAAAAGCCGCAGAAAGCCATTTTTTCCCGACCAATTCTAATTCTGCATGGATTTTTCTCTGTGCACGTGAAAGTAGCAACTTTTGTGAATCAAAATTCCATTGAATTTATACATGTCTATGAATTCCCTGAGGCACGTTTTTCACAGTTCAGCTTTATTTTTATCAAAGAAGGAAAAGAAAGCTGCATGGAAAATAGAACAGAATTCTCTCAATCAGTTTACCTTGTTAGTATCCTTTGCAGAACAATCTATCTGACAGACTGAAGATTATTGCAAGGTAAAATATCTCGAAGTTGATGTTAAATTGAGTTTGAAATTTTTATACAATTAACAATCTTTCATAGATTAGTATATGCCGTAACATTTGTGATTTATCTTTGTAGATGCATTTCGAGTCTTAGTATGTTAAATGGCAAATGTAAACTCTGCACCATAAATTAAATATTTTTTGAAGTATGTACACCATTTAATTGAATTAGAATTTTTGGATCCATTGGAATGACTCGGACCCTTTATATTTTTACTATATCTGTGTGTAGGTGGTGAGAGACGGTACTAATATGTAGGAATGAAATAGAGAGAACATCTATCTGCATGTACCCTTGAATTTTTGGAAAATTCACCTTTAAAACTGGGAATTATACTTGAATATTACCATGGTCCTAAAGTTGCCAACCTGCAAGATCACTTAAACAAAAAAAAACAAATGTATTTTTGTTTAGTATCACTTTTCTGTCACTTTTGTCTATTCATGATGATGAGAATGAGATGATATGGTGAAGAGACAGTCATAAAGAACACCCATGTCCAGACTGGGATTTGAAACCTGGGACACCCGCTGCCACAGAGGTGAACTAAACAAATAATGAATACTATTTAGGAACAACACAGCAATAGAATTATCCAAAGGCACCCAGAAAATTCAATAGTGGTTCTTTGCAAACATTTTTTGTCAGACAACAAAGAACAAGGAAAAACATGTTATGGTGAATGATGTAATGAAGACAACAGTATTGAGCCATGGGAGATAACACAGGTCAATACAAAAGAAGTAAAATAGAGGTTTGTGATAAGGGATGGAGTTCAATCCAAAGTTAACAATTGTAATGTGGTACAAAGGTGTCCGCAGGATTTTTTCTCAGGGAGACTCAAAGTAAGATTTCATATCTTGACCCTCAGTTACAGAAGTTGTTACCTTTTCTTGTTATTATTATTTTACAAATTATAAAATTGAAATTGAGTGAAAATACCTTGGCGCTGTTGACAAATTCTGACTTGAGTCCACTATTTAAATAGAATTTGGATTTGCCTTGTTTCCTTTACATAAATATCTATCACTTTGATGATGAACACTTCTTTATCATTTTGAAATTTTTCATGATGCATTGATATCAAGCAGAGAGCACTTAATCTGCTCTCCATCGTGGCACCAATGATCAATGTTTTTATGCATCAAAGGTTACTGTATAAAAGAAAAGTAATTCAAAATGACAGCATGAGAATTGCCAACTTGGGGAAATGATTTTCGACTTTTCGAGATCCCGAGAAATCAAGAAATTCCAAAGGATTGTGTTGGGAAATGGTTATTTCTTGGTATTTTTTCTGCTAAAAGTGTCTAAATTTTTTGAAATTAATGTTTTTTTATTCCAGAAGTGCAAAAACAATCACTTAAGAGGGAGGGGGATAGTGTGTAGAATTCAAGATTTTCACCGTGAGATCTCTTCGTCAAGATGGGGGAGGATTTTCTCTTTATCGTTAATCAAATAGACATGTGTGCCAATTGTTGCGAAAATAGTCGCATACTCACAGCCAATGACTCCAGCTCCTACAGTTCACAAATGTTGTAAGTTTCCCAAAACATGATTGGGGAGGGAAATCCTATCATACGGAACTGATAAAATTTGCCATTTATGGACCAGTTTCGGGATGGGAAACTTGCAAAATTTGTGAACATGGTGAAAATCTTGAATTTTACACATGTTCTCATCACAAATTTTTATCCTTGAATACTCCTAGTTATGGCTGTCAAATGTTCTTTCCTTACTTTGTTTGACATGGCAGTATTTGCTATAACTTACAGTTTGCAAGTCACAAAAAAATATTACTCCCTCTGTCCCATAATTATTGTCCGGTACAACTTTGTTTGTTGTCTCATAATAATTGCCCGATATTCAAACTGACATATTGATGTAGGCAGAAGAACATGAAACAAGGGAATGAGTCATACAACTTTACTACTCAAGGATCAGTGCAAATTGTGCTTTCCATCTGCCTCTTCGGCTGTCATTCCTGTACTACCATTTTGGCATATATATAAATAAAAATAAATAATCCGTTGCGCAACAGCCCATGAAGGGCCTAGGCATACCTACCGACTGCCGATCTCCCTCCCACGCTTTCCTTCGTCACCTACTGGACTATAATTATGGGACAGAGGGAGTAGTATTTATCATAAAATGTCACCACTTGAATTACATGGCATTTTCTCACATCTTAGCTTTTAACAAGTCAGAATATTTTAATATTTTAGTAAAACAACATTGCAATTATGCTATTTTAGTTATGGTAAGGGCTGGACCCCGTATAACGTGACAGGTGCAAAATAGCCTAGGTGCTAACGCACCCAAAATTTTAAGTTCAAATTCAAATAAATGTATCTCCAGAGTTTTTTACTCCTTAAACCACTCTATTCTTGTGAAAAAATTGTTGCAATTGCTGTACAGAAATCTGAACAATTTGATTGAGTTGGTGTTTTAAGTCCACTTTATGCATATTAAGGCTAATTGGGACTGGACCTGCAGTTTAAAGTGAGATCCGAACTACTATGTGCCTCCACCGGGTATCGAACCTGGGACCCCTTGATTATTACAAGGTGACAATGCCATCGGGGAGGCCAGAAATCTGAACAAGAATTCATAAAAACAGTAGGACTGAGCCATGTTGGTATCGATAAGTATCTTTTGAATTTTCTCCACTGTTGCCAATGATCTTGAGTGACTAGACGAGCAGCCAAGAGAAACAACTCTTTAGTCAAGATATGTAATTTTCAAAGGTTCATTCACCTTTGTGACTTGGGGGTTCGACACAGGAAGTTCCACACAGATTTTCGAGAAATGCTGTACCCTTCTGGAAAGCAGATGACAAGAACCAAGACAGAACTGATGTGCTGCACCCAAATGTGACATCGAAGGCATGTAACTGCCTAGTGGTCAATGCTATGTGGAAAAATGAAACAAATCATCCATTGCCAATTCTTGCTTGCAAACTCTTGGGTAAGAACGTGGACATTTTCAAAACCACCATTATCATCATGCTGGGCCGATTCCAGAGTTCTTGAGAAAGGAATGAATGTCACTGTGTGGAGGGAGGGTTGTGGATTCCTACCCTTCTGTGTAAGTCTTTTCTGGGACTGCTGACTGATACCTACACTGCAGCAGCTTGTTTTTATTGGACATGACAGAAAAGAATGGGCAGCAGGGGCATAAACAGAGCTGGTCAAATTAGCATTATTATTTTTCTGTATTTGTATATATTTCTATGCCATTTTCCTCCCTCTCCAGGTTAACCCAAACAACAAGAATCTTGATTACATCAAATTGAAGTAGGGACGCTCATAATAATCCACCAATTTTTTGGTGTAACTGCAACACTTTAAAAAGGCTTGCAACATTTCAAAAACTTCTTCCTTTTG
The DNA here is from genome assembly GCF_977018435.1 of Lepisma saccharinum. Lineage (NCBI taxonomy): Eukaryota > Metazoa > Arthropoda > Insecta > Zygentoma > Lepismatidae > Lepisma > Lepisma saccharinum. The sequence goes on along the minus strand of NC_139243.1, from coordinate 39,795,024 downwards.
CATCCTGTGGGTCTAGAAAGAAGTTCACATAAAATGTCACAAGACATTTTAAAGTGCTATAATGCTACATGAGAACAATTTAGGAGTTATTTAATGTGATGTGATGAGTTGTCATAACTCAGTAACTAGACTTTCTTATTTTAAACTGCTGCAATTATATAATCACACAGCCCTCCATTTTGGGGGAAAAATTTGGATGATTTCAAATCAGTATGCGATTCTGAAAGTATAATAGTATTTTGAGCGCAGATCACAGAAATGGCATCCATTTTTTTCCCCATCATGTCAGGATTTTTCAAAATTTCACAATTAAAATTCTCACATTCACCATTCCATTACACTTATTACAGAATGCAATAAACTTAATTTAAACATGGGAAATTTCGGTTGTTTACAAACCAATAGGCGATTCTGGAAGTATTTTGAATGCTGATGGAGGATATGACAAATTTCTTCCCATCATGTCAGATTTTTCTCCATGTCATTAGGTTCAATTAAGCGCCACCGTATTATAACATTCTGTTTTCAACACCTTCCCAAACACTCAATGTGTAATGAGAAGAAAGTAACACATGCCAATAATGTTTTCTCTTTGGAACAGTTCTTCATGTTATGAATTGGGTATAATATCACATCTTTTTTATTTGGAGTTCTTAATCTTGTTTCATTTATACTTACGTGTATACATATTTCTCTCTCTCTCTCTCTCTCTCTGTGTGTGTGTGTGTGAGTGAGAGAGAGAGAGAGATAGATATGAAGGAATTGGGAGCATAAAAATTGAAATCTCCATTTGTTAAAGCATAACCCTGAAGCTCATTGGTTGAATGCTCATTCACCGCAATTTCTACCGGATGCAGAGCCTGGTAATAAGAAATTTCCACTCGGCTCTGCACAGTCAGCAAGGCAATGACCCTTACCAGCAGTGATTGCACCTCCACTATAACTTTCCACCAGCATCAAGGGATACCCCTGGTGAATATCTTGAGGTGCAAAGTCCACCACATCTCAAAGGAATTCTGAAGTATAAAAATAAACCTGGAGATGGTAAATAGACACCATCGACGCTGATTGACAAGATCACATCATCACGAGGTCGCAACAAGCGTGCGGTACGATTCCAGCAGTCTGGACTACAGAGAGCCAGAAGCTAAGAAGCCAGCCCAAGTCCGGAGAAGTAGCGGTCCAGCGATAAGCCACCAAAACTCCTGCCGCCTCCTATCGCTGTCAACATCTAGGCCAGCAGTCTCCAGCATCTCCCGCCATCTCCAGTGCACCCATCTCTGCCCAACTGTCGCCGACGCCAATAGCCGAGGGCCAAATCATCACGCAAGTGGTGAGTATCATTCAACCGACTAAGGCTCCCAACATCCTTAGTCCACACCATTCAGGGTAGAGGTGGTCAAGCGTGACCCAAATTGAAATCTTATGTTTATTTAATTGAGCTACGTCCCAGTGTGACTCGATCCCATAATTAACCAGATGCCACACTACAATATATATACACATATGTGTGTGTGTGTGACACACACACACTCACACTCTTCAGGTTGACCCTGCAAAAAAATAGTCCAATCTCATTAAAGAACGTTACAGGAGGCAAAATATTTGTTGCTATTTTAATGTTTCAAAGGCATTATACTAAAATTCTGTGCAAAGAAGCTGTTTAACAACACCTGGTACGAGTATTTTTTTTGGTATACTCAATCTAAAATTTTGTGTCAAGACATTCTTCTGAGGACGACAACTACCATCTTTCTTTAGATGACTCATGCACTGTAAGTAGACTTCTGTCACAATATCTTCTCAACTTTCTAAACCCAATCCTTAGACTTATTTATGCACAACCATAATTCCTATTTTCCATATAAGGAAGGGGGAACACTAAGATTTTGTTGAAATTCAATTGAAATAGCCATGCTTACGAAGGGTTTGTGGTTGCTGTGCATGAACAACATGAGTATGATGATAAAATACAGTTATGTGCCCAGTTTCTTCATTTACTGTGGCTTCAATTCTTGCTGGACAGTTTACACGTTCGATTGCTAGTTGACGAACATACCACTGTTTTATGCATCCATCCTGAAATGTTTTTTTGTCCTGATCTGTTGAAATAGTTGGTTCTATTCAGTTCCTGTTTCCACTTCAAAAATTCTACAAGAATTGTACATGCTTGTAGTTGTAAGAAATGTAATCAGTGCATTAAAATCTCATGGTAATGGAAGAACCATCACATCAGATAATAAATGCTTGCAGTAGTGGAGTGTCAATAGAGATGGGAGACAGTGTCTATCTCAAACTTTTCATTAGTAAAAGCAAATAATATATATATATATTGATTTCTTTAAATGCTGTATCTGGCAAAAGGATGAGTGTAGTGCAGTCCATAATCTGACAGTAAAAACAGAACACTAATCCAAAACAAACTGAACCATACCTCGCCGGAGGCTGCAGCAGGAATGTGATGAGTGCTGATGGATGATATCTGGTTTCTATTTAGACAGGTTTCTATTTGCTATGCAGAAGTAAACTAGCTGATTGGAAGAATTTATTTAATTACTAGTATCGACACCATCATTCTTGACCGATCCTCTATTGCTTGACCAGAAGTTTTGTGGAATGAACAAATGATGTGATTGATTATTCAGTTTGTGTCCTTGATTTCTTTGTTTTGAGCTTCCTCCATTCTTTGTGAATCCACTAGGTTTGGAAAACAATGTGTATCTTTTCTTGTTAGGCACAGTGCCAATCATCATTAATTTCAGTAGTAAACATGGTATCCCCAGCTAGCAAAATTTTCCCAAAGCATCCTTCAACAGTCCCATTGTCACCATGTCAAACCATAAGAGCATCTCCCACAGGGTGTTTACCACAATAACATCCAAAATTCATGACTTTACATTTTCTTGACCCCCCTTTTTTTCTTAACATTTATTTAATTGTCCTCTAATTAGGTGTAGTAAAGAAAATATATATTTTTATTCAATGAAAAACCCCTACCGCAAGGCCAGTTAAGATGAAAATTGAAGCTCTACTTTAAAAAGAGATTTAGACTTGCTTTAATTAATAATACATGTAAAACTTAATGCTTCAGACTTCACCCTGGATGGGGAATGGCCACATTACTTTAATAGTTTTACAAAACTTCACGCATACAAGAATGTAATTCTTGAGAAACAGTGAACAAATCTTTACCACAACTCAATACAATTTATCAAATCCCAGTACAATGTACATTCACTATACTGTAAAAAAAATAGCAACAATTCTTGACCACAAGCATAATTTTGTGACTTTTTCTTGACTTTCTTGGCCTACCTGTTAATTGCTTGACTTCCTTGACATTCCTAACTGATAGACACCCTGCCCCAGATAAAATTTTCAACTTCAGGTGCTAGTTTAATGCAAATATTACATCAAACTGCAAGTTACGCCTGCAGGCTTCATTGCCAACAATTTTTTCTGGCCTTCACTACATGCATATTTATCATATTGGCAGGGCCTCCCTGATGTTGTAGTGGTAACCATCTTGTAATCAAGGTGTCCCACGTTTGATACCCAGTGGAGGTACATACTGGTTCAAATTTCACATTAAACAGTAGATTCAGTCGTGATTAGCCTTACTGTGAATAAAGTGGGCTTAAACTCAAACTCTTAGTGGGTATTGTCGATGTTAGATACAAGCCTTTTGATCATATAAGCAAATATCAGGAAGTAGTTTGGCCCCAAGCAATATCATTAGCTCAGGAGCTTGACAGTCAACATGTTAAAGGATCCCACATTCAATTTGCAATGGAGATACATTACCCAGTGGTTCAGATCCAAAGAGGCCTGAAAACAAAAATTTGGAGACCTTGTATTATTCTGTAATACTGGTTACCATCAAATCGAACATGGCTTCATCATGAATATTTGTTTAAATTGTTTTTACTAATATGCTTTTTAACTTAGTGGGTCCATACACATGGTTTAAATTCATGTAGCAATAAAACTAATTCATTGTGCGAGAGATTTGCATCCTTCAAGACACTTATTCGTTTCTCAGACAGTGTATCCACATAAAGTTATTGTGTTAAAATGATAACATAGGTTCCCTTGAGTTTGTTCTGAAGAATAATCCACATTTTTGAGAGATCTTAGGGAGAATTCACACCATTTCATCATTTCGAAGTGACACCAAACTGACAAGTGATGGGAGACACTTGTAACTTGATGATTTCACCAATCAAATGTGGCCTGCAATGGTGCTATGGCTTGGAAATCTCCCTCAGTCTCATCTTAATGGACTTAATCACAGTACACCCAATCTGATTAATTTATCATTGCACAACTATTCCCCAAAGTACCAGACAGTGTTTGCTTCATCTCTACTTGTGGATATTTGCCTTCTGTTATTGAAGGCTTTGTAATTTTTCAAGTGTACGCGGGCATATCCAGAAATAGAATCCAGCCAGGGGTGCCCATTCCCAATGGCATGCCCCCCCCCCCACATCAAGTATTTAATGACGACAGCGTATCTATTATTAATAATAATAAAATTTACTACATACGAAGTGAATCATGTTTTGCTTAAAATCATGTTTCACACACTAACAAATAGTGTTTAATAGAACGAAGAAGAAAAAACAGGATAAAGTGAGTATTAGTTTCTCCGTATTTAAATAGTGTTTCTTACTGCCTGGTAGTAATGCAATATATTGTTTTTAGGAATTCACCACTGCATGTATTATTCTGACGGAAAAAAAAAAAACTTTACTTACTGTACCAAAACAGTTTCTCACGGTGGAGTTCGACATGGCTAAAGAGAGGGCTACATTTACAGTATGACTGGCACAGTGTGCACACATTCCTTTTGGGTATTGTTGATTTATTCACGATTGAACACATCTGCCACTCACATCATAACCTTGACCTGTGATTTTTTTCATGTCAAGACCAAGTTTGTGACATTGTTCAAAAAGAACTGATGTCAGATTTTCAGCTGACATATCACCACCCAGTGTATATTATTCTCAGAATCCACAAACCATGCACACAGAAAGAATTCTTCTATACCTGCTACATCGTGTCTCATCGGGAAGTATTATGAATCAACCATAGTTATTTCCCAAATTTGGGGGGGATGGAGTTCCAGACCCCCTGGATACGCCCCTGATCACATACATACATGTATGCATGAAACAATATTAACTAATAATAAGCATGGTCATTTGAAATGTTGTGTGTTCATTTATAAGAAAGTGATTAGGGTGGAGGCACCGGGGCATGAGTTTACAATACCGGACCACTCTCCAATTTCTATAAAATTTCGTCTACTTACTAATTTCGGTGTCCTGATGACGTAACTGTAGTTCATATTTGGCAGTCACTTGTTAATATTGTACATTTACGTCTAGAAATTGTAAAATAACCTTGCGATTTACCACGGTGATTGTCCCTACACAGCAATTCGGAACTATCTTTCTTTCGCATTTCATTAATGGTGTTCCTTTATGCACAACAATCTTGCTAAAGTAAGACGAGTAATACCTAAGAGGTTAGGTTAGGTTCCATTAGCATAAATACAAAGAAAAATTAATATTTTAACTATGAGAACTATACCTTGTCTTGCCTGTTGATTTCTTCATGTTGAGAAAATGGCGTCTTCCGTGGAGCTTTTGTTCTTATGGTAGGGTTACGTTACGTTACGTTAGGAAAACATAATTTAGTTTTTTCCTCGATTTCCATACTTGACCGCAATTATTACATGCAGATTCGTGTTTAGGAGTTCACAATTAGTGAGTAGGTAACATTTCATAGAAATTGGAGAGTGGTCCGGTATTGTAAACTCGTTCCAGCAACGGTTATGGTCACCTTAAGACATTTTTGTACTGTAGATGTAATATTGTATCATAAAAAAATTGATATTGATTTTGGAAGATTTGAAATGTATACTTTGAAGTTTTGTGAATCTTGTCATATGGTCAAATTTATTCTATACATAATTCCCAAAAGATGAAAACATTTAAAATTTTTGATGACATGTTTTCCCACTTTTGGCCACTCTGTATCTAGTTATGGGCATCACTTTCTCCATCTCTAGATTCTCTAGATTTTAGAATTTTCTTTCATAGGGGAGCTATGCCTTCACTGCCCCTGTTGCAACCTCCCGTTTAAACAGAAATCTGTGAATTTGACCTTGATGTCATAATCCACATTCCTTCCACATCTGCGTCAAAGGTCAACAGCTCACAGGTTTTGGGAAGGAAGGGCTGGAATACATGGTAGGCACTATGATTGAATATTGTGCATTCATTTTGTATGATGTATATATCTGTATCATCAAAATTATTTTAGTAGTCAAGTGTGTAGTAGATTATGATGTCAGTAGCAGTCAATTAACACCTCAAGAAATGTTTTAGAAGATACATAGAAAAACTAGTTTTACAACACACACATTTAATACTGTTAAATTTTGTTAATTTTAAATACATTTAAATTTTGACTGATTTTCATCTTTTTATATATATTTTTTCCTTGCTGTAGAGGATAATGCAACGATAAGATGAAATAGAACTGTCTCACTGCAGTACATGGGCTGCTTTTTTTCCTCTAAATAGACGTACAAAATTTATATCCCCTGAAAGTACGTACCTTCTACATCCATTTTCCGGTGGTACTTTTCCGATTACTATTATATTATTGCGCATAAAAAAAGTTGTTCCTGCTACTAAAAGCAATGCATTTCTCCATTTGTTCGCGTCCATATTGTTTACACACAGTTGCTGTCATTTGTTTCGGGGTCTTTCTCTCCGGACAAGAGTTTTGCTACCTTGTCTTCCAATGTCAGACGAGGAATGCCTGCAAGGTTAGGTGAGGCCTGTTAGGTTAGGTTCCATTAGCATAAATACAATGAAAAATTATTCTTTGGGCTAAGAGAACTAACCCTAACTACCTAACAACGTAGGCACTTTTTGCTTTCACTAGATTTGTGCAGAAATGTGTGCCACCATGTCACTTCCTTCCCAGAGCACCCCTGGATACGAATTTCTAGTTTCTTTCAAAGAAAATTTGGTAAATGTCTGTTATATCGGAGACACATTTCTTCATTTTTACAGAAGAAACTACTTACGGAAATGAGTTTCTGTACCATTTGGAAAGTTCGTGGAGGTATTTTCTCACCGTAGAATGCTGCACAACAAGAAACAAGCACTTTTGATATAATAAACTTTTGTGCAAAGCGACAACATTATGCTGTTGTTTCCATTATGTACCTGCAGATGGCACGAGCGTCGAAAGTCACGCGGTCTCGCCAGTGTTTCCAAAGGTGCCTTTTTTTATGAGAATTTTTTTTAACTATGCTTACCTAACCTAACCTTGCCGGAAATGGTCTGTGGGGTTATCGTGAATAGTTTTTGGGGCTATCCGTCAATGGTTCGTGGGGCTATCATGAATGATTTTTGGGGCTATCCGGCAATGGTTTGTGGGGCTATCAGCCAATGGTTTGGATGACATAATGAACACGAAAGTAGGCATTTTTCGGTTAAGAAGGTTGAAACACTGCATACCCACTCCAAATCGACAAAACACAAGCACGACGTGCGATGATCCACAGCTGTGCGTGGCATATTGTATGTTCCGCAACGGAAGAAAGGAACCAAAAGAATTACTCGTAATGTGAAAACTCGATGTTATTTTTGTGTAAAAATCATAATGGCACCTTCAACTATGTTCCGCAATACATAATTGGTAAGTATGAACCATCCGAAACACAAAATATCCGATTTTAATGTGTCTCCGATATAACAGACATTTACCAAAGGGCCATTGAATGCACATGCCAAATGAGCTCATAAATGTACAACAAATGAAGGTAATATTACATGTCAGTGGATTGCTGCAGCTTGAAATGACACCATGTAAAGTGCTTGGAAATTTGGAGGGAGTTATTCACGTAAGAAAGATTTGGTGAATTCGATTCTTTGGAAGGGAAGTTATTTCATGAAACTCACGATCTTGTTGCCGAAAGTCTGGCGTTCTATGCTTAGAGAAACTCATTTCCGTAAGTAGTTTCTTCTGTAAAAATGAAGAAATGTGTCTCCGATGTATGAAACTGTTACCGGCCCTTTATATTTATTTGTAGGTTTTTGCACAAATGTCGCAGAGAAAAAATTCCAGAAGCAATTGCAACATCTTTGCCACGAAGTTTGTATTTGCGTTTGCTTGTGCCCCTAATCCGGCCTAATCTGTGCTTGTGCCCATGTGCCTTTCAGTCGCAATGTTGCTAACTAACAACTCTCATTTTTGTTTAAAGAAAACGGCATATTCGCATACGTCCGTAGCTTCTTTCTAAAGCTATTTATTTTTCTGGGTTGGCTACTCTGATTTTGTGAGGCCCCGGAATCTGGATTTCATTATCACTTCCGGTGCGGGTCCTGGGATATGTGGAAAGATAAATTTCGCGTACAGTGGGATCCATGAGTATGACCGTGCAAATTGTCCATCACCATGTTCGTGCACTTTATTTGACCCAATAAGAGCTTCAAGAATTAAATGAAAACTCAAAACAAACTGATGACAACTTCTGCACCTGCATACATAAAAATCCATCGCTTTAAAACACATAGGATATAAGAGAAAAATTAATTAAAATAGTCGTGGACAATTTGCACGGTAATACTCATGAATCCAACTGTACAGAGGCTCAACAAAGTTCTAATAAGGTGGCAGGGTGCGAAATCCTGGGGGACAGGGGATTTCCCCACACCAACAATCTTGGCCTCAAAGAGCCCCCCTCCAAAAATTTCCGGGGGAGAGTATTTGTTATAACAAACAAAAGATACGCAATTACTTTTAATTTCAAATATACTTTGTGTTGTGAGCAGGGTTGGCAAAATTTGTGTTTTTTTTTAAAAAAAAGAACAAAACAAACTGTTATTTTGTTTAAAACATGTTTTTTGTTTTAAACATAGTTAAAAAAACATGTTTTAAACAAAAGAATGTCAACCTTTTCCCAGTAAATTATAGTTAAGGTCGTTGAAGAAAAAATATTCATTTTTATGAGTACATTGGCGGCAAGGAGAGTTTATTTCCCTTTGGAGATAAGGTTTACCATACTGCAGGGTAGGGGTGTACGTGACAAAAAATTTTGGGTAGGGACAGGAAATTCTTTAAATCCCTACATTAGGGACGGGGAAAATTCTCAATTTTCCGACAAGTCAGGAAATTTTCAGGACGGGATATGTTCGAAATTTCCCAAAGCTCTTGAAATCTCGAATTCTACACGTAATTTCCATCTTAATTGTTGTTTTTGCACTTCTGGTACAAAAACTAACAATTTCCGATACGTTCCAGACATTTACAATGCAGAAGACGTCGAGAATTGACGACTTTTTAAAATGGCCATTCGGTATTTCCCGACTGCTTGGGATCCCGAAAAGTCGGGAAGTCATTTCCCGAAGTCGGGATCGGGAAGGGATTTTTTTTCTCGATCCCGGTTCCGATTTTTTGGGATCATACAAGTAGTGTCACAAATATGCCTTTGACCGCAACCCTGATTTTTCGACCCCTCAGAAAATCGAACCGAAACCTCAAAAACTCACTTTCTCTCCACGTTCCGCGCCTCATTTATTGCGCTGACGATGTTTCACAGCGCAGAAAAGCCGGTACGAGAGAATTCACTTTCTCATCCTTGAAGTACGAATGTACCTTATCGTAATTTTTTTCTAAGTCCGGACCAAATGTTTATATATATCGTGACCTTTTGTAAACCTCTCTCTCGGGGGAAAAACGATGTGCCACACGCGCGCGCTGGCGCCTCTCATTATTTTCCGTATTGTGACGCAAACAAACAAATAATAATAATAATAATTGTTGTTTTTTAGGATTCCTGGCCCCTATAACCTCGCCAGGGTGCGTGGTGCCCAACCAAAAAAAGTAAAAGGTTCTCTAACGGCTGCGGTTGTAGATAACCACACCTCTATAGAGTTTCACGTGTTTCTTTTTTTTTCTCAAACTTCCATGAAACTCTACAGAGGACCTCCGTAATGCATGCAACGTGTACTAACGACTCTAGTGTTATTTTGATGTTGTAATATTTTTGGATATAGAGTTTTATTGTGAGATAGATAAAAAAATAATTATGTTTATTATAATATTTTCTTGATGAAGATGGAGAATGTATGTGTGTGTGTTACAAATAAAGTTGCATGCTTTTTTTTTTCTAGTGTGTGTGTATGTGTATGTGTTTTTTGATGTTCGACAGCATCTGAAACGATAAAAAAAAGAAAGAATTTTATTGTTAATTTTCTCGTGTAAAAAAATAACAAATTTTTTGTGCAAATTCTGATTTGTCTCGTGCTATAGTGCAAAAAAAAAAAGATATTGTAACTGATAACTGATGAAATTGACATTGTAGCTGATCTGAACTAGTGAAATTCGTATTGTGCCATTGCAACTGATTGTGCTAGTACAAAAATTCCTTATTTGTGCAAGAAAATATGTTAAAAACCTGTTAAAACTGCTCTGTGACCCTCTCGTTCTTCACGTCGTGGACGAGCGACCAGGATGACACTGCATAGAGTATCCTCGGGCAACGGACTGTTGAACTCGCAGACGATCTTGATGTTGGTGCGATCGTTGACCACCACCTGCTTTCTTTTCGTGGTATTGATGACGGACATGGGTCTGCGTGCTTTGAATTCGCTGGGCGCGTAGTACATGTCCACGCTTCCCTCGGTCACGCGTTTGTAAGCCGTGTAAGCTTCGTAAAGTTTGAGGTAATCGTCTTTTGTCATGTCGAGGTTGTAATTCTCGCGCGGGAACACTTCGTTCCTACCATTCTTCAGATAAACGTTCTTGATCTTGTAGTCGTCGAACTTGCTGGAATCCTTTTCCTGATTCTTGTCCCTCCCGGTCTGAAAGAGTACAATAACGAAATCTGGCATGTCGAACTGTATGTTGTTGAACTGCGTCGTCACGTCGAATTCCATGTGACTCCCCGACGCTAACTTCTGCACGCACTGGTAACCGTGAAAGTGAATCGGCACCTGCGGACTTTTCAAGATCTCCGCTTTGTACTTGAGGGCGTAGTTCGTCTCGTATTCCACGATCGGCATTCTCAACTCCATGCTCCGGATGACGCATTTCGCTGCTTCGGGTAAAGTGTTGGGCAGTGGCGTGCCGTCTGCATTCAAGTTACTGTATCGCATCAGTGCGTCGTTGTCGTTGGCCGCTCTTCGAAACGTGATCCTCAGTCCTCCCTTCCACATGATCTCCTTGTAGTCCGAGAAGAAACCCGGCAGCAGACGCATGGGAAAGAGCACCGTGTGACTTCTCGTCGATATTTTCGTCCCCGCTTCGAATCCTCCCGCCTGATAGTATGCCGCGTCCGTTTTGGATAATTTCAATGTTCCCACTGCCGTCGACGTGATGCCTGGATAATCTATTCTGTCGATGACCGTGTTGTGTTTCCTCACCTCCACCTGCGAGAACAGGTGAGGCACGAAGTTGTCCACGAGTATCAAATTTGCTGCTGCGGGAAACGCGTCTCCGCTTTCCTTCTTCACCACGTCGAATTGAATGTAGAGGTCCGCTCTGTGAGGATGAACGAACCCATCCCCTACGTCCACGTCGTATTCGATCTCCCGGTTCGCTTCGTTCAAATTGGCGAACGTGCGACGGTTGGGAGGAAAAGATTGCAATTCGTAACTTTCGATTTGTTCCATTTTCACTATGCGTGTTATTTATTATACGTTGATCTCCACGACGGCCGTGGTCGTTGCACCTGCGAAATCCACCACCTCTCCTTTCTCGTTCGTCACCACCAACTCTATGTCGTCTATGCGGTTGCGACATACTGGAAAATAGATCGGCGAAGAGGGTGTGTAGATGATCGGTTCCATGAATTCGGAACTGGGTTTGAACGTGGCGATGATTCCCGTCTGCTTGTGACTTCCTAACAATCCGTCCGAGGATTTCGTGATCATGCCTTCCGCCACGTTGCAGTGTACGTTCAGAGTCTCTATGGCCAAAAATTTAGGAATATTGGTTGCTACGTGCTTGATGCCAGCTTCGAGTTTGGTGTCGTTCTCGAAACCTAAAAGTTCTCCTATGGTGCCCAGGTCCACGGTCTCCGTCGCCGACACGATTTCCACTCTGTGCGTGACTGAATTTTGAGAAAGGTACGTGCCTTTGGGTAACTGAGCTTGCAAAGTAGAAAGATTGTATTGACCTGGCGTGACGACGATTTGTTCGCTTCCGACGCTAATTTTGTTGTTGTGCTGCGTGACGTTAGGTATGAGGTACATGCTGTAGAATGCACGCAGAGCCACGGATTTAGGATAGACGATGTCGTCGTGCAGCGTGAGTTTCAAGATCGAAGATTCGCTCGTGAGATGGAACACGCCCATCGTGTTTAAGGTTCCACAATGCTTTCTGGAAATCTTCCACCTGCGGCTTATTTATTTTAGAGAGAAACGCGAGCATGGAGAGGCAGAGATGACCGCAGTTCTCGTCTCCGAAATTTTGAATGCGTTCGTCGTTGTAGTATATAGAGGTTTTGTTCGTTTTCAGATAATGAATTAAATTTGTAGGTGGAACACCTCCGAAAGAATCGAAAACGAATGCTTTATCATTTTTGTGGTAACATATCCAATGCGTGCCTGGATTTTCTTGACCGTCCAAGTTGACTACTCCACATTCTCTTCTTTTGACGGTTGAAGGTAACGAGTCGGACATGAAAACTCCTCTGAAGTTTTTGATTTGTAATGGTTCGATCAGAGATTCAATGTCTCGGTTGGTGAGTGCTGCTGTTTCTTCTTTTTAAACTTTTTCATCACCCCCTTCCCCCCTTTCTTCTCCATGGCCAGGTTGTGACGTTTCTGTTCTTCCAATTCCGCCTTGTTCTTCTTCGAGTCGATGACGGTTTTCGCGATGGCGGCGCTACCCCCAGCCAAACTTCCAACGGCCCCCAATGCTGCCAGGATGGCCGGGATGCTGAATATGAAACCTCCGATCTTTTGCTGTTTCCGCGAACGCTGCAAGCGTCTCAATTGAGGTGTGCTGAGAAGTAATTTCATTCCGTGTCCTTTCGTCAAGCAAGAACGTTTCTTCTCGCGTTGTTTCTTGGTGAGTAACCCATCCAGGGCACCTAGATTTTTGAGATTCGAATATGGTATCTGGTACACGACACCCTTGGGCTTCATGTTGATGCTCTATATATATATTTTTTTTCACGGTATGTTATTTATATATATAAATGTTCTGAGATTTTTTTTTGTTTCGTGTAATTTTTTTTTTTTCGCGGTATGTTATTTTATATATATGTATGTTCCGAGATATTTTTTTTTTGTTTCGTGTAATTTTTTTTTTCAAGGTATGTTATTTTTATATATACTCCGCGCAGCGTCGTTAAACAAATTCTATTACGTGCTTTGTTTTCTTACCAAGAAGTTCCTTTGTCCCCTTGTACACGATTCGAGTTTTGTTCTCGATTAAGATAGATAGCTTCTCGTCGGATAACATGTTAGCGTATCGATCTGGTAAAAATAGACTGTATTGTCCGTTGAGCAACAGACGAACCTTGGGACCATACTGGGTAGAAACGATTGAACCGGAAGTTATCGTGTAAGGTTTGTCGACTTCCAATTCCTGAATTTTTACATATTCGACTTACAAATTTAGCATTTGTTTTAATGCTTGGAGATCACTCATTTTTTTTTCCACTCATATCGAAGGAGAAAAATTTTCAGTGTGTGTGTTAGAGAAATTTAATTTTTTTTTCACAATGTGTGTTATTTATATTTACACCGAAAGATTTTTTTTTTCACCATGTGTGTTATTTATATATCAAGTTTTGACACGTATATATATTATTATTTATTTATTTTTTAACGGAGGAAGAAAGTTCGTGCTTCGGAAAACGCGATGATGTGCGTGATGATATCTTCCGTCTCTTGTTTCGACTTACGCCAATCATCCGTGTATCGTCTTCTCCCCTGCCTCGCCTCGTGCAGTTCGTCCATTCTCTTGTTTAATTTTTCCCCTGCAGCCGAAAGAAGAGTGTCGAGATCACCGCACCTCATGCCACTGATCTCCCGAAGACGGTCCTTGACAGCCATTTCACAAGGGATGCGAAAATCCGGCGTTGATCTCGCTATGATTAAAAGTTTATTAACATCTCCGTTTACTACCTGTTTGAAAATTTTACATAGCAGTTCGGGCGGTAAGTCGGTTATACGAGACATGTTTTTTTTACTGTATGTTATTTATTTACACACCCCATCCAAATTTTTGTTTCGTGTTCATGGCGATGGTGGTGCCCAATGCTGCAACTCTTTCACCCAGCGATGCGTCTCTGCTGACGAATCTTTCGAAAGCTGCATGCTCCAATTTCTTGTCTGCTTCGTGACGTGCATCCAGATCCGTCTGCGTGGTGTTGTAAGCGATGTCGTGATCTTTGCATGCGGCGTCCAACGGATTCACACCCTTGTCTCCTCTCTCCAATCTTTTCTCGAGTTTGGTACCCGGTCCGCAGTACTGGTAGCCAGGTAAATGCATCTCGAAAGGTAACTTGTTGATGATGTCGTTCACGAGTCCCTTTCCTTCGGCCACGTTCCAGAATCTCGGAGGCAGCGTGTTGATAATTTTAATGAGGTACCCTATGCCCTTGTCGTCGTTCACGATGAAGTTGGAAAGTTTGGCGCTGATCATGTCCACGATGCCGACCTTCTCGTTGTAGAAATTACGATTGCCTGCATTCTCCTCTCCTGCAATAACCAACAACCTGTCTATGAGCTTGCGCACGTCGTCCACCCAAACGAATTCTTTGGGTAACGTGTTGTAGCGTTTGACGCCGCTGCCTGTTTTGACCTGGTTCCAAATCGGTTTGATGAGGTTCTTGTATTTTTCGCCGCTGCTCGATTTCACCCTATTCTGCGAGGCGTCGTTGTTCTGGTACAAGGCATCCGTCATGATCAAAATTTCCTTGTAACTCTGGTAATCTTCGTCGGTGTAATCTTTCGGCTGCTTTTTGGCAACGAGTTCCCACAGTCCCACCGTACCCGGATACCTGGTCCAACTATCCTTATCGCCTAAATTGACTTTAATGTCGTTGCCTTCGAAGGTCACCTTCGATTTCCCAATCTTCTACACGACACCCTCGTTGGTTTCCATGCTCGGATACAATCCGAACACTTCGTCCTTGTCGAACTTCCCCGTGCTCAGGTAGTCTCGTGCCAAAGGTCCCAACTCGATCTTATCCGAAGACGTGCTACCTATGGCTCGACGTCGTACCGGTACATCCTTCAGTTCGAACGGAGTCGAAGGAATGCTCGAAATGGGCGTGGGTACGGCGTAACTTTTAGCTGCGAGCGGTACGAGTTCGTTGATCAAATTTTTATTTTGTTCCGTGACGCTTTTAATTTCTTTACCTAGACCGCTGATGGCGTCGATCACAGGTTTATCTTGACGTTTCTTCTCTTCGTAGGATCCGCGATTCTCGGATTTCCAACCTTTGAAGCGTTTCACGAGGTAATCGCGAAGCTTGAGATTGTCCTCTTCTTGAAATTGACGTTTTGACATTTTGCTATATACGTTGAAACGTTTTTGAAACGTCGAATTCTCAGCCTATACGTTCGGTTCTCCTAGTTTTCTTGCTGTCACCGCTTGAGATTATCCACTTTTTCTAACACTCACTTTTTGTTGTAATGGTTATTTTATATATGCTTGTCAGACGTTTGAAAAAAAAAGAACGTTTTTTCAAATTTTATTTTTTAGATTCTTACGATTTTTGATTTTCTTTTATTTTTTTCTTCTTGTTGCAAATCTGAAATTGTCCTCTTGTTAGCCTCTGAGACGTCTAGTAAAACGTTTATTTTATTCCTATATTTTCCATGGTTTGCTTTTCGAGTCATGTCGATGGTCACGAATCCGAAATCGTCACTGTTCCAACACTGGGAGCAGATTTTAGAAAATAGATTGTAATTCATGTCAGCCCCTACGTAATCATCATGTGCGTGTTTTAAATTGGTGTGGTCTTGTCTAAACAAACATATGAAATTAGCGTTGTCGCGTAGCAGTTGTTTTGGAACCTTGGAAAAAGTTTGTGCCAGGTAGAAACAATCTAATCCTTTGTGACGTCCTCGAGTGAAAAAATTACGAATCTCGTTTTGTTTTTCCAGGATCATGTCGTCGAACACCACAACGGAATTCTCGAGACAATCGTCCAGTGGAATGATTTCAGATGCGAAAGTTGCAATGCCCAGTCCCTCGTACAGTTTCATAAGTTGCTGGTATTTCGGTTGTTCGAGACTTTTCGAAAATACGTAGAGGTGTCTGTTTTCCCAGTCTAACCAATTGGGTGCGAGGATAAAATTATCAATGAGCAGTGTCGTCTTTCCGCACCCCGAAGGTCCTACGATCAGACATCGTATGCTGTCGGGGAGCAATTCTCCGTTCCTTTTCTTCGTTTGACTTTCCGAATCAGGTAGACGTTTCACGACATTCCATGTACTCATAGAATCACTTCGTTTGAATCGATCCAACTCGTGTCCGGAAGTCCCAGCCATTTCACCAAAAGTTTGTCGCCTCTCTTACGCAAAACTTTTTCGATAAGGTACGTGTCGGGGTATTTAGTTTTAGAGAGTTCCTCCTCGTAGAAGCGCCCCAATAAAATTTCACCGCCACTGTCCTTTATTATATACGTGTGACGGTTCCCGGGTAGAACTCGAACCACGGTAAAAAGTTCCGTGCTCCAGTTTCGTGTGAAACCCCTGTCGAACGTTCGCTTCAATTTACTGACCCTCACCTGGTCTCCAATTTTGTATTTAGCTTTCTTTGTCGTGGGTGTGTACTTTGGACAGTAAACGCTGGAAATTAAACGTTGCTCGTCGGACTTGGTAACGTCAGCTGGCTTCATGCCTATCGTTCCGTGCACCGTGTGATTATAGTCGTTAACGAGTTCCGGAAGAATGGTGACCCACTTGTAGTTTCCCTGAAGCGTGAAGCGTGACCACATGCGCGATTTCAGAGTGCGATTGAATCTTTCCACGATGCTGGCTTTGACGTCACTGAAGGTCGAGTAATGTCGAACGTCGTGTTTGCGAATAAACTTTTGGAATACGGCATTGTAAAATTCCTTCCCCTTGTCCGTGTGCAGAAACCGAGGTCGTCTGCCGCCGCTTTCGCGAAAAATTGTCTTGAATGCTTCCGTGACGCACGTTCCCGTTTTCGCCTTCAAAGGTAGAGCCCATGCGAATTTCGAAAACGTGTCTATGACGGTGAGGAGGTACTTGTTGCCCTTGTTCAATTTATGTACATTTTTTAAATTGCCACTGCTCATCTCCACGAGGTCACTTTGCCAGAGGTCATCGATTCCCTTGGTCACCACCGCCAAACGTTCGTAGTTGCGGCGTGCAGGTTTATGCAATTCTTCGACGATGGCCTGCCTAGACATTTTTTTTTTAGAGATTACGTTTGAAGAGAAGCACCAGCTTGATGGGATTCAAAGAAGGTGGCACCTCACCTGTGTTTTGAACGATCAGCTTATCGCCGGCACTCACGTCGAAAACGGTAAGATCTTCGTCTTCGTGTATTTCATATACGTTGCGCGTTTCGTTCCAACGTGCCAGAGGAATGTTTCCTGCTTTCTGGACACCACGATTCGATATCAAAGTCATGGTGGGAACGCTAGCTTTTCTGCCGTGAGACCAGTACGAAAATTCGTTTATCTGAATCGTGCCATCGAGGAGAAACTTGTAGTACGGATGATAAGGATGCAACATGTACAGTTTGTTACCTTCGACGAACGTGGAGATTCTCTGTTGATTGGGTACGCTGTTGATTTCGATGGCTTGCAGAGAATGCAGTTTGGCGAATTTAGTATCGACGCTAACGAGGTTGCTGTGAAGCTGTCCCAGTGTATTTTGTACGGGCAACAAATGTTCGACGATGGTATCCGTTACTGTAGAAAATGACGGTTTGATTTTCACTTCCACGTTCAACTGCTTGTAGTTTTCGTTGAGTTCTTGCAACTTGGCACCGAAAGAGGCCAGCGTCGATTCCTGCGTGGATTCCAGCACTCCAACTTGATCCCTAATGTTGACGACAATACTCTGAAGGTTCTCGACTTGATTCAATTTCGAGCTTTTCTCGGTAAGATCGTTCACGATGCTTCGCATCTCGGTAAACTGCGTGTGAAGGTCGGCGACGCTCTGCGAAGTGGGCAGCGTCGACACCAGCGAAGCAAGTTCGTCTCGAATCTGTTCCACGTTCGCCGTTTCCGTTTCTAGTCGTTTCAGCATTCGAGATATGTTCCTTTTCAAAGCGTGCAATTCTTTGGAGGTGGGGAGATTGGCCACCCTACTCTCGAGATCGCTCAATGAACTTTTGACGTCGCTCGATTCGGATAATGCCGTCACCGCCGTTTTCAATTTTTCCAAATCTTCGCTCGAAGGCACGCTCGTCCGTAACGATTCCAAGTCAGCCTGTATGTTGTCCAGCACGTGATGAAAATGAGCAAGATTCGTTTCGACGTTCAAATTTTCTAAATATTCCATCTTCTGCTGAACCGTGCTTAACGTGTCTTGAATGCTCGTCAACGCGCTCGCTTCAGCGTGAATATTTTTAATTTCTTCGTTGATCAACTCCAGAGACGCCTGAAGCGTAGCGATGGTGGTTTGAATGTGTTCGAAATCTTGATAGGCCTCCAATTGAATTTTTATGTTCGCGACGCTTTTACCGATGACCTGCAGTTCGTCTGACGATGGTAGGTTCGTCATGGTATCTTCCAAAGTCTGCAACTTGGATTTAATTTCTTCCAACGTGCCGGTGAATTCTTCTTGTAATTTGGAAACGACGACGTGCAAGCGTTCCACATCTATATCCTTCACGACGGTTTGAAGTTCAGAGAAATTCTTTTCGATTGCCGAAGTTCGTTCTTCGATTTCGAGTTTCAATTTTTCCAAATCTTCATTTTTCGATTGAAATTGCTGTAATTTGGCCAAATCATTTTGAAGCGAATCCACGCTCAACTGTATATTTTGAACGTTGTCGTAAGAAGGTACGTCAACATAATTTTTTATGAGCGTTTTCAGTTCGGAATCGATTTTCAGAATGGGGTCGAGACATTGCGTTTGGAGCGTAGCGATTTCCGACTCTAAACTTTTGTTTAAGGTCTCCTGCAAAGCGATCAAATCGCTCCTCAACTTTTTAATTCGGACATCCAACATGAGAATCTCTTCTGCGTGGTCTACACGCTTAGTTTGGCCGAAAATGTCGTTAGGCATTTTTGGTTAACGGTTATTTATAATAGGATAGACGATTCGTAATTCTACGAAGAGAGGAACGAGTTTATCGTAATCTCCTAGGAGTTCCACGTAAAGATAATCTCCTGCAGAAACATCGTACGTAATGTTAGAAAGCATCTTGTCGTGCTTGATTCGAAAAATGTTCTTGCCGGTAGAAATTTTAATATTTCGTCCTTCGTTGTCCGGATTCACGGTGATGCGAAGTTTCCCGTCGATCGGAATTTCGTAGAAATGTAAATTGTTATTAAATACGTAAAACATCTTGCCGATTTCATCATCCAATTTCGTCCAAATGCTGTTGAGGTGAACGATCAGTAGACCGTTGAGTTTAGATAACACGGAAGGTAAGAGGTTATTGGAATTTGGTGGTGCAGTTTCCATGATGGTCTGCTTTCTGTATCCGAACAAGTTCATAGGCATGCTGGTTATTTATTTTTTTGTACGTGCAAGATTTTTTGTCATTTTCAAATTTTTGGTTTGATGTTAGGTATACTTTTTTTTTGTCATTTTCAATTTTTTTTTTTTAGTTTGATATTAGGTTCACTTTTTTTTTTTTATGGACATTTGTAACATTTTTTCCATCTCTCAAACGGTTGTGTCCCCATGGGAGTGTGTGGATTCCACATTGGAGAACGCACCTCTTGTCGTTGTTGGGATCCAGGGCAATCTTCCTCACCTCGTTGGTGGTCAACACATGGTCGACGCTCTGGATGCGCTGTTCTGCTCTTAGAACCGACGACCTGGTCTTGAGGCAATCGACGAAGTCCTCGAATGTGAGATGCTCCCGAACCACTTGTCTGCCGACACCCTTGGCCTTCTTAGTAACGCTGCCCTCGGCTTTGATGGCATAGGCCTTGGCCCGAAGTCCAGCAAACTCAAGAATCACGTCTCCGTCCTTCTCATCTTTGAGTTTGCCAGGCACCTTCTTGTTGCGGGCCAGGATACCGTATTGGTTCGGCTGGGGATAGCCCGAGGTGTCGAAGAGGTTAACCAAAGATGGAACTGCGGCTATATCCCCGTATGCGTCGGCTGAGTGGACGTGGTACACCAAGCTGTCCGTGTCCGTGTAGAGAAGCGAGATGTTGTGGCCGTAGTGTGGACGTAATATGTCGTAGTACGTCTCGAACATGTGAAGCTTGCTAAGATCGAGAACCGTGGCTCCGACGTAGATGGGCTTGGTGAGCCTCACCTCACCTTGCTTCATGTGAATCAGAGCCAGCTGCTCGTTGTAGATTGTTCGAGACTTGAACAATGGACTCGCGACAAGCTGACGACATCGCTCTTTCCTCGTCACCAATTTTATGTCCACGCGATTCCGTACATTCTCCATGGTCTTGCCAAACACCGCATTATTCATGAGCTTGAAGAAATCCTTATCAAGCTCGGACGTGGCTGCGGTGCGGTGTTTAGTGTTTACTTCAATATATGGACGCAACCACGGAGAATGCTCGAACTTGAGGATGCGGTGAACTGCGTGGACCGTGACCCCTCGCTGCATCAACCACCGGAGATTCTGGTAGTGCAGGACGTAATTCGTCTTGGGTTCGAAATCCATGAAGAGCTTCTTCTGGTTGGAATCGGGTGGACACTTGAACTCGGGTGCAGGGGGAAGATCGCAGAACAAATCCTGCAGCTTCTCGGAGAACTCAAGGTCCACCTCGGCAAAAAATCCGCATTCCACATCGTCGAAACCTTCAACGTCGAATTTGGAAGGATCAGCCCACTCGAACCCTCTAAAGGGGAGTGGCTGCATCATGGAGTGCCCGTACAAGTTATTCACGTCCGTGTGCATGATGTAGCTCGACGGTTGGGAGGAGTCGTAGCCAGTAGCCATGTGATGGTTGTTGGCGCGCGCGTGCCGTTGCGACACCTGGACCATGCCACCCCGGATAGCGCGTTCCACAAACAGCACCATGTCATAATCGGAAAGAAGCTCCAGCTCGATTTTCGTCACCAGAAACATGGCTGACCACTCCAGTCCGGGGAGACTATAGAAGTAGGCGGGGTCCAGCTGGTAGATCTTCATTGCGGTCGCCCGGAACGTCTGGAACACGTCGGCGAGGAGCGTCACATCAAGTTTGAGGTAGGCGTCGTGGTAGTCCCCGAGAGTTCGACAACCCAGCTCGCGCCACATGGACTGGGCATGGTGATATTCTTCGTCGGTGATGTTCGAGCCTCGTAGCTGACTGTAGAACTTCGCCTGGGGAGGTAGCGACGTCTCCGCAAACTTGGTAGGGTCTGTGACGTATTCGTAGGGGTAGACCCCCTTACGCCTGAAGAGACCGACGTCCAAGTTCGGAAAGTTTGCAGAGGTGATGAGTATTTGCTCGTCGCTAAGCTTCCCCGCGAGAGCATCGAGGCTTGCCGGGAGGAACCTCAGGGAGTCGAGGAAGCGAAGCTCGACGGTAGAGCGTGATCCCGGGATTGACACTCGTTTGCTCACACTGATGTAACGCTCCTCGTTCTGGGCGAGAACGTTGATTCCCTCGTTGTCGTACCCAAGATGCTTGATCAGGTGGTGAAAGTCGTACCCCGAGCCGTTGTGGAAGAAGATCGGGATAAATCGCGGGTCCCGGGCCATGAGGTTGCATCCGTTGCACCAAGGACCAACGTAATCTCCAGAGAAGTGGTCATGATTGCGAACTTTACCGTTGTTGGCGGTGTACTCCTTGACGCAGACAGGGCAAGCGATGGCCTCGTCGTGTCTACGTTGATCGTCGGGGGACAGTGGGAGCATAGACTTGGGGGCCAACAGTACCTTCCCTATCTCGATGGCCTCGACAACCATCCTCTCGAGGAAGTGTTTGGCTGCGTCGGGACCACGGTACACGTAGGGCTCGGGGGCGATGTGCTGGTCTCGTCGCACCACAACGTATGCGAAACTGGATGCCTCGTGGAGTTGGTAAGGGGTAGTGGAGAAAACTTCGGGATCGGGATCGCAAGTGGACAGGGGTTTGAGGAAGGCCTCGAAATCCGCGATGATGATAGCGGGGTGCTCCACCATGGCACCGTGCATGTGGAAACGCTCCACGGTGCCAGGTTTGGGCAAGACTGCCACCCCAGGCTCGTTGGCATTGCAATAAAGTTTGTGGCGAGCGAGCTTCTCGACAGCGATGTTGGGACCTCTGATGCGCTGGTAATCCTGCTGTTCTCGATTATCAAAAGTGGACAAGCACCTGCGACACACCTCGACGTGGTGACTTTCACTGCTCCGTTGGCTCGAAACAAGCCGAGAGAGCGAGCGAATGAGGGTGTAATGGTGATGGGTCTCGTCCTTGATGAGCAGAAGGTGAATTTCCTGCGCACCATCGTCGTCTACATCGCTCACCCGGATAGGGTACACCACATTTTTGTTCTCAGTGAGACCGTAAACGTTGATGGCCAACCGATGGTTGTTTGTACGGGCCTCGAACTTGCGAATGTCCGGGACCTCCACCGGGTAGTCGATCCCAGCCATCGCATCTTCCAGCTCTGGCTCGTAGGGTAGGTAGTGGGTAACGCGTTTTGGATTATTTTTTGGCTCAACTGGGTGCAATGCTGCAAGCACCGACCAGAGAAAGCACTTGGCGTCACTGTTCTGAATGTTCAGGACGGCCTTCTTTGCAGCAATGGTAGGTGGTAAGGGAACGTAGCTGGACGCGGAGAGAGGCACAAACTTGCAAAGTTTGACGCACAGTTCGTGAGGCTCGCCACACAGCGAACCCCCCGAGCCCTTAGCTTGGTGTTCTTCTTGCTTGGTCACCAGCTCCTCCGCAAACTTGTTGTAGATGACCTCTAGGTTTTCGACATCCGCCAGATGCAACGTCTTCGCCTTGGTGTTGTGGCAGAAGCTGTAAATTTCATCAGACGGCTTCTTGTACTGGCAACGTAGCGATGCGTAGAATTTGGTGGAGTGCGTTGCAAGCGCATCGCCGAGGATGGAAATAATTTTGGCTTGCACGTTCTCCAAAAAACTACGCACGTCGCATGAGCCCTCCGAAGTGAGGACAAAGTCCTCTAACAAACGCTGGAAAGCAGACTGGTTCAAATTCAAATAATTTTCAAATTATTAATGGTAATATGTTTGTCGCACCTGGGACATGGTTCTGTAGCGGTCACACGCTTACCAGGTGCGCAGGTACGACAGTGCCTTTGGAATTTTTTCCTTGAAACGCCAGTTTCACACGTGGGGCAAATTTTCACAGATTGCATCTTGGTGAAAATATTTGTGGGTATGTTTAGTGGAGGGTCACAAAATAAATGCTTTTGCAATTTAAAAAAATCTTGGAAGTCTACTTCGCTATAATGAAATATTTGTGGGGTGTTATTTTATATATAGTGGAGTGCCACAAAATAAATGCTTTTGCAATTAAAAAAAAAAACCTTGGAAGGCTAATTCCCGATAATGAAATATTTGTGGGGTATGTTATTTTATATATATAGTAGAGTGTCACAAAATAAATGCTGTGCAATAATAATAAAAAAAAAACCTTGGAAGGCTACTTCGCAATGGTGCTGATATTGTTGCTCCGTAATCAATCCTGTAAATAAATGGAAAAAAAAATATATTTGTGGATAGAAAACACAAAAAATATTATGTGTACATAATTCTATTTAAGTTGTTCTACCAAACAATCTCTTTCTAACCCTCAATCCTCTTGGCGTATGAAGTATAAATCATAATTTCAGAAAACAGAGTTATTTCCGGTCGCCATTTTTTTGAAATCAAACCATAAGCATTATTTATGTTTATAGTATTCGTCGAGCAATAGCAGATAGAGCAAGAATCGTTTTCCTACAACTCATAGTTTATAAATTACAAAACATCTTAGAAATTTCATCTTGAAATTTTAATCTAAAATAACTCGGAAACAGCTAGCACAAGTCATCATCCCTCCAATAGGTTGTAGAGTCTTTCCAATTTTTTTTTTATCGAATGCTATTAAAATTTTTGAATTAGGGTCAAAACTAAGCCAAGACATTTTACAAGACGTTGATTATCTCGACTCCTATGGGACCTAGAACCTTGTAACTTTGGTCTATGTATATACTAGTGCTTTTCCAACATGTTCACAAAACCTTAGAACCTTCACAGACAAAAAAAAAAAAAAAAAAAATCCCCCTGTGTACATGTATAATTCGAATCCCACTGTAGGTCCAGTTTCGATTAACATTACTGTGCATAAAGTAGACTTAAAACAACAAATGCAACCCAGAGTATCAACAAATTCAAAAAGATAAAGTTTCCCACTGTACTCTTGTATAATTTAAAACATCAAGTTCGATACCCGGCGGAGGTGGTTCGGATCCCACTGTAGGTCCAGTTTCGATTAGCCTTACTGTGTATAAAGTAGACTTAAAACAACAAATGCAACCCAGAGTATCAACAGATTCAAAAAGACAAAGTTTCCCCCTGTGCACATGTATAATTCGGATCCCACTGTAGGTCCAGTCCAGTGCATAAAATAGACTTAAAACAACAAATCCAACCCAGAGTATCAACAAATTCAAAAAGATAAAGTTTCCCACTGTACACTTGTATAATTTAAAACATCAAGTTCGATACCCGGCGGAGGTGGTTCGGATCCCACTGTAGGTCCAGTTTCGATTAGCCTTACTGTGTATAAAGTAGACTTAAAACAACAAATGCAACCCAGAGTACACGCGTCAATACCATCCACCATGAGTAAACTAACATGATCATAATCATCGTCCCTCCCCTCCCTCCGATTGTTACCTCGCTTTTATGTTATTCGCGATGAAGAATAGTTTTTCTTCAAGCGCACGTTATGTATGCTCATATTTTTGTTTAGCGTAATTTTCGTTGTTTAATCAAAACAACACTTCCTGTTCACTAACACAACTCGCAATTATTATTATTAACACACACACACATGCAAGAGAAATAACAAGAAACAAAACTTACCTACAAAAAAGCTGCTAGCAATTTAACACACACAAAACGGTAGTATAATCGCGTACAGTTGCAAAAAACGTTACTCTTCTGTACAGAAACTTTCACAGTACTGTGTTTGATCTGACCTACATCCACACCACAGAACGAAAGTCATCTCTCCCCCTCCCGTCGTCGCATCCGGTTGCGATGACAATATAAGCAAAAAACTAGGTCGTGTCAGTATTGCCAACTCACTAGGCCTCTGAGTTTAGGGCGACCCGAATTGTGCGAGCGGTTTGGGGTGTGCAGCCGAACACCGTCGCTGCACGCCATCAACTCGAATTGGACGGCATCGAAGTGGTGCGTTACCTTTTCGGGAACCTTACTCCTCGTACACGCTGAAGTACGTTTCGTTGTACTTCAACCTGGGCGAGAAGTTGATGCCAGAGGGCGAAACCGTGCAGACGCTCTACGAGAAAAACAAGATAGACGATCTGTTGCAGTACAACGTCCAGGATTCGATGCTTGTGAGGGACGTATGTTTCTGAAAAAACGGACTCGTGCAAACGATCGTCTCAACGTGTTGCCAGAGCGTGTTGCGTGCGGACCAGATTCGAGGGCACAAACTCAACTTGCATCTCTCGCATTACTATTTCAGCGAAGCGTTGCAAAACAAGCGATGTTTGTGTTTCCCACGGCAACATCTCGAGTATCATCACAAGCTAGTTGGGGGTTACGTATACCGTAACCCGCACATGAACGTGGCGCTCAAGAACAGGACGGAGGACGAGATTATTTTGGTATTAGACTTTACGTCACTCTACCCGAGCGTCATGGTAGCCGCCGGCCTCTCCCCAGGGTTGGCAAAATTTGTGTTTTTTTTTTAAAAAAGAACAAAACAAACTGTTTTTTTTTGTTTAAAACATGTTTTTTTGTTTTAAACATAGTTTTAAACATGAGTTAAAAAAACATGTTTTAAACATGTTTTAAACTAAACAAATTCAACATTTTCCCAGTAAATTATAGTTAAAGTCGTTAAAGAGGAAAAAATACTCATTTTTATGAGTACATTGGCGACAAGGACAGTTTATTTACCTTTGGAGATAAGGTTTACCATACTGCAGGGTAGGGGTGTGCGGGACAGAATTTTTTAGGTCGGGACGGGAAATTCTTTAAATCCCGACATTCGGGACGGGGAAAATTCTCAATTTCCCGAAAAAGTCGGAAAATTTTCGGGACGGGATGTGTTCGAAATTTCCCAAAGCTCTTTTGAAATCTCGAATTCTACCCGTAATTTCCATCTTAAGTGCTTGTTTTTGCACTTCTGGTACAAAACCACAATGCAGAGAACGCCTAGAATTGACGACGTTTTAACGAACATGCATTCGAACTGTGAATAAAATAATGGTATTTTTGAGGAATTCATGGGCTTTTATTAGGGGTGTGCGGGACGGGATCGGGACGGGAAAAATTTTAAATTTCCCTACTGAGTCGGGAAATGTTCAAAATTTCCCGAAGCTCTGAAAATCTCGAATTATACACGTCATTTTCACTTTAAGTGATTTCTGGATTAAAAACTAACAATTTACGGTAAGTTCCAGAAATTGACAATGCAGAAAACGTCGAGAAATAACGACATTTTCAAATGACAATTCGGTATTTCCCGACTGCACGGGATCCCGAAAATTCGGGAAATCATTTCCCGAAGTCCGGATCGGAACGGGAAATTTTTTTCCCGAAGTCCGGATCGGAACGGGTCCCGGTCCTAACTTTTCGGGATCCCGCACACCCCTAGCTTTTATGAGATTCCGAACACTGAGGCCAAAACTTAAAAAACGGAGAGAGTGAGTCATTCATTAATTTATTTCAGTGATCAGAGCCCCCCCAATAATTTTGACAAGTCGGCGCCCGTGACTGCAGGGACAAAAGTTGTGGGTAATAGCCCCCCTTTTTCCGCCACTACTGAAGTAGGTTAAGATTTATATCATCTAAATTTCAAGAAACTAAATATTATAGAATTACTATCCTCGTCCTGAAAAAATCACGGCGAAATATTTCCTGCTTCCCGACAGTTTATATAGCAGAAAACAACCTGCAGTGTCATAATAGATTCTCCAGATGAATTTATCTTTCAAAGTACAAAATTATGTTACCAAAAGTAAGCATCTGCGCTTCATTCAGTTATACAGAACAATGAATCGTATCGCAAAAGAAAAAAAAATCACGTCATGATCAAAATCACGCATTGTGTATTTAGATATTAGATTCCATTTCTAGCTTCCACCAGTCTCAAACTTACAGGACGATACGAAACAAGGAACTGAGAGGTTTCAATTTCTACAGTAAAGCACGGGTCTTTCTTGTCGCACAACAATTTTGCTACCTTGTGCATACATAGCTAGCCTGCCTAACCTAACAACATATTGTTTTAACATTGTTTTAAACGTTTAAAACATTTGTAAAAAAAACAAAGCCGTGTGTTTTAAACGTTTAAAACAAAGTGTTTTAAACACTTTTGTTTTAAACATGCCAACCCTGCCTCTCCCCTTTCAACGTGAACTTTGGGAGTGGCGCGAATTCCATACCGGAACGTCCGTTCCGCCCGGCACGGAAGTTGATGTTTATCGCGGCGTTAAGAATCCCAAACAGGCTGCACGGAAGCTGATCTTCACGTGTATTTCTCACGGGACACGCTCAATGCCACATGCATACGCAAGATCATGGCCTTGCGTAAAAAAATCAAAGAATTTAAAAACGATAAGACTTTACCGCCGGGCAAACTGCTCGAAATGGACGCCAAACAGAATACGGCTAAATTGATGATGAATAGCATGTACGGTCAGATGTACGAGCTGAAAGACATTCCGGAAGAAATTCGCGCATTTACTCATCACGCTGTGTCAGCGCAATAAATAAGAAAAAGTGAGTTTTTTTGAGGTTTTTTTGGTGCTGTTTTCTTCGCTGTGAAACATCGTCAGCACAATAAATGAGGGAAAATGAGTTTTTTGAGATTTTGGTGAGACCCAAATGAGTAAAGTGAGTTTTTGATGTTTTGGTGCTGTTTTCTATGCTGTGAAACATCGTCAGCGCAATAAATGAGGCGCGGAACGTGGAGAGAAAGTGAATTTTTGAGGTTTTTTCGAGAGCCACTTGATGACGTTCAACCGGTCCATAACCACTACTCATACACACCTCTACTGCAGGGACAAAAGTTGGGGTAATAGCCCCCTTTTTCCGCGAATGCTTTCTACAGTAAAGCACGGGTCTTGCTTGTCGCACAACAGTTTTGCTACCTTGTGCATACGTAGCTGGCCTGCCTAACCTAACAACGTAGGCATTTAGCCTAAAATTAAAAAGCTTTCTCCCGTGACGTCAGTACATAAGATTGATCAAATGTTGTCCGATAAGTGAGACCCGTAAAGCACGGATTAATTGAGATTGACTGCGCTTTCCAGATTTCATCAGCGTACGTCAGACTGGTACACCAAAAATAACGTCAATTTCGGTGAAATTCGGAAAGCTTCATGCTGCAGCAAATGGAAGATAGATTCGGAATGAGCGCGCATATCTGCGTTTATCAGGAAAAAAATCACCATCAGTGACTAAATCACAGAAGATATTTCATGAATATTATATATTATCACTTAACGACATCTTATTTTGCATGTGCAGTACGAATTTAAGTGGTATTCTTTTGTAATGATATCGAATTTTGCAAATAGATGCTTTCCTGCATGTTGCAGCAGAAGATGGACACATATTTTGATGCATCGGCATACTTTATTTCACTCTGCGTGCAAGTGAAGGAGTAGTAGTATTAAAAATGTCAACAGTTTTTACCTGCATCCACTTTATTCACCCTCCGTGCAACATAATTCGCGTGACATTCCGTACTATTGCCATAGAATGCTATTGCCTACAGAACGCATATCACGAATCGGAAGAAGCTTCAGTGCAGACGACGCCATTTTGATTCAGCAGCCGCACCACCTCTTGAGGCTGGTGTAAATTGATGACGTCATGGTATAACCTGGTGAAAGCTTTGGTGCACCCCGGTGAAATACGGAAAACCGAAGCGTGCATCAGCGGTGCACCGGCCTGTCCACCGGTGAAATCTGAAAAGCGCGGAGATTTAATGAAAAGACAGGGTTGCCAAACAAAAAAATTATCACAGACTATAAAATATCAAGTACCAA
Source organism: Lepisma saccharinum (assembly GCF_977018435.1). Classification (NCBI taxonomy): domain Eukaryota; kingdom Metazoa; phylum Arthropoda; class Insecta; order Zygentoma; family Lepismatidae; genus Lepisma; species Lepisma saccharinum. The sequence continues at coordinate 39,765,670 of NC_139243.1, read as the reverse complement.
AATGTGTTTAAACACTTCTAAAAAAAACATGTTTTAAACGTTTAAAACATTTGTAAAAAAAACATAGCCGTGTGTTTTAAACGTTTAAAACAAAGTGTTTTAAACATGCCAACCCTGGTTGTGAGTATTGAATGCAATCTCTCTCAAGAGATCGTTAACAAATCTATATCAATACGCACAATAAAAGTAAAACAAAAATGCAAGACAAAAATAACTATGAAATCTAATTGATTTATCATAAACCACAAACTAAACAAAAACTTACACATAATAAAACCACTTAAACTATTTCATAATTCATTACCATCTTTAACCAGTTAGTAAAGGAATTAATTATTAGCTGCTTTGCAATATCTAATATGTATAAAAGTAACAAATTAGTTTCCTTTATGTAATTAATAATAGTAGTAGTAATAATAATATATTTTTATTTGATTTTCATCATCACTCATCCTCATCTTCGCAAATTAGCCAAAAGTGGCCTAAAAAAAGCGATGTAAAATAAAGTAAGTCAATTAATCATTACTCATAGAAGAGGAAATCTTCTTCCCACGGGGTAGTGTACTCAACTTGTGCCATTTCGAGAGAACGTTTTCTATTTCCATTCCTAGGTTGATTATTTTTCGTTGCTTTTCGTTAATCGCGGCGGTGAGGATGAATGATGAACTGAAAAAATTGCGATGGGACAAGCATGACCAGAGTTAGAGCCCGGCGCATCTGGTTTCATAGCGTATTACGCTTACACGTCGAAAGCGGAATTTTGCAAAAACTGTAAAAGTGGGCTGAAGGAAAGTAGCATCGCTGGATGCATAAAAAGCCACGTTCGGCTCACGCATAAAAATAAAATTAGCCAATAACTGTACGAAATCTGTTATATCCAGTAAAAAAAAAAAGTGAAGTGTTCCCCTGTGTATAGCACCACGCCATGAAGGCGTATAGGGGGTGTGGGGGTAACGCCCCACACTTTCTTGATCCGGTCGTGAGTGGGGGTGATGTGATCAGCATCACGCCCCTGACCGCCTTTACCCCCCAGGGTTTCCCCCAGGTACCCATGTTATTCGACGCTGGGTGGGCGCCGGGGCCGCTTCCACCGTTAGAAAAGTTCCCGGATTTGAACCGGCCAGGGATCGAACCCGGGACCTTGAGCATGGTAGTCAGACGCGTTACCGACGGTCAAATATTTAGTTCTCCACTCACAAACAAGGTTATTTTTTAAGAAATTATACCATAAACGTATTTAAATTTCTTATGCAGCGTCATCATTCTTGAAGTTCACAACCAGTTGGAAAACAGACAGGGACCTCCCCGAAGGGTAGTGGGTAACACGATCGCCTTGAAATAAAAGATTCTAGGTTCGATTCTGGTATAAACTATATACATGGGATGCCCAGCTGAGGATTTATTGGAGTTAAATTCCATATTACAGATCCATCACCGCATTCGAAACCCTAGCATACAAGTGTCAGGGTGAAAGAAAGAGGAAGGGAAGTCTGTAGTTCCGATGTTTCAGTTATCTTGGCGCAAGTGCCCACCGCTCAAGGCTTATGTCGGCGTCTATGTTACATTATGAAAACTGAAATAACAGACAAGACAACATCCATTTCTAGTAAAATTCTACTCTCAAAACCAACATGGTTATTAATATTGTGTAATAATTATTTTTTGTTACACGCACACACACACACACACACATACACACACACACACACACACACACACACACACACGTTTGCGGTATCCCATTAAACCACCAATATTATTTATAATAGGGAGTGGTGTTTACGGAGGGCGCTGAGTTATCAACCTTTCTTCCACGTAGTTATACCGTCGACTACACTGCTGCAGATTAATGAGGCTCCGGTATGTGGACCCACAGCCAGTGTAATCCTATGACGGGTTCTGTTTTGTCTTGTCAATGTTCCTTCGTGATTTTCCTTTCATCGTAGGAATAAAAGGGGAGGATAACAATGAAGCAAAAGCAGTAAATGTATCCCCAATTTCCAAGTTCTTCCCTGCAATATGATCAAATTCACATTTCTTCTTCTTCTTCTTCTTATCGTCTTTGAATAAAGCATTTTCCATATCATCAATTTCATCTAACTACTATTCACCATATTCGTTGCGATTAACCGAATGTAAATAAAGTGACGCAACTATAAGAAAAATACAATAAAATAACAAACAATCAAGTCAACGCTTGTGCCATCAAGTGCATACGTGTATTTTCATCATGTTGTGTGCCTATTTGCCTGCCATTTTAATTATTTTTTTTAGCGTTTATAAATCTACACCCCTGCTCATTACTCTAAGAAACAACAGCAGTACGTGCTTTGTAGTACTGAAGTATGAGATACTCGGAAGGCAATTTCATGTCAGAGAAACCCTCCCGTGGTTGTAAACACGAGAGGGAGGAAAAGAGCCCAGTGGACCTTCTGGCTTCTGGCATTGAATGCCGACGGCAGAGAGAATGGGATGTACCCCATTGTCTTTGGCCGACGGTCTGTCCCTTTCTTTTCATCCTTCCTCAATTTGGTCACACCCTAAATGCAAGTGTGCGAGGCTGTACACCCTCAAATTTGTCTCTGTCGGCTTGAACACAATAGAATCACGAATGTACTCTTTCCAGAAATAGTTTATGAAGTGAAATCGGTAGAAACTTTGTTTCACAAATAAAATAAATATACCGCTGTTCGGTGTCGGTCTGTCAGAGAATTTGGACTGGTAACCTAAGAAAGAAAAAAAGTGGCAAATGCAAACCCCCTTAGCCGCCTCCATGAAGGAGTGCTTAACACATCGCGCTATGACGCCAGAGGACCCAGGTTCGAATTTCAGTCTGAGCATGGGTGTTTGTTAAGTGTACATTCATCAATTTTATCATATCACCACTCATCCTGATCTTCGCAATTAGCCAAAAGTGGCAGAAAAGCGAAGTAAAGTCCATCAAATTAATCAATCAAGCAAACCGCCATTACTGGCCTCGCTGATGGCGCAGTGGTAGCGTCGCCGCTTGAAATCAAGGGTTCCGGGTTTCGGACCCCAGCGGAGGCACACAGTGGTTCGTATCACACTTCAAACTGTAGGTCCAGTACCGATTAACCTTCCTGTGCATAAAGTGGGCTTAAAACTCCAACTCAATGAAGCAAACCTCCATTAAAATAAGCCACGATTATTATTTTTTCTTAATATACAGGGTGATTGGTAATTCGACCTATTCCTGGAAAGGGGTAATACTAGAGCACATTTGCAACAAAATTGACCCTATGCACAGGGGGTCGGAAATCAATAGGTTTCGAGTTATTGCAGTTTGTAGATTGTATTGCCATATTCCGACTTGCGACCAAAAAACTACTAATTGTGAAAAAACTACTACACCCTGGACACTTAATCGACATGTTGCTAACAGCATGCACACACACACACACACACACACACACACACACACACACACACACACACACACACACACACACACACACACACACACACACACACATACAGGGCGTATCATAAGTGATAGCGCAAACTTACACAGTTGAAAGTACACGATAATAGAAGCAAAAAAGTCTCAGTAAACATGGGTCTGCAAATGAACCGTTTTCGAGATAATTGCGAATGTGTGGTTACAAGCTGCCACTGACTCCATTGTTTCTAAACATCGTCCTAGTTGGTAAAATGCTAATAATAAAGTAAGAAAAGTTATTGTAGATCTCATTGCTTTTATTGAACATTCTACTTACTCTAACAAACAGTAGTATGCTACCAGTAAAGGCGATTGTGTCCCAAAACGGGGGGGGGGGGGGAGGATAGTTTACTTTCCCTTGGTAGATAAGGTTTAGCATAGTTGGGGCAAAAGTGGCAAAAGTAGGGGCAAAAGTGGCAAAAGTAGGGGCAGCATCCCCCCTTCGCCCCACCTAACCATCGCTACTGTATGTTACATGTTACAATTACTGTATACTCATACCTTTTAAAGGAGGTGTTCAAAGTGTTGTCCTTGCATCTGGATGCAATACTGTATGCGATTCCACATTGAGTTTTGAATGCTTTTGAACACCCCCGGTTCATTTCGGAATTGGTCACAAGCATGTATTAGGTGCATTAAATTGAAAAGGTCCATTTCCTTGCAGATACTTTATTACAGCAGTTGGCTACACATATTCACTGTATGAGGTAAGACACTGATCCAACTTTGAAACACAAGGTTATGAATTCCTTGGTAGAAGTCCATTCCCTGACAGCTTCCTGCAGCTAAGGACTCAAGGCAAAGCGTCATCCTCTGAGGATAGGTCTGAAAATGTGAAAATCACATGGACTCAAGTCAGGACTGTATGCAGGGTGGTCTAGCACTTCCCAATGGAATGATAGCAACAGATCCTGTGTCTGTCTGGCTGTATGGGGACGAGCATTGTCCTGGAGTACAATGATGCCTTTGCTGAGTTTTCCTCGACGCTTATTATTGATTGATATCCGTAGACGATGCAGTGTTTCATAGTATGTGTTTGCGTTAATTGTGTGTCCCTCCGGAAGAAACTCCACTAGCAGTGACCCTTGGTCATCGAAAAATACGGTCATCATAAGTTTGCCGACTTTAGGTTGTGACTTGCTTTGTTTGGTTTTGGTGATCCTGTATGCTTCCATTCCATACTGTCCCTCCTTGATTCTGGCTGGTAATACGGACAGATGGATTCATCTCCAGCAATGATTTTGCTGATAAAGTCATCACCTTCATTCCTGTATCGCATCAAATGAACCAATGACATTCCCATTCTGCACATTTTTTGTTCCTCTGACAAACACTTTGGCACCCATTGTTCGCACACTTTCCTGTAATGCAGTCTGTGCCTCACAATGTCATGCATACTACCCAATGACACGTTCACTTGTTTGCTAATGGCTGCTAGGGATATTCGTCTGTCTTCTTGAATAAAGTTGTCAATAGCAGATACTATCCAATCAGGAATGCGATTTTTCAACTGTCCCAGCTGAGCATCATCCTTCAATGTGTTTCTTCCACCACGAAAACACCTACACCATTTTCTCACTGTTTTGTCTGATATACATTTTTCATACACAACTTTCATTCTCCTATGAATGTCCTCTGGATGTACTCCTTTGGCATGAAGAAATCGAATGATACCCCGCTGGTCTTCCTTGGACACGTTCCTTAATGGCAGCTCCATTGTTCAGCACAGTGTTCCACCTGAGGGGAAGAAAGTGAAGGTGATTAGATAACGGACAGGTGCTACTGGACACACTTGCGCATGTGCAGATGTCTCATAACTAAAATGTCACATATACCTGTGGGTATACAAATCACATGAAATTACTGTCTCACATAAAACGCTTTTTCAGAAAAAATAAAATGGACCTCATTTGAATGAACTAAGTACAATTCTTTGTACTGAGTGATTGTATCCATCCTGTTTGATTACAATGCCTCCTCTCAGAAATGTTCTGTTTTGTAAACAAAGAGCAAACCTCGGAACGTGCATGGAGTAAAGCACTCGGTGTTTACAAAATGCAATCAGTGACGGCTTCTAACCACACATTCGCACACATTATTAGCATTTTACCAACTAGGATGACATTTACAAGCAATGAAGTCAGTGGTGGCTTGTAACCACACATTCGCAATTACCTTGAAAACGGCTCGTTTGCAGGCCCATGTTTACTGAGACTTTTTTGCTTCTATTATTGTGTACTTTCAACTGTGTCAGTTTGCGCTATTACTTATGATACACCCTGTATATGTATGTATGTATGTATATACAGGGTTTTTCAAAAATACTTTTACAAACTTTGAGGGCTGGTTCCTCAAACCAAAACAAGAAAAAAGTTCGTATAAACACATGTCCGAAAATCCTTAGTTTCTTAGTTACGAGGGCGGATTGAAAAGTTCGTGGCCTGAGTAGGAAGGAAGCTTTTAATTTTAAGTTTCATACATTAGTTGCATAGCTATATCCTTTGGTAGTCACTGTGTAAAATTTCATTTCATTTCATTGCTCTATTGTTTCAGGTGAGGACTTTTAGTAGGCAGAAGTGACGGAAATTTGTGACATGGAGAAAATAGAGCATCGCGCTGTCATTAAGTACCTGCATAAAAAGGGCTTAACACCACAGCAAATTCATACGGACATGGTAGAGACGCTTGGAGACTCCGTGCCCTCGTATTCCATGGTGAAAAAGTGGGTGGCTGAATTTAAGCGTGGAAGAAACAGCATTGAAGATGACCCCCGCAGTGGCAGGCCTGCAACGTCGACCACAACAGAAAATGTCAATAAAATTTGTGACCTGATTTTGAGTGACCGCAGAATCAAAATCCGTGAGATAGCTGAGACTGTGGGTATTTCCTATGAGCGAGCACAAAACATTATCGTGAACGATTTAGGGTTTTCTAAGGTGTCTGCGAGATGGGTACCCAAGTTGCTTTCAGTTGAACACAAACGCACTCGACTCACCCTTTCCCGTGATTGTTTGGAACTGTTTGAAAATGATCCGGAGGAGTTTATTGGCAGATTTGTGACTATGGACGAGACATGGGTGCACCATCATACACCGGAATCAAAACAACAATCAAAGCAATGGAAACGACAAGGATCTCCTACCCCAAAGAAAGCCAAACAGGTGTTGTCGGCAAACAAGGTTATGGCATCAATATTCTGGGATGCTAGGGGCGTTATCTTAATCGATTTCTTGGAAAAAGGAAAGACTATCAATTCTGAATACTACTGCACCCTGCTGCGACGTTTACGCGAGGAAATTAAAATTAAGAGGCCAGGAATGCTGCGAAGAAAGGTGTTGTTTCACCAGGATAATGCGCGCGTTCACACGTCCCTTGCATCCATGGCAGAAATTCATTCCTGTGGGTTCGAACTGTTGCCGCACCCGTCCTATTCGCCTGATCTGGCCCCCTCGGACTTTCACCTGTTTGGAAACCTGAAAAAGTTTTTGGGGGGTCAGCGATTTTCTTCGGATGAAGAGGTGAAAAGTGCTGTACTGGGGTATTTTGCAGACCTTGAGGAATCATTTTTTAAAAGTGGTATAGCAGCGTTACCGGAGAGGTGGCGTAAATGTATCTCCCTCGAGGGGGATTACGTGGAAAAATAAAACATAACTTATTCAAATATCTTCTCGTTTTCTAGGTCAGGCCACGAACTTTTCAATCCACCCTCGTATTAATGAAAGTTTACGTTCAATGCATTTCAAGGTACAATCCACCAACTTAAGTTTGAAATCAATAATAAAATGAATTTTGTTAGATAGTCGAATGATGTTATCGATAGAAGTTTGGTGATGTACTCATTGTATCCTAGATGGCGATGTGTTGCCATGGTGAGTTGTCTACATTTGTCATTTGTGTACATTCGTGGGTAATCTGTTTCTCTTGTGTTGCAAGTTAGGTGAACCATGGCAGGACATCCATATCGTGAGAAGGCAGATATGATTTTTATGTACGGTCATGCGAATGGTAATGGACGCGAGGCTGCACAGTTGTATTAGATGGCGTTTGTAGACTGAAATCAGCCAAGTCATCCAACATTTGCTGCTGTTTATCGTCGAATTGCTGATACAGGATCCGTAGCACCACAAACTATGGATCGAGGAAGACCAAGAGTCACTCGTATGCCTGACTAGGAAGAACACATTATAAGGTTGTTGCAGAAGATCATAGTACGTGGTGCATCTCCTACCACCGCATGGAGGTTACTTCACAAGCAGCACATGTATCCGTATCATCTTCAATGTGTGCAAGGTCTTTCTCCTGCCGAAAACCCACGACGGGCGAACTTTTGCCAGTGGTTAGTTGCACAAACTGCCAATCCATTGTTTGTCTCGTCTGTCTTGTTTACAGATTTATGCAATATTTGCATGAGATGGAATAACAAATTTTAACAATCAACATTTGTGGGCGTTTGAAATTTCTTATGCTAGACACCAGCATCAGTTTAATGATAATGTGTGGGCTGGAATTGTAGGTGACTGTCTAGTAGGTCCATATGTTCTCCCAGCACATCTTATAGGCGCTGTCTACAGGGACTTTATTTAGAATACTCTTCCAGCCTTGCTACAGGATGTGCGCTTTCAAATAAGAAGAAGCATGTGGTTTATGCATGCTGGGGTGCCAGCACATTTCACTCGCATTGTTCGAGATGCACTGCCTGATATCTACCATGACAGATGGATAGGTAGGGGAGGACAAGTTCAATGGCCTGCACATTTCCCCGACCTCAACCCTTTGAATTTTTATCTGAGGGGCCACAGACATTCCTAATGCAGAGACACTTCATCAACATGTGGGAGTATGTGAAAAGGTGCGCCGGTCCATGGTCCGATGTGTGCATGCGTGTGTGGAAGAAGGAGGAGGACATTTTGATCATTTATTATGAGTTTGTGAGTTGATGACAGTTTCAACACTTGCTAATAAGCTGACAATGTCTAACAGATGTGTCATTATGTTCTTTCATTAATAACTGAGAAACTAAGGGTTTTCGGACATATGTTTATACGAACTTTTTTCTTGTTTTGGTTTGAGGAACCAACCCTCAAAGTTTGTAAAAGTATTTCTGAAACACCCTATATATATAGGCTTGGTTGTTTGTGAATGTCCATTCATCAATTTCATCATTTCATCACTCATCCTCATCTTCGCAAATTAGCCAAGAGGCACAAAATACAAAGTGAAATAAACTAAGTCAATCAATCAATATACCCACATACATACATAATGTTGGTTGTTGTTAAATTTCTCAATGATTTGATTGAGAAGCTTCTTCTGATTCATTATATGCTTTCTGTAGGTAATAGTACGGAATGTCATGCCGATTCTGTTGCACGGAGGGCAAATAAACTAGATGCAGGCATAAATTGGTGACATTTTAAATACTACTACTCCTTCACTTGCACGTAAAGTGAAATAAAGTATGCCGATGCATCAAAAGATGCATCCTTCTTCTGCTGCAATATGCAGGAAAGCACCAATTTTCAAAATTCAATATATTTACAAAAGAATACCACTTGAATGGGCCAGGTCAAAGCAAACTATTGTAGGTGGCAGCAGCCCTGTTGTGTCCCGATGCTTTTGATAGGCATTTGTTCTCCCATTTAAATACATGGGGAATTTGATGCCGAACGTGCTGCTATTATATTTAAATTGAAAGTTTAATATCATCTTAAACTCAGAAATGATGTCTGAACATGATAGTTGAATAATCAGTGCTGTAAAAGTAAGACTTTTGAAAAGACGATCATCAACAACAGAAAAGATATCGGAACTAAAAAAAACTTAAAATTTGCACAGCACTTTTTTATGTCACTTGCAATTTTCACAATTTAAGTTATCTATTGTAGAGAATCCGGTAAAGAATAATGCATAATTCCACGTGACTGAAACTTTTATTTTTATAGTTGTTTTTAATAACTGATTTTTTTCCACGTGATATTATACTTTTCCACGTAGCTAGTAAATATGGTCCTTTGTTTTATATACACACATTTATCATCAAGAATAGTTATTACATAAAATATGTTTTCCTCTGTTTCATGTTCATCTTATTTACAGGAATTATAATTTTAAAATTGTTGTTACCAAGATAAAGAAGGACGAAAATACGAAGGGAGAATATCTGCTTAATACAATGAAAGCATACATTAATATTAAATTATCTAGTGGATAATGTCAGTCATAGTGTATAATAATATATATCATGCGTTTACACACTTAATACATTTTTTTAATATAATTGTGCGAGTTTCTTCCATTCCTACCTGCCGTTGAATTACACATGCTCGCAACCAGAAAAAAAGCAAAGCATAGTGTAAAAATTTAAATTTTTGTATTTTCGACCCATTGCAGCCATGGACGACCACAGGATTTTTTCCAGGGAGGGGCGAGCAAGGTAATTTTTTTTCAGGTGGGGGCAAAGGACACATATTTTCCTCCAAAACAGTGATGCCCCCTCAAAAAACACTGTTTCAGTCTGAAATTATCATGTTTCTTCAACGAATTTATAATAATTAACATAAATTACTGTGATTGAAATGAAATTATGTGTGAATTATATAATTTTTAGGTACAGATTCATTTTCCAGGCCTGCCCCCCCCCTTCCAGACATCCATGATTGCAACTAGAGATGACCCAAATGACGTCAAGTTTAGTGTTCTTTGTGCATAAACGTACTATATTTAGCTCATTTTCGCAACCAATCCGTTGCGTTTTAATATATTAATTCTTAGGTTCAGGAGAATGTAATTTTCGGAAACTTATGACTGGCTACATAATCTTTAAGCTTTGCTAAACCCATTTTTATTATCGATTTACACGAGAAATTCTTACCTTCATTGAAAATAACGTTTGAATAGCCATCCCATCGTGCTCCAATGTAAAGCTTAGGGCAACCAAATGACGAACGAAATTATTTAGGGACACAACAGGGGTGGCGCCGCCACTGGAAAAGTATGGCAATGAACAGCCCATTCGTACTGCACCGCAGGGCCGGATTAAGGTGGGTGCTATTGATGCTGCAGCATTAGGCCCATTCCTGAAATAGGCCCAAATTAAAACAGACGATAATTTTCCGAAAGGTGAACAGTTTTCTTTTGCTATATTAACCTGAAAATAAATCTTAGAATGAAATTTGGAGCCCAAATTTTGGACGCCTAGACACAGGTAGTAAAATGTTCTCCTTGAAAGTTAGTTGTATACAAAAAAAATCGATGGTATGCAGCATCAGGCCCAATGTCATCTTAATCCGCCCCTGTGCACATGCAAAATAAGATGTTCATTTGTTTCAGTATGAAGCTTTCCTAATTTCACCGAATTTGACGTCATTTTTGGTGCACCAGTCTCATGCAAACTGGTGAAAACTGGTAAGCGTGGAATGTAAGAGGGACGTGGATGTCTGGAAGAGGGGGCAAGGATAGCCGCAGCACCTCCCTCTTAGAAATCGAATGTCAACTTCAAAGTACATATTTCACGTATAATTTCATTTCAGTCATAGTAATTTACATTAATGGAATAATTTCAAATTCAAGTGGTGTTTTGTGAGGGGGTAACTCTATTACATGTCCCATGGAAAAATACCTTGCTTGTCCATCCGTGGAAAAATATCTGTGAACATCCATGATTAGGAGAGCAATTGCCCCCCCCCCCCCCCCCGTGCGCACGCCTATGCACTAGATGTGTTGGGAACAGAATAGTTTTCACTTTGCATTAATTGTTTCGTGATCCAGCTGTATTCGAGAAGACTTCCTTTGTTTCGTGCCTATATATGACAAGACTGTGGAAGGTGTGACAGACAATTTTGAACACTTGCGATTACTTAGGCCTGAATGTGAACAATTTGCTGGGTTTCGGCTTTTATAAGAGCTGCAAACATGGGAGGACAAGGCACATTAGTGATGTTCAGGCTCGAATCAAAGGAGAAATTTGCGAGAGCTGTCTGCGTCCATTAAGCAGCCTACAGCTTGAATCTTGCGTTGTTGAGTTGACTGTCCATTCAGTGCAAGTGTAATAGCTTCATTAAAAAACACTCAAAGACACCATAGACAAACACACATACTGAAATGGTTCCGGCACACAATGTTAACAGAAAATACAATGGAAACAGAGGAGTTGAGTGGTTCAAAATGTTCCGATTTCACGTTCTGATTAAAATGGCAGCCTTAAACAGTGGCGACGATTTAGTTAGGGGCAGTGGCGGCTGGTGGTCTGACTCTATGGGTGTGCACTTCAGCCTTGGCTATTTATTTGTTTGAGTTTATTTTTTAGATCCACGCATAGAAAAGCAGACATGACCTACAGTTTAAAGTGTGATCCCAACCACTATGTGCCTCCATCAGGTGTGTGGCTATTTATTTTTAAAAAGAATTGGATCTATTATTATCAAGAATTAATTGAAGTTACTGTTGGATAACTTAATAAGCATATTGCAAAATCATGTAGGAATTTAAGTTAAGTGATTACTGTTACTTTAATGTCATTATATATGTATTAAATAACACATACAAAAAACATGTTCTTTAACACCAACACTCAAAGTATTTTTTAACTCTTTCGCTGCGGTCATCGCATTTATGCACAGCACGCCAGGTGCCTTGCTCTGCGGAAGTCGCATTATTGCGACTTCATACTTCCACTCGCTGCGGGTGTCGCATTTCTGCAGTACGTCGCTTTTAGTAGCCTTCTGACATCTGTTGATAGTATTTGGAACTATTTGAACTTGTAGTTTTGTTTTTATCCGTATAATGTCACTAATTACGCCTCCGTTTAGAATTCTTTGACATACGAGCGTTGAGTTTCTCTGACATGTCAGTTTCAAATGCATGTTCGAATATAAACAACATGACTTCGTCAAGTCGTCAACACTTGTCTGATAATGATGTTACTCAACTGTTATTTGCCGACTCAGAATCAGAAGGTGAATTATGTTGTGACGATAATAGCGACAGTTTTTATGAGACTTCAAGTGGTGACAGTGATTGTGTAGTGTCTGATGAAGAATTTGTACCTCCATCCGTAACATCATGGAACAGATGTTTTTTTTTTGTTTTTTTTTCAAAATTTCAAAATTTTTCAAAATATCATACCACCAGGGTATACGTACAGAATGGTTTGCCAGTGCAAGGAATGACTTTTGTAAGTTCTCTATAACATATTTTGCAATGTAATTGTGTAAAATTATTGTTTATAAAAAAATGTTTGTAAAATTGTTGTTTGTAAAAAAATGTTGTTTTTTCAAAATTTCAAAATATCATACCACCAGGGACTACAGAATGGTTTTCAAGTGCAAGGAATGACTTTTGTAAGTTCTCACTCATATATAATGCAATGTAATTGTGAAAATTATTTGTTTATAAAACAAATATATTTTCAAATTTAATTACGCAGCCAAGGGATATTGTGTGCCAGAGAATTCCGCAGTGAAAGAGTTAAATAAGGTTATTATTTCTTGTCATCAAAACCGTAAATATATACCATGACCATGATTTATATTGGAGCAAGGTGGAAAGTAGAAGCACCAGGGTTGAAAATAGGGGGCAACACTTCGCCCGGATGAAAATTTTATCTCAAGCCCCTACTGCAAACAAGGTTGCCGATCCAAAGACAACATGCAGAAAATCAAATGTACAAGGGTAACTATTTATATTTTGAGCCTTGGCAACACTGAATGAAGCTAGGTGCGATTTGATGTTTGCTTGGAATCGTCTGGCATTATTGACCATAACGTACTTCAAATGTTTTGTCAATAGCTTCATTTGTGTTGTTTATGTTGCCTTGGAGATTGCGCGACAACAATAAAATGGAATTAACTCGTGAACATTTTCGTGCGATGATTTTTTACGATTTTCGACGTGGATTATCAAGACAAGAGTGCATCGATCAACTTACTTCCACATTTGGCGATGAAGCCCCATCCTTTGCCACTGTGAAACGCTGGTATAACGAATTTAATCGTGGCCGCCATTAGCTCACCGACGAGATTCGCGAAGGTCGTCCAAAATCAGTTGTTGTTCAAGAAAACATTGATGCTGTGCAAAACCTAATACTGCAAGATCGTCATGTGACATACTGTGAGATTGAGACAACCGTAGGCATTAGTTCCACCAGCATATATAAAATATTACATGATCATTTAGCTGTGAGAAAGGTATGTTCTCGTTGGATCCCACACAATTTGACAAAAACTCAAAAAGACGCTCGTGTCAATTGGTGCAAACAAATGCTCAATAAATACAATCGTGGTGCTTCAAAAGACGTATATAAGATTGTAAAAGGTGACGAATCATGGATATATGCATATGAGCCGGAACGTAAACAGCAGTCGACTGTATGGGTGTTTCAAGATGAACCCAATCCAACAAAAGTTGTTCGCGCTCGAAGCACATCGAAACAAATAGTCGCCTGTTTTTTCAGGAAAACTGGTCATGTGGCAACTGTGCCTTTAGAGGAATGTAGAACGGTCAGCTCTGAATGGTACAAAACAATTTGTTTGCAGAGGTCTTCAGTCAAATACGGAAAACAAACAAACGCCGTCGGATCATTCTTCATCAAGACAATGCCAGCTGTCACACATCTCGTCTAACAACCGACTTTATGAACAGTCAAAAAATCGAATTGATGGGTCATCCGCCGTACAGTCCTGATTTGGCACCCAATGACTTCTTCTTGTTCCCAAATGTCAAGAATAAATTGCGTGGAAAACGATTTTCGTCGGCGGAAGACGCCGTTGATGCGTTCAAAAACCATACATATTATGGAGGTGTCTCAAGAAGATTGGAAAAACTGCTTTGACAAATGGTTCGAACGAATGCAAAAGTGTATTGACCATAAAGGAGAATACTTCGAAAAACAATAAAGCAGTTTTCAATGCCAAATTCCTGTTTTTTCATTGTTAGGCTCAAAATATAAATAGTGACCCTTGTAATCAATCTATCTAGCAGTTGTTTATTTCTAATGACAGAGTGACCAAAATAACAAAATCATGCGAAATCAAGAGAATAATAAAGTATGGAAGGAAATAACAGTAGGGTCATTCCATGTCAAATCATCCAGAATTTTGTGAAAATGTCACCCACCATCTCCGATTTTGATGAAATTCAGTATACTTATAGAACTTTTCATGCTGATTACAAAAATGACAACTTTTTTGAGATTGGTCAAGGGGTTCAGAAATTACGCGATTTTAAAAATCTCCGTGTACGCCACAGGCGGCTCCACTTTGAATGACACGCATTAGGCTATAAATTATAGTATCTTCTCTCAGGTTTGCCGTAGAAACTTCAAGTTTGATTTCTTTTGCTCAGGATAGTGTAAGCTTTCATTTAAATAAGGTTTCTGATCAGTGTATCAATAATCATGTATTTTATGTATAGTTTCATGTATTTTTTTAGAAAAATAAATGACTAACTTCAAGAGCAAATTTCGTGCAATGCCCCATCTTCAATTTCACCCAAATTTTATATACAGGTAATTGAGAGTGGGTACTAATGCTTGATGGAAAAATTGTGATGGGCGGTTCAGAGACGGGGTGATAAAAAAATCATTTGCATTAAAAGTTAATCTTATTAAAAATACTTATGTATTTAGCACAAAGTCTGAAGTACAATATGTTTTGAGGTATAATATCAGGCACGGTTGGCTGTATAGCGCAAATGTGCAGTGAACCCCCAGGAATATACAAAATAAACAATAACTGAGATGTTCATAAGCGAAGAGTGCCAAATTCTCTTAGCGAGAAGGAGAAACCGCGGGCCAGAGCCACTCAGCTCCCCTCTAGTTCCGTTTCGTGCAAAGCCTCCGCTGAACCTCCGCAAGGCAACCCCTACCATGCTAAAAGCATAGGACGGCTAGCAGAAGCTCAACGCGTACATATGGCGAAAATACATGCAGTCTGACACTGCAGGAAGATCGTCTCGTCAAAACGGATATGCGCAGTTCGTAGGATCACCAGCGAGCTGGAGTGAACCACGCTCTTCTCTCTTCCTGTGTTGCACTGTGTGTTTCAATTTGAATTTATTTGGCATTCTCTTTGTATTATTTATATTTTACAAGACTTATTAGATTAATGAAGAGGGTGTAATATAAATGTAGAGGTGACCCCAAACGAAAGCTAGATGTAAAGATGATGGGACAAATAAGATAAATATGATAGAAAACAACTTGTCTACACATTCAGAGTTTTCTTCCTTAAGATGGAAACACTTGAGGTGGAAGGAGCCGAAAAGTCAAAAATAGCGGGAGGGCGAGTGGTCGATTATCGGTCAAGACTTAAACAATCTTTTGGTCTTCTTACGTCAGACTAAATGCTTTCGTTGACATGTTAGGCTTTTTAGGTTTAGTTGTCTTAGAATATATACACTGTAATTTTCGGTTTCTTTACCGTGCTTGACCAAAAATGTAGTATTTACTATTTATTCAAGCCTAACCTAACAATGAAGGCATTTCGCACTTACGTCAGAAGACGACCAAAAAGGTGTTTGGGTTTCGTGCGATCAGTTATACTCTAGAAAGAGAGTACAGCTGTAAGGAGAGGGTGTTCGAGGGGATGCGCGCGATTGACTTTGTTACGTGTCATTGCCTCCATACTTGTTAGTTTGTTTTGAAGTGCGTGGCTGGTGATTGAAATATATTTGGCGTGATGATACGTTGAGTGGAGGGAGGTGGATTGTGTACTGGAAGGAGTGTAGTTGTTGCTGTGTGCGAAGTTAACATATTCCATAGAATAGAATCGAATCACTTTGATTTAGCGATATACTTTCGAATAGTTATATAAGAATTATCTTGTAATCAAGGGGTCTTGGGTTCGGTCACTGATACATACTCATTTTAGCAGGCAGAGATTTGTATTTTTAACTGTAGGTTCAAGATCCAGTTCCAACAATATAGTCTATTTGACAGTGGTGGGACCAGAAAAGAGTTGGCAAGAGTGGAAGAGGCAAAATTGAGACGAGAATATTTCCTGAATTCTGAGACACCCCTAAATACAATACCATACAAAAATTTTAAATTAAAATGATCGCCCCCTACACACACACACTCCTTGGTGCTGTCACTGTTATCTGAACATAAAGCAAATTAACTTTGTCAGTAATCTACCGGCCAAAATTTGATAATTTTCCCAGTACTATCTCTATGAACCAAAGCGTGTAGTGTCTCAAAAAGTTTAGATAAGTCCACTTTGCATAATTTTGGTGAACCCCCAGCAAAATTATGCACGAGCCGCGCCTGTATAATATTCAAAATTTCTGTTCACTATGTGTGAAGGTAAGCATAGGCGTAACCTGGTGGGGGCAAAGGGAATCATTTTCCCTATCCAAAATTTATAGATTAATTAAAACCTACAAGTTAAATATATTTTGTGAACCTCCTGGCACTTGAGGAACAAAAAAAAAAAGAGTAATTATTGTAATTTTTCAAATGTATTTAGCAAATAATCTTTGACACTATTTTTATGGGACTGAAAACTTTGATTCTCTCAACCAAAGATAGTTCCCAAGTTTCGCCCATGAAGATAGTACGGAAAAATACTTACTCGATTGTATTCTATGCATTGCCAAAATTTCATGCACTATAAATTGTGCCGTTCACATTTTCTGTTCCCCACTGTAAAAAAAAATATCTGTACCTTCTCTGGATGCTACGTAAAAGGATTTTCTTGGAATTGCTGGCCTGTCAAGGAAGCTATGCTTTGTTGCATGCTAACTTCATCCACGCTTCACTTCAATTCATATCTACTTGTATGTGAAAACTTCAGTGTTTTAGGTGGACTGTCGAGCTAGGAAACAGTCATCGTTGAAGGAGTGGATCTTTGGATTTTGTTGAACTTGGAATGGAGAAGAAAGAAATAGGTGCAAGTGGAATCAATGACACCATATTCAAAATACCGTGGTCAGGATTCAAATGATTTCTTAATTAAAATCGTTCAAGCAAAGTTGTTTCTGTGTTTCATCATTTATTTGCAGTAGTAATGTAGGTTTATGAAGACATTCGGATCATGTACTAGAAACACAATTTGTAATTTTTACACAAATCAATGATCATTAACTGTAAGTTTCTTTCACAGTAACTGTAAAGTAACTCAGTTACTTTCAAAGTACCAGTAACTGTAACAGAGTTAATTTTTAAATGAGTAACTGAAACTCGGTTACTTGTAAAAGGTAACTTACCAAACACTGTAAATAACCTGTAGCCTAAGTTCAAAACAGTGCATACTTAATCTTCCTGGTGCTGTTGTATAGTACTTTGCAATCGCTGACACATTGTACTGCGTGTTGTTATCATTTCACCTTACGTGATTAATAAGAAATTTATGCCTCTAATACTATTTCTATGGAATTGGTACTTCACTGCTGAACTTGTTACTTGATACTGTTGATGTCTATACAAGTCTTCTAAGTGTTCCAACAACCCCATCACAAGGAGATTTTCTCTGGTATGTGGCAAGAAAAGCTCCATTTGGAAAAATTCAAAATACATTCAATCAGCACAAATGTGTATTATTAATTCTTACTTCATATTACGTATCTCCGTGAAGAGTATAAAAAAAATCCATATTGAGATAAAATGCACAAAAAGAAGAATGTTCTTGAAGAAAATTTGCTAAGCTTGGGAATGCTAATGACTATGATTATAATATTTAAAAAAAATTGAAGATAGTTGAAACTAAACTTAGATAGAGTGGAACTTCGATTTTACGTTGTTCAGGGGGCCAAGCTGAAAAAACTTAGAATGTGAGAAAAAGTATGTTGGGACCACCAATATTGAATGTAAAATGCAGGGAAATGTAAAATCGAGGAACTTTAAATCGGGGTTCCACTGCAATTATTATTTGTAGGTTTTAATTAATCTATAAATTTTTGATAGGGAAAATGATTCCCTTTGCCCCCACCAGGTTACGCCTATGCTTACCTTCACACATAGTGAACAGAAATTTTGAATATTATACCTCAAATCATTGTACTTCAGACTTTGTGCTAAATACATAAGTATTTTTAATAAGATTAACTTTTAATGCAAATGATTTTTTTATCACCCTGTCTCTGAACCGCCCATCACAATTTTTCCATCAAGCATTAGTACCCACTCTCAGCTACCTGTATATAAAATTTGGATGAAATTGAAGGGGGGGCATTGCACGAAATTTGCTCTTGAAGTTAGTCATTTATTTTTCTAAAAAAATACATGAAACTATACATAAAATACATGATTATTGATACACTGATCAGAAACCTTATTTAAATGAAAGCTTACACTATCCTGAGCAAAAGAAATCAAACTTGAAGTTTCTACGGCAAACCTGAGAGAAGATACTATAATTTATAGCCTAATGCGTGTCATTCAAAGTGGAGCCGCATGTGGCGTACACGGAGATTTTTAAAATCGCGTAATTTCTGAACCCCTTGACCAATCTAAAAAAAGTTGTCATTTTTGTAATTAGCATCAAAAGTTCTATAAGTATACCGAATTTCATCAAAATCGGAGTTGGTGGGTGACATGGCCTGGATGATTTGACGTGGAATGACCCAGTACTCAATCAGTCCACACTGCCCTGCTTCGTATTTCAGATGTTTTCCCCTTCCAGTGTGTCCGTATTATTACTGCAGCCACTGCGTGTTTTATAGCTAACTTCCCTCCAAATATTCAGCCACGTTAAATATGGATGAATATTACAAACTATTTATGCTAACGGAGCCTCCCTATTCTTTATTTGTATATATATGCATGTTGGCTGAGGAATATATTATGGATCCTATCTATATATTCATACATGATCACTTGGAGTTATAATTATACCTATACTAACAACAATAGCAACATTTGTTGGATATGTGTTGCCATGAGGTCAAATATCATTCTGGGGTGCAAAAGTAATTACTAATTTACTTTCAGCTGTCCCATATTTAGGAACCACATTAGTTCAATGAATTTGAGGGTTTTTTGCAGTAGGTAGTGCCACATTAACCCGATTCTTCGCCTTTCACTTCTTACTACCATTTATTTTAAGAGCAATATCAATAGTTCATCTACATTTTTTTACATCAAACTGGATCTAATAACCCACTCTCTATTAACAGCAATATAGACAAAATCCCATTCCATCCATACTTCTCTATAAAAGGTATATTAGGGTTTGTAATTATAATCTTAATATTAACTCTCATTAATATTTCCTACAATCCTAGGAGACCCAGACAACTTCACTCCAGCAAATCCCCTAGTAACACCAGTACATATCCAACCAGAATGATATTTTCTATTTGCATACACCATTCTACGATCAATCCCAAATAAATTAGGGGGGGGTAATAGCACTGGTATTATCCATTATAATTCTACTAATTATACCAATACATCATAAAAGAAAATTCCGAGGTTTACAATTCTATCCAATAAACCAAATATTATTCTGAGTAATATTTGCAACCTTTATTCTATTAACTTGGATTGGAGCCCGGCCAGTAGAAACCCCATACATCACAACTGGGCAAGTATTAACAATCATATAGTTTATATACTTCATCATATCTCCAGCAACACTACTAATATGAGATAAAATATTTAAAAAAATGGCTTCTTGGCCGAAACTTTAAGCGTATGTCTTGAAAACATAAAATAGAATATAAATATTCTAGAAGTCTATACATTCTAACTATTATGCAATTAAACATAAATTGATATAATTAATCCCCTAAAACCAACGAAAAAAACCAAGTAATTCAAAGAAACTGGAAGAAAACTCCTCCAAGCCAAATATATCAACTTATCATCATGAAATCGTGGTAAAGTCCCCCGAACCAAAACATAAATAAACCACAAAAAAATAACCCTTAAATAAAACAAATAAGAAAAGGTATACCCCAATAATAAAATTCTAAATAAAACACTCATAAATAAGATACTAGCATATTCAGACATAAAAATTAGGGCAAACCCACCAGCACTATATTCAACATTAAATCCAGAAACAAGTTCAGATTCCCCCTCAGCAAAGTCAAAGGGAGTTTGATTACTTTCAACTAAACAAGAACTTAATCAAGTTAAAGCTAACAGGAAAGCAATAAAAATAAATCACAAATAATGTTGGAAAATACCAAATAAAAGTAAGTTATAACCACCAATTAAAAAAATAAAAGATGATAGAACTAAAACCAAGCTAACCTCATAGGAGATAGTTTGAGCAACTGCTATATCCTAAAATCCTACGTTCAAACAAAGTAAAAAAAGGAACTCTAATCAAAACACATAGAACCAAAATAATAAAAGAAATAACTCCAATAAATACATCTAATATCATTTACTATAAAAAGGATAATTTATCTTCATTTTTGAATTCTAAATTCAATGCACTTTTCTGCCATTATAGTGATTACTATTAATCAATATTATATATACACAATATAAATATTTGGTCCTTTCGTACTAAAACACTTTAAATATTAAGAGATAGAAACCAACCTGGCTCACGCTGGTTTGAACTCAGATCATGTAAGAAATGAAAGGTCGATCAGACCATCAAATTTGAAATTCTACGCCAAAATGATATCTTAATCCAACATCGAGGTCGCAACCCCTCCTGTCGATATGATCTCTCAAGAAAGATTACGCTGTTATCCCTAACTTATTCTTTCAATCACCAATAATGGATCCAAATAACAAAAATTATTGAATATTAAATAAAAAGAGTTAATTATTATCTTCCCATCACCCCAACAAAATATTATCTAATAATATATATATAATCATAATACTAACCAAAACATTATTAAAACAAAATAAAGATCTAAAGGGTCTCATTGTCCCCTTAAAAAAAATAAAGCCTTTTCACTTTAAATTAAAATTATATATTAATTAATCAAAGACAGTTTATTCCTCGTCCAACTATTCATTCTAGTCCCCATTAAAAGATTAATGATTATTCTACCTTCGCACGGTCAAAATACCCCGGCCATTAAACAAGCGTCATTGGGCAGGTTATACTTCATATAAAACCATGAAAAGATGTTTTTGATAAACAGGCGAGAATAAAATTTTGCCTAATTCCTCTAATTAGTTAATTAAATATACTAATAGAATCATAATTTCTTAATGAAATTAACTTAAACACACAATTATATAAATAAGTAAAACTAAACTAAATTTTTAATTAAACCCCAAATAAATTATAACAAAATTACAAAAACTAGCAATCTCCAAACCAATAAATATAATACTTTATTATAAAGTTATAACCAATATATTAACCAGAAGCACATCCCCAAGTCATAACTAAACACTAATATTATAATATAAGTCAATATAAAAAAATATTAAAGTGTAAAACTATATTAAATATAATTCCCTAATAACTAGATATAAGATAAGTCGAATGACATTTATTACAAATAATAATTTTAACAGAAAAATATAATACTTTTACCTTAAAATTAACCCTACTAGCTCCTCACCTTTTGAGAAAAAAGAATATATCAATTGAAATTCAATCCTCCCTGATACAAAAGGTACAATTATTAACATCTCCTATAATAAAAATCAATATTTCATATATTTAATAAATCCCAACACTACTAATAATCCATAACAAACTAATTTACATATAATAAATACATAATAAAAAGCATAAACGAAATCAAACAGTAATAGAACCCCTATCAAAATATATCGAATCGCACGACAAATTATTCAATGTAAGTGAATATTCTATCTAATAGAAATATTTTGATATTAACCAAACCACCTTCCGGTATGCCTACTATGTTATCTATGCCTACTGATCTCACCTATATAAATGAGAGCGACGGGCGATGTGTGCATGCCCTAGAGCTAATAGACCAAAATATTTTTCTAAAATAAAATTACAATTAAATCCAATTTCAAATATATTTTCAACATACAATCCAAATCGACACAATGTAACCCATTTCCACCCATTAATAAGCTGCACCTTGACCTGAAATATATTACAAAAAAAGGATATATATTTTTAAATCCTCAAATTACAGCGGTATACAAACTGGTAACTTATAATAATAGGTCAAGTAAAACATGGAATATCAATTACGGAACAGGTGCCTCTAAATAGAATAAAGCACAGCCAAATTCTTTGAGTTTCAAGATCATTACTAGGGCTCGGAAGTTGAAGACCTATAAATTGCCAAAAAAATACCTATAAAAAGACCTAAAAATATCAAAAAAGGACCTAAAAACGGAAAAAAGGACGTATAAATGTGATCCAAATTAGTTAATAACTTCAGTTTTAATTACATATTTAATGTATACGGTTGTATACACGATGCTGAAAGTTTCAAAACAAGAGAAAGTTGCACGTACAGCGCGACCTTTCAGAGAAGTTACGGTTAAAGGACCTTGTACCGTACCTGCTTCAGTCGTCCAAAAATGTTTTTCTCTCGTTTCAGGGATATATATATATTCTTTACTACAGAAAGGATGTTTAAGAGGAATTGATCTGATGATGATTCGAATTGAGAATGGGCAGTAAAAACGTAGTCGAAAGAAGGTGAAGTTGCAAAAAAAAAAGCCGTTAAGACCTAAAAAAAAGGCTAAAAAAGGACCAATAAGCCAAAAAACGCCGAAAAAGGCAAAAAAGGACAAATAAAACCCACCTTTTTCTGGCCTACAATGACCCAAAATAAACTTATATTATGTTGGGCCTCGTCTTCGGACACTACGGAAAATAAGGATATTTCCTCGACTTACGAGCCCTAATCATTACTAATACTACTCACAGTTAGTAACTGGCTCTCAGTAATAAATGCAACCAACCATTCAGCTTGTGTTGTCTGTTGCTTGTGTGTCCCTCGGACTGAGTTTTTTTTCATACCGTGAATCATGTCCCCCTGGACTGTTCGCGCATGCGCAGTGAATATTATGCTTTAGATGGCGTGAAATATCCATGTCGCTTGATTGAACGCAGGCTTGTGTGACATGTTATTCTACAGCTGTGTGAAACGTTGTGACAGGAACTGTTAATTTAAAGGAATGCCATTTCTCTTTGTACCGTACATTGCATGAAATGAAACTGTGTATTTTCAGAATATCTGCATGTAATATTTCAGAATGTTGAAATTGCTAAAGGACAGGGGCTCGTGGTTGAGAGCTTGAGTATAAATACCTCGAAAGTTGGGGTAGTTGAAGTGTTTGTTTAATTGGGTAGGCCTTGATCTCAGGATACCAAGAATATAATGTTGAGGATTGCCCGCACTGCCCTAAGTCCTAGCCTGGCTACCTTAGTGATATTAGACAAACGTTGATTGGATTGTTCTCTAGACGAACCAGTATATTTTTATCTTCGTATATTAAAAACAGTAACTACTATATTCAAGGTCTGGTGTTCAAATTTCCTGCCGATCGGATGTAAGTATTCTGGTGGGAAATAAATATTTACAGTCTAACTTATAAACAGTGATTGGATTTTCTTTACACCTACCATGAGATGGGAGAGAGATAGAGGAGTTTCTAGAAACGCAAATCCTTTCCGAAAGTAAAATTTTCGCTACGCTGTGCCGCTGTTATTGTTGTTAGTTTTATGACAGCTTTACCATTCGCCGGCTTTACTGATCTTCAAATTTAACATGTACTCCCTCTGTCCCATAATTATTGTCCGGTATGCCAAAATGGTAACTTTTTATTTAGGTTCTTTTGGATACTTGATCAGCCAATTTGTACTGATCCTTGAGTAATAACGTTGTACGACACATTCCCGTGTTTAATTTACTTCTTCTGTATACACCAATGTCACACTTTGAATATCGTACAATTATTATGGGACACCAAACAAAAGTGTACCGGACAATAATTATGTGACACAGGGAGTATTATTTATTTATTTTATTCAATTTCTGTTATTTAGCATAATGTTTTAGCCAACTTTGGCTAATCGCGATGATGATGAAGGAACGCCACCATGGTATAGTATTCCTATTATTGTTGTTGTCGTCATTTGTTGTTGTTTTATTCACTGAGTTTTTCTTTGTTTCATGATTTCACAATTTGTAATATGTAAATATCATAAACCATTGCATAAGAAGAAAGTACCAAAAGACACATAAAATGTCGGTGCTTAGTAGTGCGGGGGAAAGGGAGGCACCAAACCACAATCCTGCCAAAGGGCTGATCTATGGGGCTGATAAGTAACATGTTTTATTGTCTGGCATCTTGTTTCAACTTTTAGAACCCCGGAAAACTGAATTTGCCTGAATATGTGAAACGACGGCGCACAGGTTCACATTTGACACTTACAATTTATCTTTATGATTGTAATTGCGATTATGATTATGTTATGTTTAGTTTATGTTTTTAATAAAATAAATTACTGCCTTGGTCAGCATACTTAGTTTTTCAGGTATACAGTAGTTCTCCCACACAAGAAAGTCTGGTGCTGTCACTGCTGTTTATCTACTAATTATTCATGCAGTGCTTCAAAAGGTGCTTACTTTTAGGGAGACTTCATATCGAAGCAACATGAGACAAGCGTCTCTTGGCAACTGGCTCTCAGTAATAAATGCAACCAACCATTCAGTTTGTGTTGTCTGTTGCTTGTGTGTCCCTCGGACTGAGTTCTTTTTCATACCGTGCATCATGTCGCCCTGGCCTGTTGTTTGCACATGCGCAGTGAATATTTTGCTTTAGATGGCATGAAATATCCGTGTTGCTTGAGGATTTCACCAATTGAACGCAGACTTGTGTGACATGTTATCCTACAGATGTGTGAAATGTTGCTGTAGACTGGCTTGTTCCCAAGCGACACGGAACATTCACATCAAACGACAGGAGTCTATTCAGTCTGAAGCAAAACATGCACGAACAACAAACCGAGGCGACACGATACACGATACTGAAAGGCCCAGTGTGAGCAACATGTGACACGAGTAGCTTCTTTCAGTCATGAACAAGCTATGAAGATGTAATTGAATGCATTGTCACTCGCCCTCTTAGGGAGAACTCACACCGGAGTGACATGCAACACATGCAACGAGTAAATCAGCAGCAAAGTTTCACACCGTAGCGGCATGACAGGCTTCACAAGCCTATGCTCGATTGGTGAAATCCTCAAGCGGCACGTGTCACCGGTCACTTGTCGTTGCCATGTGATTTCTCCCTCCATCACAATTAATGTATCCACATAATAGCCAAAGTAAAATATTAATGAAACTAGAATTAGAAAATTTGCAAAATGTGGGTTCCATTATTATAACATAACATTACATACAGTATAATTGAATGTGCAGTGAATTATTTTTTAAAATTTAAATATCTACCTTCAGCATAGTTGTCTTACCTCATTATGAAATAGATCGGTATTCTCTAAATGTGAATGTATTGCCCAAGCGTGTTCTTTATATAGACACAAATTGTATCTAGAAATACACCGAACCAATTGTGTCAGGAATAATAATAATATGATGTTTAAATTAAAATTATATTATTATCATCACATAAATAGGTAAAAAGATGGAATAACAGCACATATTCATTATCTAGCTTACCTGTAGTTAAGATCGCCATAATTTGCATAAAAACAAGTGTCCTGGCAAATAAATTCATTTCAAATTGATGAAGAATTGAATATTTATTGAATAAAAGAGAATGTTAGATCCGGTTGGCGAAAAGTAAAGTTCCTTATTAATATTTTATGCATATTGTTATAAATAGTAGTGTGTAAGCATAAATCTTTGGTAATGTCCTTGGAAGCCCTATGATTCCAATCTGCCTTCCAATAAGTTCAAAGAGTGGTCTTCCTCGATGGCGCAGTGGTATCATCGTTGCCTTGTAATCAAGGGGTTCCGGGTTCGATACCCAGTGGAGGCATGTAGTGGTTCAGAACCCATTTTAAACTGTAGGTCCAGTCCCGATTACCCTATTTGAGCATGTAATTGACTTGAAAAAACTTTAATTATGCTATAATTTATGTAAGATTCAATTGGGACAGTCTCTGTATTAATGTATTTATCCTTTTGGAAAATAGAAATCAGACAAATGAAACACAATGAAAAACAGCCGGGTGAAGGAAATCAACTTTGGATTTTCCAAATTGGTCGGAGCACGGTCAAAAGCCACCCCCAAAGGGAAAAGACAATGTTAAGGGTAGAAGAAGAAAAAATCCAAGCCACGCCCACTATAGTAAAACCTGGTCAGAGTCATCTATCGGCAGATGGCTGAACTTGTAGCACTTAAACATAACCCCAACAGACCCCGCTATGGCTCCAATAAAGCCATTCTCAAAGGACATAACATGTTGTTTGAAAATGCATAAAAATGTTTGCAACGGCGTATTGTCACAATGGGCCTCCCAATTTGAAAAAAATAAAAATCAGTTTACTCAGGAAGGGTGCAAGAAAGCATTGCAAGGTTAAATTTTTACAGTAACTTAGAATCGGGCTTTATACGCCGATCCAAAAACTGAGATATTTGAAAGCTAATATCTTTTAAAATATAGAAGTGATAAAAAAAATTCAATATTCACTGTTAAGATTCATCCTTTCTAATCAATTTACCACAAAGCTCATTCAAATGTCTCAAATGGTTTTCGAGTAAAAGTATACTGAATAAGGGTATTTTTTTCCGCTGCCCATGATATGGCCTCTTAATAAAAATGATGAAAGAAGATGTTAAGATGTGGCCTTCCACCACGATGCATCCAAAAGTTTTGAATTTTGATTGTTTTAAAGTAGTATACAATATATAGATAATAATACCTTTATTCAGTAAACTATTTTTATTTACTTTGAATATTGTATTACGCAATTGATAAAAATGAGGAAAAAAAACATACTGAAATATCAAAGTGAAAAATATGAGTGCACGCAAGGGTGAAATTAGCCAGGCAGTGTTTCCATGGTCCTGCGAGGGGAACTAACAGAGTCTGACATTTGATTCAAGTGCAGTTTACTGGAAAAGTACTGATGAAGGTGATCTCATTTGAAATTATCAAAGAATATATTCCAAAATCGCCAGGGTATTTTTTACCCAAACGTGCACTTGTGGGTAAAGGTTCTCTGCAGATGGGGTCGAAATTAGTGTACAGTATAATTCTATCATTTGAGAAGATTAGAACAGAATTTTTTTTTAAAAAAACTGTTTTTAAAAATCAGTATAAATATAAAATACTGTTTCTGTTAATGCAAGAAGTACAAAATACTCTGAGCACATTACGAAAGGATGGTCGTCAATTCTACATTCTGAATTTTTTGTTATTATTTATGCACAATATTATATGTTGGTGTCTATTATATTTTTGCTAATGTTGTTGCTTTGTTTTTCGTGTCTACTGCCTATTCTGGCAATTTTGAGTAGCTACACCCCACAAATTCTGGCAAAACTGTGAAGAACTGGTGCAGAAAATTCATGAAATGGTCGTACAGACATGGCAATGAGAGATACAGACATCACTCAATTATGTCTGACAAACTCATTCAAAAAGTTGACCAAAGAGTGGGTGCAGAACGTCATTTCACGGTTTCACAACTTTTATGACGAATTTCCGCAAATTCTGAGAACTACTGTTCATGGAATTGTCATAGGCAGATCAAGTTACTATAAGTTACCACAACGGCGAAACTGTCCTTTCACAGACTTCAAAAGCTCATGCCAAGGTACTATAGGTCTTTTCTACTATTACAGGTGGTGCTCTACATGCTGGTAAGGGAAGTGGGGAGAGGGGAAGCGACCAATCCAGGCGATAATAAATGCAGCAGCCTGTAGAACGAGGTGGGGCCAGCACCTCCTCCTCTCGACGCCATAACTCTCGGCACCACCACTGTTGTCTG
Source organism: Lepisma saccharinum (assembly GCF_977018435.1). Taxonomy (NCBI): domain Eukaryota; kingdom Metazoa; phylum Arthropoda; class Insecta; order Zygentoma; family Lepismatidae; genus Lepisma; species Lepisma saccharinum. The sequence continues at coordinate 39,737,391 of NC_139243.1, read as the reverse complement.
GTTGGTCTGCTGCATATTCCCTGCTCCCCACTTCCCTTGCCAGTACATAGAGTAGAAAAGACCTTTAGCAATGGATGAATTTAGGTAATGACACTGGAGGTTGGTGTTGGGAACTTGTGTACCTATTTTTTTTCTTTATTTTTCAGTCAATCAATTTTCGAATAGCCCTCGTATATATTTATAATTCAAGCAATTTGTCCTCCTATTGTTGTCACTGCTGAGGAATTGTAATCGTAACCTAATGACCTAACTGCATCATTCCACTATACTTCCACAGTAACATCAGTCTTCTGTATCTATTAAGCAAAACTGTAGAGGTTTTCCAGCAAAATGTCTCATTGTTCCATCCATCTATTTGGTAATCTACTTCTGGATCTTCCTCTTTCCATGTTTATTAACTTTTCTACCTACTTAACACGAAGTATCACATGCCCAAAATATTAAATATGCTACGATGGTAAATTGTCAATAGGCTATCTTGAACGTTCAATTTAGTGGCATATTCTGAAATTTTTCCCTGGTTTACCGCAACAATTCGTATTTATTATATATATATATTATACAACTGAATAGAAATAAAAGCCTAGTGTAAGTAAAACAAAAACAGAAGTCAGACTTCAAATGTTCTGGAAATTTCTATATTTTTCATAAAATTTCCCTTTTCACCTAAAATTAGACCTGAATTCAGGGTTGTTCAAGGTCCAGGAATTTTAAATCAATTCAATTCCGGTCCAGGAGAGAAAATCAGAAACCGTAAATGGGTTCTGGACCGTAAAGAACCTTTTTATCAGTAAAGTATTTCAATTCAGTCCAGAAACCTTTTTTCCAGATCAATTTAAATACTGTCCTGGGATCTTTTTTCAGGCTGAATTTAAATACGGTCCAGGAACCTTTTTTCTGGATCAATTTAAATAGGTTCAGAAACCTTTTTTTGAATTAAACAATAAGCAACTTGGATCGAATTTAAATTGTGCTAGAAAAAGTCTCCCGTCGTGTTACGGAACCCAATCAGTGCAGTTGGAAAGCAAGAAAAAATGGAAGAATATTTCAGTTCCGGCGGAGAACGTGCCCTTTGTGGGGCGGATACTACATTAATTCCCGAACCTAAAAGGCCCCAGACCCCAAGTTTTTAAGCCCTCGTTTGTCTGTAATGGCATCTTCAAAATGGCAGTCATGACGATTCTATACCTGAAACATGTTAATTTATTGCAGTTATTTATCATTCATCACATCTTATTTTCACCTAATTTGCAGTTTATGACTGTTTTATGATAATAAGAAATTAAAAAGACCCACTTTATCAAATAATATTAGACATGGAGGCCAATATGGCTGCGAAAAGTCTAAAAATTCTTGGCAGGTAAAACTGTTACAATAGCTGATAAAACAGCTTTAAGTACAACAAATAGGATTAAACTTTACTTTATTATCAAGCCAGAACAAAGCAAATGCAAAAGATAATGTTCATACAAAGTTTTATTCTTTATCTTAAGTACAATTTTATTTCATTGAATGGAAAATAAATTTCACATAAAGTTGACTGGCTCATTCTTATGCATCTTTCAGAGGTTGACAAACAAGTATTGGTTAAATATACTTCTAATTCTGAAATTCAACAAATATAAATCTTTATGTCTTTTAACAATCATGAGTATTATAGAAAAGGTGACACAGAAACCAAGTGTAATATCTAGAATCAGGATATCAGTAATACAGTGAACTGTTCAGCAGAGAACAGGATGATCCATGTGACAAAATTTCAATCAGTAACATTTTCCTCTTTTTTGTATGTACGAGGGTTATTTTTTAAGTAAGGCCTGTTTTGCAATAAAAATGAAGTAAGTTCTGAATTGACATACACTTCTCTATTTTTCTACATAATTTCCATGCCGGTTTAAACATTTATCGTAACGAACTACAACTTGTTGAATACCCTCCTCATAGTACTCTGTCACCTGTGATGATAGCCACTTACTAACGATTGTTTTCACTTCTTCATCAGTGTCTAAACGCTTGCTGCCCAGGAAGGTCTTCAGATGGCGGAAGAGGTGGTAGTAGCTAGGTGCAAGGTCTGTTTGTGAATACCGTTTGAAATTGCGTGTGAGCGTGGGAATGAGTGTGCTTGCAGGCTCCTGGCATTCTTTCAGCTTCCGTAACGGGCTATCATCACAGGCGGTAGAGTTCTATGAGGAGGGTATCCAAAAAGTCGTAGTTCATTATGATAAATATTTAAACAGGCAAGGAAATTATGTAGAAAAATAGAGAAGTGTATGTAAACTCAGAAAATAAATGGTTTCTTGAAAAACATTTACTTACTTCGTTTTTATTGCAAAATGGACCTTACTTAAAAAAATAACCCTCGTATTTATTTTAAAGTTCCTTTTCACCACTCCAGTGACAAGAGGGAATAATTAAGTCACCAAATAAACAAGGGAACAAAATAGAATGACTTATTGACGATTCATACCTACTCTATTCTTATCTTGCTTCTCCATACAAAAACTATTCCATGTGATAGATCAAAATATATGGATGGGGCAACATGGAAAATAAAACATGAATTCTCACACCAGTTGCTATCAACATGATCAACAAAAGAATAAACAAATCACCACACACACTGTATTTCCTTATCCTCAAAAATTTTCATGACTTAGGGCTATCACCAGGAGGTGCAATAAAACATACACTAATTGTCAGATTCATGATTGTTCAATGTGCACCAAGTAATGATTGCACCCTAGGTGGTGCTGATAATAATAGAAAACATGAAAATAAAATGTGTTGATCATATGCTTTCATAGAAAATCAACTTGTGCTGCAATGTGCTAAAAAGGTGAACTATCCTAATTTCAATTTCTAATTTTTTTTCAAGGTAGACCTGCCTTATAGTTAGTGAATTGAAAATTGTCCACATAATGTATGTATGATGTTTTACAATTTTCTAGCTACAGGTACTCATTCACTTTATTTTTCAGCTATGGTAGGTCAGAATATCCAAATCAAAGGTTTCCCTAAAAGTATAAAAAATATTTAAGAACTATCACTTTCTCAGGGTACACATAATTACAAAAATAGGTTTCAATCAGATTACATTTTTAATTAAAATAAATGCATTTTCAGACAAATGAAATCAACTCACATTTGCACTTGTGCTAAAATATCATTATTTCTGTGCATTCCAACTTGAAAACATTATATAATCAGATATTATACAAACTATAGACATAATCACATTAGTTTCAATCCGTTTAATACACAAACAATCACAAATAACAAGACTAGTTCATTGTAATTTCTATTCATTAGCAAAATAACAATACAGAATAAATATTGTTATGAGATCCACACATTTGAAGTACAATACTTTATATTAAAGCTGCATTCACACCTGTACATCTTGCATTTAGTTGCATATGCTCTTGTCCTTGCCCATATGCATTCCTGCACACACTAACCTCTTGCTTTCTGCATATGCAAGATGAACTTGCACACTTTTGTCTTTCACTGTTGAAAAAAGTAGCACTTTACATTTCCAGCACTAATATTATGTATAGATAAGCATGAAAGAAATAAGGAATTTGTTTCGAATTTAAAAACATAACAATACAAAGTATAAAATTTGTTTACTAAATTCTACATTTTCGCACAATCTTATTTGACAAACTTGACTGAAGTTGCTGGATACCCTCCATCAACAAACACCATGGACAGAAAAGAATTACACACACATCAACATGACTCCCTGCTAAACACAGATGCTATGCTGTTTCCAGCAGGAAATTTTCCCAGGAGTGGGAAATAGGGCAAAACATTGAAAAGTGTGCAAGATACCAGAAAATCTGTTACCAGTGTTTAATCCCAGTGCACTTGCAGGCAACAGATTTCTGCAATATGAATATAAATGTATTCAAAGTGTGAAAAATCATAAGTGTGTCTGTCGGTGGGGAAGGATTGATTTCAGGCACGCTTGACTTTGTTCTCTCCATGCCTCTTCCGGTCTGCATGCAAGTTGCACAGGCGTAAATGCATCATTACACATCCAACGGATCATTGAAAATAAATGAAAATGTCATTTAACTTATAGTACATTAACAGAAAAATACTGATGATTTAATTCAGCTAACAGGATTGAGAGTAGATAAAAACATATCTATTTTGTTTTGATTATTGAGTCAGGAGACTATTGCTACTACTAATTGTCTTCCTGAAGCTGAGCCAGTGTCAAAAAATCTCAATCAATCTGGAACTGTAAAAATAAGAGCACTTGTGAAGTTATCACAATTTTCTCCTTCTTTTCCACAGGCATATTTGATGCTCTACATGTATGTATACTTGACCAAGCCTGTCCATTCTATCTACAGCCACATTTTGTAGAACTGAGTGTACATGCGGACACCAAACTTCTTAGACTATTTTATCTGTCTTTTAAGATGTTTATGCATTAGGTGATTTTTTTATAATTTTGGTAACTGTGCTTCATTTGCTGATACTGATGTGTCATTAGTATGTATCGGCTCAAAAATGAATGACCAATGTGAGCTGTGAGATAGCTCATTCATTAACACCAGTGATATTTTCTAAACTGCTTTTATATTTAAGAATATAAGCTGAAAAAAATGAAGTATTTCATTCACATGTTGTGGCCAATTCCTGGTCATGCAGAACTCATCATGTACATTAATCAAGAAAAGTAAAATTACTGTTATTTTATTTCATTCTTGATAAAACGTTTTCATTTATACCCTATATTTAGTGAGTAGTAAGTCCACTTCACTTTAAATTGGTCCCTTACAGATCAAATGAGATTTTTTATGTATTTCCAGCATTCACAAACTCTTTCACAGTACAACTAGTATCTAACATAAACAAATACACAGCTCATGATATAAACAATGTATCACAGATCATACAGTAACATTAAAAACAGGCTCAGATAATAAAACCCATCCATAACTTTAAAACTTAAAAGTTTGGAAAGTTTGAATAAATATAGCAGAAACTCTCATAATTTTTAAATGGCAAGCCTAATATCAGATCCTTAAATTACATATGCCTACATTTTACATGTTTTTTTTCCGCAAATATATATATAAAATATATACAGAATTTCAAACAAGGTTGAGTATTAGGCACTTAGAAAGTCAAACAAGAAATTATCAAAACATCTACTATCTTTTATTCCTGGTATTGATTTAAAGTAGAGATGGGCTGATATGAACTTTTGGCAAATACCGATAAAGTACCAAATTTAAAATTTACTGATAACTGATATTCTATCAATCCGATATAATATTCCAATGATTCTTGAAGAGGCTGAATGGTTCATTGACCTCTTCAATAAACGTGTGTTTCCAGGTGAATGCAATGCAAAAGAAGTTGCATATTTAGACATTTACTTTTTTTAAAAGTAGGGCATGGAGATTATCCATACAAATTATAACAAAATGGCAAAATTTTGCAATAAATTATAAGATGTTAATAGATATATCGTATCAGCAAAATAATCGGTAATTTTATCGATACACCAATATGCCTATATTGGCCGATACAGACAGAACCAATTAATCTGTCCCATCAATTATTTAAAGCATACATATTATATATGCAAAATAACTCAAATCACATATGTGCGTATGTGCTATACATAAAATATACATAATTTTTATTTCATAAACATTTAAAAAATCAACATTCATCATGCTTTATTCTTCTACTGAGACATCTTCAGTATGATATACTTCTACACTGTCTGCATTTATAGGATCTGGAAATGAAAATAATAGAAAAGTAACTGGAAAAAATTACATTGCAAAAATTACATATCTGGTCCAAGTTTGTTTGTCAACATTTGTTTTACAAAGGGCAACTGAAGGAGGGGTAGTACGGGGTTAAAACTTGGTATGTATCATTGATAATTATTCATACGGATATACCCCAAACTGCATGCCTATAAGTTGAATTTACTTTTGCATGTAATTGAATAGAGGCAAGTGCAACATGTTTATCAAAATGGAGAGAATTGCCACTGGAGCTGTGATCCAATACACAAAAAAGGGATCACGCAAAGTGAAGGTAAAGGTACAGTTCCCAGTGCATTTAGCACCATGCCATGAAGACATATTTAGGGCATGTGGGGGTAGGGCCCAACATATTCTCGATCTCAGCTATCTTGTAGGAGATGTGATCAGCATCAGGCTCCAGTCACCTTACCCCCCAGGGTTGCTCCCAGGTACCCATTGATTTGATGCTCGGTGAGCTCCAGAGCTACTTTATACTGGGAAAAATTCCAACCTCAGGAATCGAACCCAGGCCTCCAGCAAGGCAGTCAGACTCTCTACCGACTAGACCACCAAAGCTCAAATACATAGATGTCCCAGTTAAGTTCTGGTTGCTTAACTCAAGTGCAGCATTAACAAGTTTGAAGATGACTCCCATGCCAGGCAACCTTTGTGAGCAAAGTACACAGTACTGTGAATGTCCCAGGAATGATTGTGGCACATCTTCAGTAAGGTTCTTGGCATTCATGAGTTTTCATCATGCTGGATTGACAGATCATAGTCGATCAAAAGTGATAAACAGGGAGGGCTAGGATTTATAGGGCTAGGATTTATATGTAAATACATACTTTAAGTTAGACAAAATATCACTAAAATTTTGTAATATCTTTACGAATAGGAATGTTTGTAGTGATTTAACATGCATTTTATTGTCAATATTTTTCCATATCGAACGCCAGCGATCCATGTGGTGTGCAAAAGCAGAAGCCCAGCTCAGACATCCACGAGACAGAGATAACCTGAACCAAAATCCCAAACTCAAATGGATAGCTTTTCCATATCACCCCACCACATCAGGCAAATTCACTAAGGCCCTCAAACCCTTCAACATCTGACTGGCACACAAACCTATATCCCAAATAGGAAGAGCACTACCCTATTTCAAGATATACTACCTACCCAAACTTGCATCCCCTGGTGTCTACAAGGCCACATTACAATGCCACAACATGTACACTGGGATACATGAGTATTACCATGCAAATTGTCCATCACCATGTTCATGCACTTTATTTGACCCAATAAGAGTTTCAAGAATTAAAAGAAAATTCAAAACAAGTTGTTGACAACTTCTTAAAAACACATAGGATGTAAGAAAAAAATAATGAAAATAGTCATGGACAATTTGCACGGTAATACTCATGGATCCCACTGTACATTGGCAGAACCATCCGCACTGTCCAATAATGGATTGATGAACACGTAAAGATGCCAAAAAACACACACCAAAATCAGGCCTTTCTCAACACCTCCACTCCACAAACCACACCATCTCCTCCATATCCATACTTCACCCAACCGGCTCTGTCATAGAAAACACTATCAAAGAAACCCATGTTATCATCCAATAGAAACCAGCACTGAATCTGAACAATGGAGAGGCACACCCAACATCCTCAAAAAGATCCCCAACCAGAAAAATTAAAGATGTGGTGCACATACTCAACCCCCCTCCAGCCACATGGGGAACAGGAACTGCACCGCACCGAGTAGCATGGCCCATCACGATCAGTCCACCCATTTTTTATTTATAGAATCTCTAAGAGAGCACTTGTTTGGAATGGAAAACACCAAAAGATTTGCCCTTTTTTGTTCTCATGATGATATAAAATAATAGGCAAACTCAAAAAAAAATTTAAAAAATGCATTACCATACATTGACGCAGAATTGAATAAGCTAAATTCTGATACAACTCAATGATATCTGGTTAATTTTTAATTGGAGTCTAAACTCGAGTACCCATAATTTTTAATCCAATAGTACAGGATGATTCTCATAGAACTGGCCTGATGAATTTGCTAGTGATGCATATAACAGCTCACAAGCTTACAATTACAACATAATAATCCGTGGGCTGTGCTGAGTCGTATGGTGTGCAGATGATCTGACAGGTGGCAGCACTTATGCTGCAAGGTTAAAGGACAAATAGTGGTTCACGTATGAACGTGTTTGCAGTGTCTAGGCATCAGGACCCTACCAGCCCAGATTTTTTCTTGTGGGGTTTACTGAAGGACACTGTGCATGCAAACAAACTGCATACGTTGCAAGCTACAAAGGACATTTTGGCTGAAATCAGGAACATCACTGGAGAAACACTGAGGCGAGTCACAACGAATATGAAAACAGCATACACTCTCAACGCATGCTCTGATCACAATGAACAATCAACAGCACACTATCCAAGGTACGTCATGTATAAATTACGTTAATATCTGTATGGTATTTTTCATGATGTCAAGGTTTTCAACCGGAGGAGGAGGCTATTGCAACAGTTCTTTAATTCAAAGACAATTTTGCAATTATATTGTGTTATTTTCTTTGTACATAATACATAGTAATAGTAATGCATAGTGCCACAGTAGCTCAGTCGTTAGGGCATCTGACTACCATGCGAGAGACCCAGGTTTGATACCCGGTGGGAGAGAACCGTTTTTTTTTCCACCTGTTCAAGTGGCTCCAGCGCCCACACAGCATCGTATAAAGTGGGTACCTGGAAGAAACTGCAGGGTAAAGGCAGCCAGGGGTGTGGTGCTGATCACATCACCCCCACCTTCGGCTGTGATCAAGGAGAGCACTTTATATTTCATATTACAGCTAATTTTGTTGGGTCGGTTCAATAAGAATCACCCTGTAGTATTCATTAACATATGCGAGCATAAAAATGTATTTTAAAAAAACTCTGTCAAACTTTTACATTTAAAAAAAAAGGGCCAATTGATTACATCAAACAAGCAAAGAAGTGTAGCAACACTGTATTAGTGGTTACAAAACATGTACATATCCACTTCATCTCTCACTGAAACATTGAAGACCCGGGTTCGATTCTCAGGGTGGATGATCTAAGGTCACAATTTTTCCAGCCTTGTCCTATCATAAAGCAGCTCTGGGGTCACCCAGCCTCGGCTGGGAGCAACCCTGGGGGACAAAGGCAGCCAGAAGATGGAGCTAATCACATCACCTCCAAAATAGGCAAAATATAAAATGTGTGGGGCCCTACCCCCAAATCCCCTAAATGTGCCTTCATGGCATTGTGCTACATGCACGGGGAACTTTACCTATACCTTTGGTAGCATGGTCCAAGTTTTTTATACCGTCTGCACTGAAATTTGATGTCTGGGAAATCAGTCAATCCAACACTGCTGTTTTCAACACCTCAGTTTCTTTGAGAGGCAACCCACTTTTTGAGATGCAGGAAGACATGATAGTCACTAGGTGCAGGTACAGTCAAGACAGTGTTGTGACTATATGGGAGAATAGAGGGGAGGGGGGTAATCAAAAAGTTCCCATCCAAACCTCTGAATTGTCTGGAGAGTGAGAACAACAGTGTGTGGTCTAGCTTTGCCATGGAAAAGAACAGTTCCTGAGGGCAGCATTAAACATCGTCGGTTTTGTATGGCACATCTTAGTTTTGAGTGTGTTTCACAGTATGCCAGCGATGTGATTGTTTTCCCTGGCTCCTTGAAATTCACTAAAAGCACACCTTGTTGGTCCCAGAAAACACTTGCCATGCTCTTTGTGCAGAAGGAGTTTGCTTGAACTTTTTAACCTTTGGTGGCAGGGATGTATTTAGGGGGGGGGGGTTGTCAAGGGGGTTCGGACTTCCCCCCACAAGACTTATCAAGTACTAAAATTAAATAATGAAAAATATATTTGTTTAGCCTTTGCTGTATAATTTCCTCTGAACTTGTTGGAAAACAAGGAGTATATTTGGATCATACGGCTTTGAAGGACAGGAAGGCCGTATTTAGGAAAAGGGGGGGGGGGGTCCAGGGGTCCGGACTTACCAAGAACTAAAATTAAGCAATGAAAATATTAGCATTTCCTGCATAATCGATGGTTATTAATTTCATCTGAACATTTTAGAATGCAAGGATTATATTGGGATCATACAGCTTTGAATGACATTACAAAGAAGTTTTATGTACACTACTACCCAAAATAATTATTTTATTATAATATTATAATATGCATAAATTATTGATCAGAAACTTACTTTTCTCCAACTACATGTAACATCATTTTTTAATTTGATAAATATTCAATTATTAATTTATTTGACATTAATTTCATTGCCAGGGCACTTGCTTTAATGTAAATTATTCCAATCTTAACTACAGGTAAGCTACATAATAGATATGCGCTGTTATATCTCTATTCTTATACAGTATTTTTACCTATTCATGTAATAATAATATAATATTAATGTATGTATTGTAATTAGTATAAATTTGACTTAATATAATTATTTTAATCAAAACATTATTATTATTATTTTTCGTGAGACACTTGGTTCAGACCCCCCCTCCAAACATATTTCTAGATGCCTGCCTGTTTGGTGGGTGTGAACACATGACAACATTGCCGTACTTTTCCTTCACTCATTATACACAAGACCATACTTCACACAATTTTCAGTGAATTTCGGCAGCATTATGACATTTGGTATTAAGAAATCTAATTACAGAGCATATTTCTCAACTGGTGGGATTGTATAATTGTACAGCCATTTTAACATGCTCTAACTCACAGGATAACCAATAGCTGACTAGCAAAAGTATGATTGCTGGGTTACCAATGGGCCAGTTGATGTTACTGTGTAGGCACGATTTGATCACTGTTGCCAGTCACTTCTTAATAAAAAATCGGACCCTTTTTTTAAAAAATATGCCTCGTTGAATGCTAGAAAGACAACAAGTATTTAGTTATTATGATTATAAAAACTTTAAACCATACTAACAGAATTTGTTGCAAAACTTACTCACCTGGTTTCAGAGACTGACAAGGGTTATTCCATGACTGTTCCTTGGCTGATGCAAATATCAAATAAAATAAAGCACTCGCAGCATTAATTATTGCTGAGGTAAAAAATACTTTCTTCCACTGGCCCAAAGTTTCCTATTAAAAGAAAGAATAGTCTTTACAATTTTAGTCAACATAAATGTAGTTGAAAAAATCAGAATCCTTAATATGGAAGTAAAAAGATAAAGTTGACTGTTTACTTGGTAACTAGAATTGATGATTTGTATCTTTACGGGTGAACTTTGACCAAGCCCGGCTGTACAGTACCAAGGGGAGAAGCTAGAGGCTGCTTTAGCCACTGCTCGTCATTCTCCAAGCAGTAAGGACTGGTGTAGTTCTTTATTTTGTGTGGGTTATCATAAAGAACTGTCAACAGTGTCAGGAAGCATTCAACGGATGCACCTCATATTTGTTCCCTCAAAGTTCAGACGATCGTCAGTATGTCAGAGAGACTGAGTAAGTTGTTTTATGCTCACTTGGTATCTATTCTGTAATCAGTGAAAGAATAATACGTACTTGAACAGCTTCAATAGAAAGGTGTTGCATAATATTATATTTGATATGTATGCAAATGGTAAAGCTTACAGCTAAATTGAAGAATATTATTGGGTTTGCATGGCCAATATTAAAAATTAAGAACATGGGGTTCAAATATAGAAAAGGCAGTGACAGGAGGGGATTTCTAATGAAGAGGAGTGATGTTGTAGCTGGAAGAGTGGTCTCCTTCAGAGCCATGCACAAAATAAGAAAATTCAGTATTTTCAATATTTATTATTTGGGTCAACCAAATAAGGACAAATAAGGAAGACAATGAGGGGAGGAAATTTCTAATGTAGAGGTGTTGATAAGAAGAAGAAGGGTAATCGGCTGCTGAAAAAAAACTACCATGACTATACTTCATAAATTGGTGACTTATTGCTTAACATGAACCATAAGCTGAGTTGATTATGTTGGCTCTTACATAGCAATAGGAGTTCACCACAACATGGTAGCCTCCAGGATCATTGGACAGAGGAAATTCTTGTCAAACAAAACAGAGAATGTGAAGAAAATTCACTGCAGTAGTTCTCAAAAGATGGGATTGTTACATGAGTGGAAGAAAAGCAACCCCGAACAAAAATTCAATCCTCTAAGATAAAATCAATCTCTGATATTAACCACATTGAGTATATTTAGATGCTGAAAGAAAAATTTCATTTCTTTCAGTGTAACCTAAAATTTTCTTTCAGCTACAAGAGGGAACCATGTAACAACAATACCAGTGATCATAAGGATCTTACTATGAGGGGGTGGTGATAAGTTATTGGCTTTGCTCTCTCCCCATTGTTTCCCATTCGCGATTCATATCTCATTTGAAGGTGTTGGCGTCATTGTTTTGGGACAGGGATGGAATTTTGATGGTGGACTACCTCCAGGTTGGTTGTTCTACGATAACTGGTGAATACTACGTGGCCCTTCTGGGTCAATTAATGGAGGTTATCAATAGAAAATCCAAGTGAAATTGACGAAAGGCATCTTGTTTTCGCAGGACGAGACCAACATTGTGATGGACAAATTCCATTCCCTGGGTTTTGAATTGGTCGAACACCCACCCTATTCACTGATTTTCTGAAAATTAATTAATTACTATGTTACAATGTACTGTACAGGCCTTAAATTTTGCATAAGAATAAAAAATACTACAGTTTACAATATAACTTATAAAATTTTCTTCAAGCATCAGTGTTGCCATCCCATAAAAATATTTAATGATCTCTCATTTTATTGTTGTTGTTTCTTTATTCTCTCTTCATTATTATGCACTGTAGCGACCTTACTTTTTGTGTACAGATACAAACAACTACTCCAGAAAACAATGAATATTATCTGGAAGCCAGGAGCAATTTGTAGTCCCTTTGTCAGCCGTTGTGCCAAACAAGAAAATGCAGCGACAAGATTAGAAAGAACAAGCAGCCAAGTTATGAAGTGAAATGTCAAATATTTGCAGCAAAACAATGATGAGGAATGTAGAAACACGACACCACATTTTCTAAAACAGTTTAGAACATATATTTACATTCTCAGTCAAAAGGCTGAAATTAACTGATCACACGGGTGAAGGAATTGTGTCAATAACTAGAATGACAAGACTACAATTGTGATTTACATTCATTTGTGTTTACTACTGACAGTATCAGTGCATGAAAGGCAACGGATTCCATTGCAGTACCACTGACAGAGACAAATCTACAGAGGTAAAACAGCAACAGTGAAAAATCAGGTGAAACGAGGGCTGGCTACGTAGCCCAGTACTAAATTAACAGATTCGCTGATCGATTTGCTGTTTCACTGCCTCCGTTGCCATGCAAACTGTGCTTCCAGTGCAGTGTTCATCACCGACATTTCGTCTTCCATTTTTAAATCTTTCCACCCATTCATACTCTCTCCTTCTGTCTTAAACAATTGCCTCCGTACTGAACCTTCATTATGCTGTAGATTTTACATTTCACTCCCTCTGACCACAAAAAATTAATAACACTTTGTTGCTCTTCTACGGTGCAAGTCAACAGTGTACAGGCCATGTTGTACAAGCTACTGTGCAGGCACATACTACTTGATCGTCACAACACTTAATGGAGTGTTGTAAAGGAACCATTTTAAGTCCCGAAATTCAATTCCTGCTCTCCATTCCAAATCAAATCCTGCTCCATCACCATGTGAACAAGATTGCAGTAATGGTACATTTATTACTGTACTTTTCACACAAAGGCATGCCATGTGATATTCTGCATGCAAATTGTGCATTGGAATTATTTTGGTTAGAGTTCTTTAAAAAAAATCCTACCTGGCTGACGAAGATCAGGACCTGCTATTTAATAGCTTATATCTGAGTCTTGCAATAGATGCTTGAAGTGTGCGCACTATGTTACAGCACTGGAGCAATGCATCTAGATATCTAGTGACAGGAGTTTAAAGAAAAATAAGTAAACATTGTAACAGACCGTGACAGAAAATATTGTGTTTCGTTACTGAAGCTGTTAATTAAGAGGAATATAAGTTGTTGAAGGTGAGATAAAAGTAATGTAATACATAAACATAGTGACTTTTAATTATTGTTCTTATGCGTGAATAAATGAAGTAAATGGTTTGGTCATACTAAAGTTACAGTCCAGCAATGGAAGACAAAACTAGCTGACAAGGTCTATTCCAAACACAAAAGGGGAACAGATAAAAGCACCTGCCAAACTACCCTGTAATATTTTGTTTATATAGAATTGCTTGTATTGTTTATTATAGCTCGCTGTGGTGCATTGGTGATTTATGATGACTCTTACAATTCGTAATAATCAGTTTCGAAGCGGATCGAAGAAAACTGTGACGTTTTGTTGCACATTCTGTAAAATGAGGAAGTCATGTTGCTGCCATCTAGTTGTCTGTAACGTAGAATATTTGTCATGAAATGAATACTATCCTGCTAATGTTGTGTACATTTGAACTCATTACAATATTTGCTACGGAAATCAATTTAAATTGAATGATGTAAAATAAAGTTTCTGGTTTACAAACAAGTTAATGACTAATGTGACATGATGAATACTTTCCAGACATGTTCCGTTTGCTGATATAGGCTAGTATATGGATGGCTTTTTTCATTCTGAGCCCTTCCATAATTTGCCAGTGATGTTACTACATTTGAAACTTCCGTTGTTCTTTACACAGAAAACAATTTTCACGGAACCCCTTCCTTTACAAAATGCGATTGTTGCCACAGACCTCTAGGTCTGCAATTGCTACAGTCACCCTTATTTTGAGAGTGAACAAGTCCAGTTGGGGCATGCACACATCTGTCCATGGTTTCAGCTACGGCAGCCAGACAGTAGATGCAGTCTTTCAATCCATACTACAGTCAGGCCATGAAATGTAAGAAGTTCATTCTGTCTGATGAGAGTCCCCAGTCTGTTTCATTACACTGGTCTACATATTTTCATGAACTTTGTGCTTATGTTTATTTTTCAGTCTTATTTTCATAATTAGGACCCGCTGAACACGAATATGACATTGGTTTTGCTGTAATGTCAGTTTTTCGGATGACATGGGTCGTTTATTATTTTTTATTCAAAGTGCAATATGTAGCCCATATGTCATACGTATTATGTAGAAAAACATAAAATTACAAACACAGTACAGTCAGTACACAGTAAATTACATATGAGAACAATGAGAAATAGCTAAAACAATACAATGAAATGAACAGAATACATTAATATTACACGTCAGTCCCTTAATTTAGTTCATCTTATGTGACAACATGCTCTAAGGTGAATATTTGTTGTTCGTTGTCTTTTGTGGGAAACACTCCCTTCCCTTTCGTCACAAACTAATTTCCAAATGTAATCACCCATCATGGCACAGTCCCATCTTCCCTGGTATCTCTTTCCATGAATTGAATGTCCTTATGAAAGCGTTCGCTGTGTTCTTCGCTTATCTCTCCCAAATTCTGCCAAAAGAAATCAACACGCGAATGAAGCATGTGTAATTTTACAGTCATTCTACAGCCCAGTGCTCTATATCTATCAGTTAGTGTCTTAACTTGATTGTCAAGAGCTTCACTTCTGTTGTGGACAAGAAATCCCTTCACCAAGTTGTGGAAAGCCTCCCAAGCATTTCTTTCCAGCTCGGTCATATTTTGTTTAAGTTCATTACTATTTAGCATGAAACGAATCTGTGGTCCTGTAAAAATGCCACCCACAACTTTTGTCTCCGACACAGTAGGAAACCTTTTTTATGTACTGTAGAGCAACTGACTCACTATCAGATGCTATCACAAATTGTTTTGCCAACCCCAGTTTAACCCTTAGTACGCCGCGCGGTCTGACGAAAGTAAGCCCAGTGTCGCAGCGGCTTGCACTATGGGACCAATCTACTTCGGATAACTTTTGTTTTGCAGGTAATACATCGGTGCATGCAACCATGTAAAATTTGGATGACCCAACCGCAGGGGGGTTACGGGCGGCGGCTGCATCCCCCGAATTTCAATGAAAAAAACATAAAAATGAGGAGTTTGCCCCCTCTTCTCCAACTACTTTGGGGAGAAAACCGGAACTTTTGCTTCTTTTTTCAAAGAATGGACCTTCTGCAACAGAATGAAACTTGATTCATGTTCGTGGGTGCAATACAATTTGAATAATAAGGCAAAACGTAAATCTCTGTTTTTTCCTCAAAACAGCGAATTTGCATATTATTCATAAAATTGTTATAACTCGGACACTATGGGACCAATCTACTTCGGATAACTTTTGTTTTGCAGGTAGAACATCAGTGCATGCAACCATGTAAAATTTGGATGCCCCAACCACGGGGGAGTTACAGGCGGGGGCTGCATCCCCCGGATTTCAATGAAAAAAACATAAAATGTGGAGTTTGCTCCCTCTTCTCCAGCTACTTTGAGGAAAAACCGGAACTTTTGCTTTTTTTTTTTTTTTTTTTTTTTTTTCAAAGAATGGACCTTTCGCAACAGAATGAAACTTGATTCATGTTCCTAGCTGCCATACAAAGTGAAATAAGTCGCAATATGTGGAACAATGCAATGACTAAAATATTATGTTGGGTTACAATATTTGGCAAACCGTTCGAAAAAGAGACATGATCGAGGGCTAGTTAGTTATATATAACACAGCAAAATAATTAGGGTTATATAAATAGGTACTCACCATCTATTGTACTGTGTGATACTTCTTAAAACAGGGATCAAGGCACAGAAAAACAAGACACTTCTTGCACTGAATAAACGTGAGGAGGTAAAATTTTTTCTTGTTGCACACTTTGCATCTCATGCGCTTACTGGTCTTTCTAGGCCAATGCTTGCTAGCAGAAACTTCCAATCTTACCATCTCAGGGGGAGGTGGATGATCAACAATCAAAGGTCTAGAAGGACCAGCCTGCTCCATAGATCCCCGCCGAACCAGCTCTTCATACAAAGCTATCCGGAAGTCTCGATGTCTGCGAGTCTGGGAGACCTGGCTGAGGAGGATGTATGCACTGAGGATGCTTTGGTTTAGAAGGTAGAAAAACAGTTTATTGGTCCACTTTATCGTCCTTCTGTCAGTTAGGTATGTACATGTCATTCTGTCTGCCTTATCCACGTAACCCATATTCCTATTGTAGTCTAGTATGATCTGGGGCTTCAAAGGGTTGCCGTGGTCGTCAGTGAAGTTTCCTTGTGCGGGGGGTTTGTGAAAATTTGTCAACACACGGACGTCACATTTGTCCTTCCAACGTATAGCTGTCAGGTCCCCCTTTGTATACACGTCCAGGTCACCATGTTTGGTCTTCCCCGTTTTCAAGTCAGTGGGCATGGAACGCCGATTCTTATTGACAGTTCCGCAACATTGGGTGCCCTTTGTTGCGAGATCATCAAAAAGTTCGGGAGAGGTAAAGTAATTGTCCATAAAAAGTTTATGACCAATTCCTTGTACTCTCTTAGTTCCATGACCAAAGCATGGGTAGCTGTCATAGTTGGAGTCTGTCTGGCACTGTCCTTTCCAAGGTAAACTAACATATCAACAGTATATGCCAAAGCATCACAAAGCAAGTACAGCTTTATGCCAAATCGCTTGTGCTTCTTTGGGATATATTGCTTGAAAAGCACCTTTCCCTTGTAAAGAACAATAGCCTCGTCAATGGCTACGTGTTCCGTCGGGTGATACAAGTCGAAGTAATGTTGTCTCAGATGTTCTAGAACCTGTCGCAGTTTCCAAAGTCGATCGGTGTTGTCTTGAGGAGGGGAAGAGTTGTCGGCAAAGTGCAAGAAAGTTAGGATGTGTCGGAAACGGTTGCGTGACATAATATGCCGGACCCAAGGTGTGTGGAAGGAATTTGTCTGCCAGTAAGAGTCCAGGTAGTCGTGCTTGTTATGTCCAAAATAGATCCAGAGGGCAAAGAAAAGGAATAATTCTCCAAGGGTGATGGGGGGTTCTACCCTGGACGGATTATTCTCATCGACAAATTGCTGGTAGTATCGGTTAGATTCTACCAGAATAATGTCGAGAAGAGCATCTGTCCAGAATAGGCGGAAAGAATCGAAAGGTGAAAAATCAGGAGTGAAATCTGAGGTCTTGGGTCCGGGCCAGCCAGTAAAAGGTAAAGGAGTTGAACCCTGAACATGAGAGGTGCGCGGGCACCAGGTTGACAAACTTGATGACGTCGATTATGATGCTGTTGGGAGAGGAGAGTCATTTTCATCCGAAGAAGAATCAGATATCCCCCCCACATCAACATCATCATCAAAGTCATCATCTTGATCAACATCTGATCCCATGCTCTCACATTCATTGTCCGTATCATATAAAAGCTTATCGATCTCCCTAACGCTTAATTGTTTCCTTCCGGACATATTTCCACAAAGAACCGAGTCAACAGGGAACAAATGGATTCACAGTAGCTACACAAGATGCAAGTGCGAACGAAAGAAATCAGAAGCACATATCACAAAAAAAATTACCCAACACAAGTTCAACACAGCTCAGGGGGCACACAATCGGAAAGCACAAAACACGGTCTTTCACAGCCACTGCTCTGAACGTCTATGGCGAGGCCTTTCCTAAACAGAGGAGGGGAGGGAGCCTTTGCAATCCTTTGTTTTGTCTATACTTCTCGATAGACTCATGATTCTGGCTTCTGGCCTCGGGCTATCGTCAAGCTTCATTGCATTTCTAACATAGAAGCGACAGAACGCTGACACCGCCAAACCTCTTCCAATCCACCCTCTCCTTGACCCCCCCTCCCCCCCACCTGCCACTACTTTCGGCTGGATCACCAGGTCTAAACACAAAGAAGAATGTGTGCCTTATCAGTACTAAATCACAGCGTTGGAAGCTTGGAGGAAAACAGCATCGTAAATACCAAGCATTCATTGTGTCTGTCAAGTGTCGAGCCAACACGTGTTTGGGTGAGCCCAAACACGTGACATATTCCGAGAAAGGAGGGGGGGGGGGGATTTGGAATTTTCGTAAACACATGTTCCCGAACCGCACTGTCAGTGTTTCAACCTCAATATACAAATATAAGTGTGGCAAACCCTCGATAATTGTATCTAAAGCTCTTTGTTGCATATATGCAACCGCGGCTGCAAGGGACATACTTTTTTTTTGCACATATGCAACGGTGGGCGACTAAAGGTTAATGTGCATCGTTTGTAGGAGAATCTTCTCTCTGGGCACTAAAGCTGTGCTTATCACATTGTGTTTTCCTGGGATTAGATCTGTTCTTTCAGGCCACACAGTTTGCTCGTAGTGCTTGCTTCTTGCTCGACTGTCCCAGACACAGAAAAAACATGAATACTTTGTATACCCACTTTGTAAGCCAAGAAGAAAACCAATTATTTTGAAATCACCACATATGCCCCACTGGTGTTTCTCATATTGGATTTTCTCCAACATCAACTTCACACTTGAGTAACTTTCCTTCAAATGGAAGGAGTACGCGACTGGAATTGAAGGATACTGGTTGCCGTTGTGTAAACGAACTGGCTTCAGACTACTTTTGGTACTGTCCATGAATAAACGCCATTGTTTTGATTCGTACTGAAAGCCAATTGCACTAAAGAGACCACTTATATAAGAACAGTAGCACAGCGACTCTTCCACAGCAAAAAAAACACGAAACCACTTGGCGTTTCTTTCTGTATTTTGTTATTCTACAGGAAGGAAGTAGCAAGTTTTACTCCTTCAGCCGTGAAGCTAAAAGTTCAGACTTATTTTTTGGTAAATGCAGGTCTCTAATAAGGTCATCTAGCTTTTCCTGGTTCAGTAAATGGGGTTTCTTGCTATCCTCATCATCAGTAACAGGGTCACCAGAACTGTCCAAATCACTTCCTCCTTCCGCAAACGTGGTTTGAATTGAAGGCTATGGTATAGGAAGATCTTCACTGACAGGAACAGGTGCTCGGGAGGACAGTATGTCAGGGTATTGTAGCTGATGCCTGTTCTTCCCTCTCTTGAAATGTGTCAGGTCGATCATGCAAAAATAACAATCATCATGATTATTTGTAGGTTCCCTCCACACTCGCAGAAATCGCATACAGCATGCCGTTCCTGCTACCACGCAACCAACGTTCCAGCGTCGACCTGCAGTTACCACACGAAACATGTGGAGCCCATGGTTTCCAGATCACTGACAGCCACTCCAAAGTACGCTTTAGAAACTTCATAAAATTTTGTCCCTCGCACAATGACATGTTTAACTTGTTACTTACATTACATATTGTTATATGTTTAACAATATAGTATCCTTATACATAACAGAATGTAATGTAAGTGCATGTAATTTGCACTTCCGACCCGCTGACATGCTGTTCCATACCAAAGCAAATGAACATAACGCACCCAGACTGAAGTAGTAGACATGGTGGAGAAAAAACAACCTTGAAACACACAACCACAAGACCAAAGTAGGAATTCAGGTGGGTGCTTGTACTCTTCAAATTTACGCACTGATAAAAACACAAAAACAACTAGATAAACCACACAGACGAGGTAGATATGATGAGGGAGTTTCGAACCTTTACACAAGATAAAATTAGCAGCAACTGTGCTTCCTTCTAGCGACTGTAAGAGTAATACACCCATATTGCTGTGGCTAAGCCAGCAGTGCGAGAGAACAAAATATGCTAATATCTTTCAAAATGTTGATAATTCGACAAAATCGTTGCCGGATTCGTGTTTAGCGGGTCAAAATATATAAGAATTCATCATAAAACAATGATAAGCAAAATCTTGTTGACCAGTGTTATGTTTACAGCAGATTTCATCTCACTGTTTCCTCAGGTTTAATTAGTTTCAGCATATCTCTGTGGCAGTGGTCAACATAATGCTTTGTATAGCCAGAGGTTCCAAGTAAGGCTTAGTTGTATCTTTGTATCCGTCCCATCATCCACTTCATCACTTGTTAACTTTAAATTGCAATAATGTGACAATCAAGGCACCTATAGAAGTGATTCAGATGACGTTGGAAAGATGTTGAAGGGCTCTTTCAAATGAGATATTACACGCCTGTATCACGATAAAAAGCCAATTGAAGGTGGTGTAAAGAAAAATGTTGGTAGCAATTTTCTCAAGATGTTGAAAACAAATGGTCAAAATCACACATTTTGCACCCCTGTAATTTCGGATATGGACTAATAAAATCTGCAACTTTGCCTATTTTCCTACCTCAGGTGGATCTTCCAGTATGCCAGATTTCAAATGAATCAAAAAATGTAAAGTTCAAAACTGCCACTTCATGATTGATTTCACATGGAATGACCCCACTTTAAACTGTAGGTCTCTGTCCAGTCCTGATTAGTCTAAGCATAAGTGGACTTAAAACTCATGCCGAAAAATACCAATTAATTAGAATGTTTTCAATATAAAATATTTGTTAATAAAAACTGCTGTGCAAAGTAAAATGACAAATTTCAGGAGAACCTCTCATAGATGGTTGTGACGTTCCTTTAGGTGTGTGCCACAGGATTACTACATCACAATAGTTCCGTGCGGCAGAGTTATGAGACTCCCTTATATTTAGGCTACAACGAACCTTCTCAGGACGTGATAGCAGAAGAATTAAAATATAATTTTCTTACCTTTACTAATGTTTATTGTTGTTCTATCACTAAAGAACACTCACAGTTACTTAACTGGGTTATATAGGTACATACACCATCACAATTCAAAGAAACTTTCTGTATAAAAGAGTTACTTAAAACAGGACCTTCTTACACATCGTAATCAACATTCTGTTTCATAGTGCACTGTTGTCATGGGAACTCAATCAACAACAGATATATCTGTGCCAGACTGGATAGTTTTTCAAATTTCTAGAAACCGGAAATGACTTCCACTTCCGGTATCACTTTTAATCACACATAAATAAAAGAAAACTATAAATTTGATAACACAAGCCAATAAGAAGAGATTAATGTGAAAATAACCAACAAATGAAGCAATACATATTTAAAATAAACAAGGTGTAGAATGATATAATTGTTCCAGGACCCTGTACTAGACAGCAGAACAATGGTTGAGAAACACTGCCTTAGATGAACAGTAAAAATTGTTAACTGTTAAAAGATTAGATGTAACAATCTGTAACTTGTGTTACTTACTTCACCACTAATCAGAAGTCCTGTTGCATAAGGTGCAAGAAATCCACACAAATTCGCTGCTCCATTTGTGATACCATACATGGTGCCAGCAAAATTTGGGGATAAAGCTATATGATTCATCTGGTTTCCTGCATACTGGGCTCCTCCAAAGCCACCAACGACAACCAGGAGAACCAAAATTGCTATTTTATTGCATCCAATCAAAGCTACTGCAACCAGCCCTAAGGAAGGGACAAATGACGCTGAAACGAGAGAGAAAAATAACGTAAGTCAAAATGTAAAAATGCTACTCGATACTTGCACACAGTCAAATTATCCTGGAAATTTTGCAAAATTTAAACTTTTCATAATTTTTTCTATCCGAAAGCTAACATGAAACCACGCATGTTTTTCATTATGTCACTGCATATAACACGTACACCGGGTGTTTCATAAATAATTGAGGGATTACAAACATTTATTGCAAGTAAAGTATTGAACTTATGTTAATGAAACCAGTCCAGAACAAATGAGGAACTCATTCAATGTGTGCAACACGGGTGACACGGCACACATCGACATAATAGTCTACTTCTTGCCACTCTCACATCAACATCCGCCTGTCGATAGTGTCTATCACTGCGATGATATGCCCTAAGGTCTGCGATATCATGTGACATCGGTGAGACAAATACCTTTGATGAAACCCCACAAGTCACACGGAAGGTTCGATGATCTTGCGGACCAAAACATTGCACAAAACACTGTGAGTGATGTGGGTGATTTGAGTGTCCCCTAGCAGCAGGAATGTGAACTCTCAGCTTAACAAAACCTACAGGCACAAACTGTTTGTGTTCCTTGATCATTCCAGACTGGTTTCACTAATGTAAGTTCAATAGTTTACTTGCAATAAACTTTTGTAACCCCTCAATTATTTATGAAACACCCAGTATATGAACAGGCACAAATACAAATTACGCCAATGAATTTGTCAACGTTTGCAGGAAAATATCACAAACATCACTAAAAATTGCTGCCTTCTATTAGAACATTTGCATGACCGAACAAAGCAATGGCATTCTGGCAGTGACCTTGTATGCACCTCCCATCACTCAAGACCAAAATCATCGCTATTTTTGTGCGAGAAATAATGGAAAGAACTTCTTCAAAAATAGTGTCCAGATTAGAAACTGTAATGAACAGATGCTAGCGATTCATGGGGACTGTGCACAACATGTACATATCAACAGGTGTAAATACAAATTACTCTCACAAGTATTGTCGATGTAAGTAGAATTTGAATTTGAATTTAAAATTTGGGTGCGTCAGCACTAAGGCTATTTTGCACCCGTCACATTATACGGGCTCCAGCCCCTTATCGTTACACAGAACAACTGTAACGTTGCATAACTAAGAGCATAAAATATTAAAATCTTCTGACTTTCATTAAAAGCTGAGGCTGTAAAGGAGCACTCAGCACAAATAAGGACAAACACAGGACAACACAAACAAAATTATACTGGCCATGGGGCCAGTCGCCAGAGCCTCGTTAGTCTGCAGTCCAGGGTGTACTATGTGGAAGTGAGGTTGTCTATTGGGTGCACTAGGTGGAAGGAGCACCCCTTACACCCCCGATGTTAGTAGGAAAATATTGTGAGCTTCATTAAAAAATTTCTTCCACAGAGTGTTTTTGCCCTCTATCGGAACATTTTGTGTGACCGAACAAAGTATTCCGGCGGCGATTGAGTCTGCACCTCCAGCCACAGAGAAAAATCATTGGTATTTTTTTGGGTAAGAAATAATAGAAAATAACTTCTCAAAAATAGTTTCTCTGTTACAAATTTGTCACAAATGGATGATAGCGATCAGGGACAGATGCTAGCGAGTCCTGCTCATTACATGTAACATATTACCAACAAGCAAAAATTGAACTTATGCCCATAGGTATTTCAATTTTTCATGCTAAAAATCACAAACAAGTTTGTTAAAATTGGTTCCACTATGTAAAACACTTACTGTAAGGAGATTCTACCATCTCTTTTTTTTTTATATGTATGTATGTATGTATGTTAGGTTAGGCAACCAGGTTGGATTTTTGTAGCACTAATAATTTTAAAAAAAAAACACATATGAAAGTGAAATTACTGCTTCTCATGATGTTTCACCTTCTGTTGGAATGTTTTACATTGCCAAGCAAACCAGCACCATTGTAGAGGTGACTGTGCATACAGGAACCATATCATCATTATATGTCATGCCAGAAATAATAGAAAATAACTTCTGGAGCCAGTTTGAAACAGTTAACAATGAGAAGGAAAGGGGGGTGGGGGGCTTTTACTTTGTGTATACCTAGTTTTACCATTTTCATTATCTTTCTGTAATATATTTTTCTCAGGTATATGTTTTGCTTTTTTCCCCTCTTCTGTCTCTCATAAAATGTACAATTGAGATTTCACTGTATATCATAAAATTGCTGAAAAAATTTTCTGATGAAAAACCTCTGAAAATAGCCTATAAATTTAGTACAAAAATCCGCCATATTACTATTATTTTCTTGAATACAAAGACTTCATAGTTTTTCTTGTATGTACGCATTGCTTGCATTGTAGAATTATTTCTCTTGTAGTTTACGGTTATTACTGTGTTCTTATGCTTGTAATAACCGTAAACTATAAGAGAAATAAAGACTTCATTATTCCTCAAATAAGTCTCTGAATATGCAGTTAATTTTTCAGTCGAAACCCATTTGAGTCAACAGATTAATTAACACATTCTCGCCCATAAACAACCATAGTCATTTTAAAGTATGTGCTTGTACTAGGCCGTAAACTAGCTGCAGTATCCATTCTTTCAGGGCTTTTGGCCATTTTCTCCCCCCCCCCAAATGTTTATTGGCAAACAAAGAGGGGGTGCAAAATGTGACATTGGGTGGAAGTCTGATGTGGTACTCAAGCACATGTCCGGGGCACCAAATTAACGAGGGCTCCAGGGGGCGCAACAAGTTCAGATGCTTGGGAGGAGCAATGGGGGGTCATCAATGGAGGACACCAGCAGGAACCCTCGCAGAGGACAGGTTCCTATCTGCTGAGCTGAAAAAGTCAAAGAAAAAGCTCCATTTGCAGCCCCAGAGTGCCACTTTGAAAAACTCGAAAATTCAAGATAGCAGCCACATTTTTTTAAAGGATTCAGAAAATGCCCAGGCTGGCTGTTTAAATGTCCATCCCAGAACTGGGCATGAATGCGTTAATGAAGGTCTTTACGGAATGCCTTGCATTTACATATTGGATGACTACAACCAGTTATAGATATCAGTTAAAATTTCACAGCTAAGCTTTACAAAAAAATAATAAAGGGTGTTCCGTATAGGATGCTGAATTAGAATAAAGTGTTTCGAGGTTGGCAGACCTGTTCTTACCAATGTTGGTATCTGTTGTCATGCTGATTAATGTAGCCTCAATTGTTTTGACTCGTTTGTTGTGGTTACGACATGGAACAGTTTACGATTGAGCAACGTGTTCTCATTGTGAAGACATTTTACCAAAGTGGTGAAAGTGCAACACAGACAGTGCAACCAGGAATGTGATCTTACACCCTGTGATTTCTTCTTATGGGGGTTTGTGAAATCACAGGTACGCCAACAAACCATGAACCCTTTTTGGAACTGAAGGCAAAAATCATACGGGTGATTGGAGGCATCGGGACAGATATCTGTGACAGGGTTATCAATAATTTTCTGAAGCATATAAATGCATGCAGACTCAGTAGGGGTGGACATATGCCTGACATTGTCTTTCATACTTAAATGGGAGATGTTACTGCTTACATATATGTGAAATATAACTATTTTCCCTATTTAATTTAATTTTCCAATAACTCAATCAGTCAGTGATGCAAAATGTAATCAATGACAATAGGTAAAACAGATACACACACGTAAAACAGCAAAAGCGAAAAACCAAGGCTGACTCAGTAGCTTAGTTGGTAGAGCAATGGCATCTTATGCCAGAGACAGGTATTCAGTGTCCTGGTAGAGCCTGCATTTGGGGGAGGGGGCTTAATTTGTACATATGGGGCATTCTATTGTCACGGGTGGGACACGTGAACTACATTTTTGATATTAAAGTAAATATTCTACTGATAGTTAAAAAAAAAATTCTTACAGTTTCTGTGCAATGAAATATGAAACTTGAACACTGTAGATTAAGCATAAGTACCCACATTTATACCTATAAGTGAACAATTTTGTGTCATGGGTGGGACAGATGAAACACTACCTCTTTACATAATAAGAAATTTATTTTAATTTCTGTGAATTTTCAAAAGATGAAAAATAAATTATTTGGAACAAACAGAGAAGGCAATCGACCTTTGAATATTCTAGTGGAGTTGAAGAGGAAATCTAACAGTTTCTTGTGTCACGGGTGGGACACAAAAGAAAACAAACGTAAATCAAAAAGTTAAAAAAAACTAACTATGTAAAATACCTTCTAACTTAATTAAGTATAATACTCGAATTTTTATGCAAATGACAATTTTCAAATACCCCATATCAAAAAATTGTTCTATCATTTTTATTGGCCACTAATTACCTAAGTTGAAACGGAATACAGATCAAACATGTTAGAAATAATCCACAAATAAAAAAAAATACTCACATAGTGAATTAAATAATTTGTAGGAAAATATGACTGACAAATAGCCTCTCCTTATCAAACAGTCAGCAAAAGCACAAAACACAATACTGAAGACCCATGTGGAAAAATATGGCAACGCTGATAGAAGGCTATTCTGGAATTAAAAATGGGGAAAGAGTATTTAAAGATAAGGTGCAGAGAACTTAAGATAAATTTTAACACATTTTATTGCAAAATAAACTTTGATCGAAAGTATATTGAAGAATCAGCACATCAATATACTTTACATTAACACATAAAGTTACAATTAGAGCAAAAGCAGAGAGAATATCAAACTCCAGCAAAACTACTTAAGCTGTTCTCACCTGTCAAGGATATTAGAAAGCAAGTACAATACACAGCTGAAACACAGAACAAGTTTGGTGAGTGGCTAACCTATATCCACTGGAATTCTTGCATCCCGGTATTTCCATTTACACCGGACCCATTTCAATCACGGGCTTTTCAAACTTACCGCGAAGTACAAAAAAAATTGTAAGTCGAGAACTAATTGATTTAGACAGATGAAATTGGTTTTGTTTTCTTTGTTAAAAACAAGGCTTTTAGTGGAGTAACATTTATGCATTGTGCCTCTCACAAATGAAGAAGAATAATGAATGAAAAAATGTAGTATGTAACAGTGGTACATTTCTACAACCGTGCAAAGTTTCGTTGAAATCAGACTGATAATTCTTGAGTAAAAAATAATAACATTATATAAAGTGGCAGTGTTACCAGCTTCTTGACAATGTCTGGAATTTTGCTTCTAGCATCAGCCCCATGGACGATCAATGAACCAAATTTGGAGGGAAGTACATCAAAAGATATGTAACGCGCGCGCAAAAAAAAAAAAAAAAAAAAAAAAAAAAAAAAAAAAAAAAAAAAAAAAAAAAAAAAAGTGGTTTGAAAATTTTACATAATTACAGAAAATTCCGAACTTTGAGCCTTTGCCCCCACTTCCCCCCTTACCCTTAATTGTCGGATGTTATTTAAAATGTTACTGTTTGCTCATTCTTATATTTAGAATTTAAATTGTTCAAAAAAAGATGCAGTGGTTGAGGAGCCCTTTATCTTCAATTTATCCCATAGTAAGAAAAGGGAAACAAAGACCTTTCTGAACGGTACTTGTTAATAATAGTAACAATGGATGCATTGTTTTGTAATTAATCTATATAATACCTTTAGGCGTAAACTAATGAACAAAAAAAACAGAACTGAAATATAGTGTATAGTTTTCAAGAAATGGCACATTAATTGCTGCCGTGTGCTACCACGTGGTCGGGGCAAATTTTGACAATCGGGCCTTTGCCCATGTATTCCCCTCCCCCCTGAATCCTTAATTGTCGGAAGTTGCTTTTTACTCATTCTTGCTTCTACAATTTATTTTCAAAACCATGCAGTAGTTTTGAAGTGATAGCCACTTTTAGAAATTTAATCCATAATAAAATGGTGGTAATGAAGGGATCATTCCATGTCAAATCAACCGGGGTCTGAACCTTGACATCTCAGAAATAGATAATTTTTGGTGCACTGGTAGTACCAGTAAAGTTGACGAAAACAGCCAAATTTCAGATTTCTTCGACTCTTACTTTTTGAGTTATTGACTTTCAAAAGAGGAAAAATCCCAAAATTTGACATTTTGAAATCTTTAAACAGCAGTAGATCAAACACTATTTGACTTAGAGAGCTCACATTGGTGTCATTCTCTTCTGCTTTTAATGAGCTTTCATTTGAAATGCAACATGAGTGTGGAATTTGAATTTTGTAATTTTTAAGAAACTTGAAAAAATGTTTTTTTGAAAATCTCAAAAACACCATTTTTAATTTTTTTTTAAAAATATATGTTTTGAAGACATCAACTGACTATTTGTGGGCAATTTTTTCATAATGGAATGGCAATGGGTTCCTATGATTTTTTTTTTTTTTTTAAATTGTAATGTGTGCAAAATTTGTTGACTTCAATGTTAAAACCACAACTATATGCTGAGTTGTTGATGTTGAAGTCTTCATATTAGTCTATTTTGTAATTTGGACTACAAATAACATGAAAATACCTACAATTTATCACTTTTAATATCAGGTAAGCAAGCAGTGGCGGTGCTTGGGGGGAGGGGCAGTTGACCTCCCACATTTCACCACTTTTGCCCCCGCACTATGCTAAACCTCATCTACAAAGGGAAATATACTGTCTTTGCACCCCCCCCTCCTCCTCCCGCTGTTTTGGAACCCAAAGGCCACCACTGCAGGTAAGCAAATTGAAAAATATACGAAAAGAATTCATTAAATAACATGAATTTTATTCTAAACTTCATGGAGATAAATGCACAATGAAAATTTGTGTTTCAGCACTCAAAAAGGTTCCTTGGCAACACGCCATAAAGTTGTCATGACGATCACGCAGTATGCGCCTGTGCAGTACAACATGGCCGCTACACTGTTGAATTGCAAGATAGAAGAGCAACGAAGTGTTATTCGTTTTTTGTGGTCAGAGAGAGTGAAACCTTCCAAAATCTACAGCAGAATGAAGGTTCAGTACGGAGACAATTGTTTATGTCAGGGGAAAGCGTACTAAATTAATGGATTCGCTGATCGATCTGCAGTTTCACTGCCTCAGTTGCCACACAAACTGGCCTCCTACTCCGGTGTTCAACACTGACATTTCGTCTTCAGTCTTTAAATATTTCCACCCATACATTCTCCCCTGACTTAAACAATTGGGATTGGGTTCCAAAACAGGGGGGCAAGGTGCCAAAACGGGGATGGTGAGGCAAAGACAGTATATTTCCCTTTGTAGGTAAGGTTCAGCATAGTACGGGGCAATTGACCCCCCCCCCCCCCCAATCACTGCCACTGCTTACCTGATATTAAAAGCGATAAGTTTTAGGTATTTCATGTTATTTGTAGTCCAAAAATTATAAAACAGACTAATATGAACACATCAACAACTCAGCATATAGTTGTGGTTTGAACATGGAAGTCAACAAATTTAGCAAATTTCTCACACATTACAATACAAAAAAAATAATTTCCATAGGAACCCATTGCCATCTCATTATGAAATTTTGCACACAAATAGTCAATTGATGTCTTCAAAACATATATTTTTTTCAAAAAAACATATTTTCGAGTTTCTTAATTATTACAAAATTCAAATTACACGGTCATGTTGCATTTCAAATTAAAGCTCATTAAAAGCAGAAGAGAATGACACCAATGTGAGCTCTCTCGGTCAAATAGTTTTTTTATCTACAGGTGTTTAAAGATTTCAAAATGTTGTCAAATTTTGGGATTTTTGCTTTTTTGAAAGTCAATAACTCAAAAACTAAGAGCCAAAAAAATCTGAAATTTTGCAGTTTTTGTCCTCTTGATAGGTACATTGTATAAAAATTCTAAAAATCTGAATCCTAAAGGTTCAAAACTAATTTTTGATTTGATTTGATTTAGTTTTTATTTTACTTCGCGTTTTGTGCCTCTTGGCTAATTTGCGAAGATGAGGATGAGTTGATGAATGGACATTCACAAACAACCAAACCCGACCGGGATTCGAACCCGGGACCCTTGGCGTCGCAGCGCGATGTGCTAACCACTCGGCCACAGGGTCGGGCAAAACTAATTTTTATTTGTTGATTTGACATGGAATGATCCGAATGGAAACAAAGTACTTTTTCAAAGTTTGCTTGTTAATAGTAGTAACAATGGATATATTGTTTTGTAATTCGAGTATATCATATCTATATATGTTTACTAAAGATAAGAAAAAACAGAACTTAAATATAGTGCATAGTTTTCAAGAAATGGCACGTTCATTATGCTGGTTGAAATATATAGACCATTCGGCATTAAAGGGTATACATGTCGCGGTTGAAATTTCAACCATCAAGCAGCTAAAAGTTAAGGTGTTAGGTGTATATTCAGACTGTGGAGCATTGTAGCCGTGCGGCTTGAGCTGTGCTGTGGATTGCCAGACAGAAGATCATTATCCAGGTGGGTGAAAGTGGCATAAACTGTGTTTGGTCACTGATAGGAAGCATGAGGGGCTCCAGCTATGGCTAGTAGATTAGGTTGCAAGGTACTCATTTATTTTCAAACTACGTATAGATATGATGCTTATTGTTGGTGTTTATGTTGCTGCATAAACCTTGTGTTTGGTGTATCCATAATGTCAATGTGTCTGCACAGCCATCAATATATTTTGTGTACCTACCTTACATCTCTTGTTGTCAGCATTTTCTTTTGTAGTGCAGTTCAGACTGCTTTATATGTAACTCAGTTCTGGGTAATTCTGTTTAATATGTAAATTACTGTAGGCAAAATATAATTTAAAAATGTGTTAATTAAACCTTATTTGTACATAATGCATTTATACATAATTCAGTGCTACACATATTTATTTTCAATACAGTTGATTTGTATGTAACCAAGTTACAACAATGTCACAGAAGTGACAGTTTTCAGTTGCCACTGGTCGGAGAACAGAAAGAGGAAAGGTTGTGCGCATGAACAGAAAGTAAAATTTATGCGGGAAGTGGATGCTAATCCACATAAAACTAAAACTGAAATAGCTGCAGATTTAGGCATCCCCTATACCACAGTCATTAGTAAAAGAAATGCTATTTTAGACATTTTTTTTAAAATTGGGTAGTAAAACTATAGTGTCTACTGTAGAATTTCGGTATCATAGTGTTCACTAATAAAGTGGCAAATGTAATGTATTTAAGAATCGAACGTTTACATTCATTAATTTACCACTTTATGACAGAAATAACCTGTATTATGTATATCTTGTTCCTTGTTACAATTACAGTATTTTAATAATGACATGACATGGTATCTAAATCTGATTTGTAAGTAATTCTCAGTTATACATAATATTCTATCTTCACATACATACGTACAACTCAGGTTCAACTGTATTTTCCATGGCCCTCCCTGTATGTGTTGCTTTGGCTGAGTATCCACAATTTCCATACAGCAATAATAGTCTCGTCAGTTTGAATGATGGAACTGAATGAAGCTAGTATGCGAAGCTCCCCAAAGATATTTTAGGGTCATGGAAGATGGTTATTAACAGCTACTTCAGCTGTTGCTACGCAACCAAGTATAACTAACGTGTTGAGGAAGAACTTAATTACCATCTTGACATGTACTGTAATGTTCGTAATTTTTCTACAAATTTGGAAACTCAACAATTTTACTGAAAATGAAGTTCTTGAGTTTTCCTTTTGATCAGTGCTTTGGTAACTTTCTGAAGATATTTAAACAGTTCGAAACTTTTGATTCATCAGTATTCATATATCCTGGATTTACAAAGTAAACTTCTAAATATGCAGTTTATTTTTCTTAGGTAAAACCCATTCCAGTCACCTCTTATATGCCTTTAATAAAGATTGGTCGATTGATTTGCTTTATTTTACTTTGCTTTTTCTGCCACTTTTGGCTAACT
This sequence comes from Lepisma saccharinum, assembly GCF_977018435.1. Classification (NCBI taxonomy): domain Eukaryota; kingdom Metazoa; phylum Arthropoda; class Insecta; order Zygentoma; family Lepismatidae; genus Lepisma; species Lepisma saccharinum. The sequence continues at coordinate 39,705,314 of NC_139243.1, read as the reverse complement.
TGCGAAGATGGGGATGAGTGATGATATGACGAAATTCATCAATGGACACTCACAAACATCCATGCCCAGGATGGGATTTGAAGCTGGGACCCCAGGTGTAATATCACGATGTGCTAAACACTCCACCACGGGGGCCGGCCCTTTAATAAAGAAGGTGAATATAACATCTGACGCCTACTTGGGAATGTTTGTCATGTAATAGTGGATTAGTAGAATGTTGGCTATTAATATTACATTATTGCCATCCCCTAAATGTGCCTTCATGGCACAGTGCTTCATCTTATTGCCATCAGTTAAAATTTCATATTGGTTCATTATTCATCGTTTTATGTAACTATTTTTCTTTTAAGGTTAATTACAATGTTAGATAAAGAATGATGATCAGATGAAATTGATATGAAGAGAAAAAATGCACAGGAAAGCAAGTTGGAAAATCTATGTGGTAGCATATTTTTTCCACGTTTTCTATGTTGACATGAATACCATACATATGGTTGGAACAGGAAGAGTGCCAAAATAGCTGATTGACAATTACAATAAGATGAAGTTACCTGAATATATATTACTACTTACTATTTACTACTACAATTTCAAAGTACAATATATTAAAAATTACTTACCTGTGTAATATCATAATGAAGAATGTTTTGCATATATGTTGGCAATTCCATTAAAAGTGTGTAAAATGACCATGATTGACCACACTGTGATACAAGTATAGCCCATAATGGTACACTCGTTAGTATTTTCTTCCAAGGAATTGGCAAATCCTTCTGTAAAATATGATGAAAATTTGAAATGGTGCTTCTGTGATATCCAACTAATTCATATTAACATATACATACATATACTAACTACTAGATTTATTTTAAGACTGAGGATTTATATGTAAATGCATGTTATTATTGAAAAGGCATATATCAAAAAAGATTGTTTTCTCATATATTTTGACAAAAATTTAAATAAATGAAATGAACTGTGTCTAATATATCTAACATGAAATTCACTCCTGTTATGTCATGTATCTTTATCAGAGATCTTTCTCAGTCCTGGTTATAAATCTAGAAAAAAAACAGCTTGAATATTACAATGTGTATGTAGTTTTGATGTAATATTTTTCAGTAAAAATGTATAATTTTACATGTCTTTTTTGTGAAGCAGTTTTACTTTCACTTCACGTTCTGTGGGATAGAATTGTCTTCATGATTGCTGTTCGTGTTCATTTTTATTTTGCATATTTTACTATAACCTTTATCAAAATTTACATAAACTAGTAATTTTCAAAATGCTCATCAAGAGAAATGGAAAATTAGATCTTTCTATAAAATTTACTGACTTATTAATTACATTCTATTATATTACACAACAAATTAGAATGTCTCTCATCTTTAGATTTATCAGTCTTTGTTGTTTCTTCAGTTTCCTAATATTTCTGTTTGTCGTCACTATTATGTGCTCTTTTCCGTATTCCTCTTCTTCTTTTCCCTCTTCTTTTTTCATCTTTTCTCTGCTTTTCAAATTTCTTCTTCCTCCTCTTCCAAACTGCAAATTCCGACGATAGAATCTTGAATCGTTCCTCCCTTCATCATGATTCTCGAAACTTTCCCTTGATGTCTGTCTATAGTTATCCTTTCTCGGTGATGTAGGAGTAACACCGACATTACCAACATTATATCGTCGCTCCTCTCTACCTCCAACGTTTCTCTCATTTTTCTGGCCTCTAGAAGAATCTCGATTCTTCTGTTCCATCCACAATAATTCATGACTCCTTATCAGATCAGCAACTGAAGACAAGGTTTTACTTTTAACGGTTAACAACATTTCACGAAGCCTAAAAGGGAGTAAGTTTGCTATTAGGCTGACACACTTTTCTTCCGATAAGGCAGGTTCTAGCAGCTTCAGTTGCCTCGCCTTGTCCCAATAGAACTCTTCTACACTTCTTCCCTGACCTGGCACAAATTTCTGTGTTAGAACTTGAGCTAAACGGGCAGACTTAACATTTTCTGACTCAAAAGCATCCAAAAATTCCTTCTTAAATACTTCATAGTTCGTAAACTTTTGCTTATTTTCTATATACCACATTTTAGCAGTCTTTACCAACACAAAAGGTATCACATTCAGGTACTGATGCTTGCTCAGGGCCATCAGATTCAAGCTGTCTTCCACATGCTGAAGAAATTCAGTGGGTAACATTTCGTCTGTCTCTCCTGTAAACTTGGTTAACTTCGACACTTCACTGTACTTAATCCCTACTTCCTGCCTGCTAAGAATAGTCACACCATCTCTCTTTACTTTCTCTCCATCATCAGTCTTTACTTCATTCTGAACAAAATCTTCAAACGGCTTAAGGTCACAACACTTTCTAGAATCCTCAGTTTCCTTGAATCTGACAAAATCATGCTCTAATACGTCGACCCTATTTTTTATAACCTGTATTTCAACATCAGTTTCCTTGAACTTGCTTTTATTAACACTCCGTTCCTGAACCACACCAACTCCCAAACTTTCAACGTTCCCTTGAATGATATTTAAATCATATTTCAACTTTTCCATTCCTGTCTGACATGATACTTTATTTATCTCCATAACGTCCTCCATTTTTTCTATCCTCGTGACTTGCACCTCCAAAACGTTTAGTCTTTCCTCCATCTTGTCATTTATTTTTTGCATGGAAGCATTTATTATTTCCTTGAGTTCCAATTTATTCTGTTCCTGTTTCTGCTCCAATTTTCTGTATAAGTCTTCCTGCACGAGCCTATCTTTTTCCTCTTTCTGTCTCCGTTCTAACCTATCTTGTTCCATTTTCTCGTATAATCTCTCCCATTTTAATCTATCCTGTTCCTTATTTTCTTCCCATTTCAGCCTATCTTGTTCCTTATTTTCTTCCCATTTCAGCCTATCTTGTTCCTTATTTTCTTCCCATTTCAGCCTATCTTGTTCCTTATTTTCTTCCCATTTTAGGCATAAGTTCTCCTGCGCTAGCCTACTCTGTTCCATAAATGACAAAATTGAATTCAAGACATCATTTTCCTTTCCCCGACCAACGTCAACTTGACAACCAAATTCGTCGGTTTCTTTCGAAACACCCTGTTCTTTTTCCGTTATTTTTACTCCAACGGCAGGTTCTTTCTCAACTCGATTCTTGCATCGTTCACATAAAAAGTCTTTACCAATGTCAGTTTCGTGTTCTTTATACTCTTCCTCACTCATTCCTATACAGTCTTTATGCAGCCATTGTTTACAACCCAAACATTCTATCGCTCCATCTACTTTCAACAGTCTTCCACAACAATCCAATATTTCCTCCCACCCCACTTCGGGTGCGAAGTCCTTTTCAGACGGAGTCTTTCCTTTTGTGCGAACCATGTTGCCGACACACGCTGACCAAAGTTACAACACAACGATAAATGTTTACATAAACATTGCCGACAACGTCACAACACAATGCCTGTTACCCCTTTTATTTTTTCTTTCACCAAGATAATCTAAGGCAACTCCCGGGTTTCGGCACCATATAACGATAAAACGTGATTTTATCGTTATTGCTATTAGTATTAGACTTAGCTATGCTTTTTAACTACAGTTCGGTTGAGATAAACTGATTTCAAGTATTATTATAGATTTCAATGTTTGAAGGAAAGAATAACCAATTACCTTTACTTTCTTTTATTACAGATGAAAACTAAGTAAAAACTTCACAAAAAGAAAAAATAATTAAAGGTTCACACTGATTCGCTGGTGGTTCTTGGTTTACATGAGAAAACCCAATACAAGAGTTGACACCAGTACTTTAGATTATCTTGGTAAAAGAAATAAGAAAAAATCACTCTCACATATATTTATAAAAATTAACAAATTTAACCTTTTTACTCACGATTACATGGCCGGCCTTTAGAAAGAATTAGCGCTTTTCAAACTTTAGTGGGATTTTTTCATCAGAAGATCAAGCTTGTGGGGGTTAAAACACGAGAGCTCTCGACACTGGGGATCACTTCACTAAAATCCTCGTTGTTCCGTCTTCCTTTTCCGACGATCCTTGGTGTCTTGTCGCCGGAGAAATTTCTTCCCTGCAACCTCGGCGTCACTGACTGAAAATCTGCTAACTGCTGCAGAGTGAGTTCACTTCCGTACGATCTCTTTTCCGGAGAGCCTTAATGCCGATTTAACGTTTCTTGTGCCTCTGCAAACAACGGCGGACTAGCGTGGTCTTCCGAATGAACAGACTACTTTACCACTTAGCCAGAAGAAAATGTCCCCGGAGGTATGCAAAACTTAACAGACAGAGCACTAAACTGCGCGACAACCTTCCAGTCAAAATCTCCGCGCCAACTCCTGTAACTTCTCCGCGCCAACTCCTTCAACGTCTCCGCGCGCAAATCCACGAGCGCTTACTTCCCTTTGTGTACCGGACTCAGTCTATTATTTCAAAAAGGGGTGTTTCGATTCCTTTTGCTTCTTTCTTCCCGGAACGTTCTGTAAACAATCTGTTACAGAATATAACGATAAAACGTGATTTTATCGTTATTGCTATTAGTATTAGACTTAGCTATGCTTTTTAACTACAGTTCGGTTGAGATAAACTGATTTCAAGTATTATTATAGATTTCAATGTTTGAAGGAAAGAATAACCAATTACCTTTACTTTCTTTTATTACAGATGAAAACTAAGTAAAAACTTCACAAAAAGAAAAAATAATTAAAGGTTCACACTGATTCGCTGGTGGTTCTTGGTTTACATGAGAAAACCCAATACAAGAGTTGACACCAGTACTTTAGATTATCTTGGTAAAAGAAATAAGAAAAAATCACTCTCACATATATTTATAAAAATTAACAAATTTAACCTTTTTACTCACGATTACATGGCCGGCCTTTAGAAAGAATTAGCGCTTTTCAAACTTTAGTGGGATTTTTTCATCAGAAGATCAAGCTTGTGGGGGTTAAAACACGAGAGCTCTCGACACTGGGGATCACTTCACTAAAATCCTCGTTGTTCCGTCTTCCTTTTCCGACGATCCTTGGTGTCTTGTCGCCGGAGAAATTTCTTCCCTGCAACCTCGGCGTCACTGACTGAAAATCTGCTAACTGCTGCAGAGTGAGTTCACTTCCGTACGATCTCTTTTCCGGAGAGCCTTAATGCCGATTTAACGTTTCTTGTGCCTCTGCAAACAACGGCGGACTAGCGTGGTCTTCCGAATGAACAGACTACTTTACCACTTAGCCAGAAGAAAATGTCCCCGGAGGTATGCAAAACTTAACAGACAGAGCACTAAACTGCGCGACAACCTTCCAGTCAAAATCTCCGCGCCAACTCCTGTAACTTCTCCGCGCCAACTCCTTCAACGTCTCCGCGCGCAAATCCACGAGCGCTTACTTCCCTTTGTGTACCGGACTCAGTCTATTATTTCAAAAAGGGGTGTTTCGATTCCTTTTGCTTCTTTCTTCCCGGAACGTTCTGTAAACAATCTGTTACAGATGCCCCCTCCCCGAAGAGACATTAGATGGACTGATCAAGGAGAGCTAATGTCTTTCCAAGTCTTTTTATCTCCTTAAATATTTGACCAGACTTCGTACATACATTTTTTTAAGAGAAAAAAAAATAATTCAGGTTACAATTTCAAAATATCTTATAACATAGTAAACACATATAGATTTTCTTTCAATTTCACATATTAATTCTGTTCAATCGTTTCTTACAATCACATAGTAAGAATAATCTCAAGAAAATATACACAATTACAATTTGTAAACATTGAAGCATAATAAACATATTACTCAATTTCTTTTCATTACATATATACCTTCATACATTACATAAAATCAACTTCGAATCTTTACTACGTAATTTATCAATATACTACAAGTAACTTCAAATCATTTACATATTGTCTTGCAGGTTTTCAAATTGTTTCAACTGACTTACATACATTTCTCTCTTACAATTACTACAATTCCATAATTTTAAATTTTCCACATGTTGTGATTCAAGTACCTCTCCAGAGCAACAATCAAGTAAATCAAAACTTCCAGCATTAATTTGCTTTTTACACCAATAAGGACCCTTATAAAGTAAACAATATTTTGCTATAACTTTATTTAATAAAGAACTCTGATTTCTAGCCTTCAGGAACACTAGGTCCCCTTCTTGAATTTCCCTTCTACCTTTCTCTTCATTTGCTTTCTTCTTCATATCCTTTTCCCTAATTGTTCTGGTCCTAGCTTCCACCATTATCAGCCGTTTCTCCCATTCTTCTGGAATCTCTTCTAATTTTAAAGCAACTTTCAGTGGGTTATCTATTTGCTCATTAAGATGAATTGTAACTGGCGCTTCCCCTAAAGTGTCATTGATAGAATAATTTAGTAAATTTACAACTTTCGCCACCTGTTTAGGCCAATCTTCGTGAGCTTCATTGCAAAGAAGTCGCATCAATCTATTAATTTCTTGATGGATTCTCTCCACGAGATTAGTCTGCGGATGGTAGCTATTACAGTAATAAACCTCTACTCCAAAACTGTTCATTTTCTCCTTAAATTTTTTACTAATAAAACAAGGTCCTCGATCACAGATGATTCTCTTAGGTATCCCTAGGTGCACAAAATAGTTATTTACAAGTTCTTCCAGCACTTTCTCAGTTGTTGCAGCTGTTATAGCATATGCTACTAAATATCTTGAAAAACCATCCAACACCGTTAGAAGAAAATTTTCTCTCCGGGAACCTCTAGGTAAAGGTCCTTGCAAATCCACGAACACTTGTTCTCTCATTTTCTCTATGCGATGTTGCCTCAAATTAGACTTCGGAGGGTGCTTGTCAGCTTTACTCCTGGCACAAATCTCACAGTCATTAATCCAGTCTTTGATGTCTTGCCTCATTCTCCTCCAACTAAAAGTCTTCAAAATTCGATCAAACGTTTTCTTCAATCCAAAATGTCCTGATTGATCGTGATAAACGAATAACACATTGCCAATCAAATTTCGAGGCAAACATATTTTCCACACTTGTTCAAAGTGAAAGTCTCTAATCATCAACACTCCAGACTCAAGTTGATAATATTTTAGTAGCGGTCCTTTTCTCTTAACATTTTCTACATTTTCGTCAGTTTCTAAAGCATCAATTATTTTCCTCATTTCTTCATCTTTTCTTTGTGCTATTACTAAATCTTCTATTTTCAGATTTAAATCTGATAAAGAAATATTTCCCACTACATTAACAAACAATTTCTCCTTTTCAACTTCAGGCTGAAAACGAGACAACAGGTCAGCTAGAGGATTTTCTGAGCCCTTTATGTATTCAATTCGAAAATTAAATTTACTCAATTCCAGCGACCATCTACATAGCCGAGGGTTCCAATGTTTGGCCGCAGTCAGCCACTGAAGTGCTTTGTGATCGCTCAAAACAACAAATTCCATGCCCACGACATATACTTCAAACTTTTTAATGCAGAATAGTATAGCTAGACACTAATTCTGTAATCGTATACTTTCTCTCAGCCTGATTTAGTTTCCTACTAGCATAGTGTATAATTCTCCGTTCACCATTTTCAAGCTGGAACAAATATCCACCTATGGCCATAGTAGAAGCGTCACAGCTGATGTAAAACGTCTGTGAAAAATCTGGATGGTACAAAAGAGTTTCCTGCGCTATAAGAGTTTTCATTTCATCGAAGCTAGACTGCTCCTTTTCTCCCCAAGTCCATTTTTTATTTTTCTGTAAAAGTTCCGAAAGTGGAGCTATTACTTCCGAATAATTAGGTACGAACCTTTTGACCCACACGAAGCTTCCTAATATCCTCTGTACTTCCTTTCTGCTACGGGGGATCGGTAACTCCACTATACTCCTGACTTTATCGGGGTTAACTTTTATTCCTTCTGCAGAGATAATATGTCCCAAAAACATAACTTCAGATTTTCCAAACTCTGTTTTCTTCAATTTCACTGTCATTCCAGCGTCCCTTATGCGTTTTAAAATCAAACACACGTGATTTACATGATCATCAAAGTCTGAATCAAAAATTAAAATATCATCAACATACACAATACAAAAATCAGATACATTGCCCAAAACATGATTCATTGCACTAGTAAACGCCGATACTCCAGTCGAAATTCCAAAAGGCAGCTTCTTAAATTTATACATTTTACCATCAAAAATGAAGGCTGTACAGTCTCTACTTTCTTCTGTTAACGGTATTTGAAAATACCCTGCACATAAATCAAGCGATGTAAAATACCTCTTGCCATGAAAGCTCGCCAATATTTCTTCTAAACTTTTCACTCTATTATGCTCCAGTCTAATTTTAGCGTTAGTAGTACGAAAATCCACAACTATCCTTTTCTCGTCAGAACGCGGCTTGGGTACCACTAACAAAGGGTTGAGGTAAGCAGAATGTCCCAACTCAACAATATCATCTTCTTGCCACTGACCTATTTGTTTTCTAACTTCCTCTCTCAAAGCAAACGGAACAGGGTAATACTTTCCCACAGCTGGTTCATTATCAATCAGTTTAATATTATAAGTGAATTTATTGCAAGTCCCAGGCCGATCCGAAAATACATCTAACAAAAGAGAAGTTCTATTCAACATTTCTTCTTTTTGCGCCACCGTCAGAGCAGTAGACATTTCCATGCGAGCTCTTAGGTCTTCGATACTCGCGTCTCTAACGTCGCCAGTTTCTAAACCTGCTACGGTCACCAAATCGGACATAGTTCTACCCTTCTCTTCATAATCACATCTTGGCAAAAATCCGACAACCACTTTTCCACCATTAGTTTGAAATAACATTTCTTTCTCTTGAAAATTAAGAGTAGCTTCAACGGTAAATAAAAAATCGCTACCCAGAATGGCAGACACATTCAAATCTCTAACAACAATAAATTCCATGAGCAAACTAGCATTTGCCAGAACAGTCGGTATTACTGTTTTCCCCATCACTCTTGTTTTGTTTTTTCCACTATAATCTATTAACATAATATTATCTACCTTTTCTAGAGAAGGCCTAGTCACGTCAGAAGTAATATTTTTCCATGTATTAGCAGAAATTAGCGATACCTGAGAGCCGGAATCCAGTAAACAGTTTACAGCTTTACCATTCATTTCCACTTCTACGCAAATAGAATGTTTAATTAATTTTCTCTTTTCCACACTGTTCAAAATTTCATTATTACATTTCAAGTTTTCAACTTCCAGATTTTCATACTCCCTTACATCTACTTCACAAATATATACAGGTTGCAATTCTAAGAGAGTCAAAAATTCCTTCATAGCCATTTCATTCCAGTGAACTAAGTCTTCACGTCTCCCTTCTCTCTTTAGTAGGTAACGTTCATATTTGCTTAAATCTATCTCTCCATTCTCCATATAAAACATCTTTTCTAGATCCACAACCTTCACATGATCACACTCTTGATTTTTTATTACTCTATTAAAATACAACAATTTTTTCCAATGACCATATTCCGAAATATGAGCCACAGCCGGAATAGGTGGAACAGTACACAAAATAATCTCATTACTTCTTTCTTTCAAATACGACACTAAGTAGGAATACATTTCCTCAAAATGCTCCTTTTCAGTGAATCTCATGACATCATTGGTCCCTACAAGAACTAGAACGTTTTCCCATTTACAACTTGCACCTTCCTTTCTTTCTTTTTCTTTCAAAGCATGAACAAGCTCAGAGACTCTACTTCCACTAACACACAATTCTTCCCAGCCGCTTTCTATACAGTTTAATTCAGGAAATTGCCTTCTACAATATGACGCTAATCGTTTTAACAAACTATCTCCTAACAGCACATAACTCTTGAGACTAGCCACAGAATTCTGTAAGTCTGCATTTATTTCAACATCAGTATGCTTTTTATCAGCATCAAAAACATTTTTACGGTTCACCTTCGACCCTATTTTTGATTCTCGTGCCTCACTCGCACTTTCATTTTTCTTCTCTACATACTGACTTCTGTTGCTTATTCGTTCAAGAGTACTAATTATTTCATCCTTTTGTGTCTTCAGATAAATATCGCTGTTTATTTCACATTTTGAAAAATTTCCCAAATCTTTTTCCTCCGAGTTTAACTGTTCAAGTTCGTCTTCTATTCGTTCTTCATCCTTTCTTGCAGGTTCAATAATATCTTTGAAATTCATTTTAATATTTACATCTTGGTTTTCGGTCCGCCCACTCTTTAGTGGCGGAACGGTAACTCGTTTTTTGGATCCTCCTGGTTATGTACTTCGGCGGCGACGATCTCATCTTCGCTTCTATTCCTCCTAGGAGGCAGACTAGAACTTTCATAATTTTCACTCTGCCAGATTTTTCTCTCAAAACGAGGTGAATAGTTGCTTCTTCTTCGCTCATCCCACGGAGATACATCAGATCTTTCATTTCTCTTCAAATTTTGGTTTCCTCCTCTTCCAAACTGCAAATTCCGACGATAGAATCTTGAATCGTTCCTCCCTTCATCATGATTCTCGAAACTTTCCCTTGATGTCTGTCTATAGTTATCCTTTCTCGGTGATGTAGGAGTAACACCGACATTACCAACATTATATCGTCGCTCCTCTCTACCTCCAACGTTTCTCTCATTTTTCTGGCCTCTAGAAGAATCTCGATTCTTCTGTTCCATCCACAATAATTCATGACTCCTTATCAGATCAGCAACTGAAGACAAGGTTTTACTTTTAACGGTTAACAACATTTCACGAAGCCTAAAAGGGAGTAAGTTTGCTATTAGGCTGACACACTTTTCTTCCGATAAGGCAGGTTCTAGCAGCTTCAGTTGCCTCGCCTTGTCCCAATAGAACTCTTCTACACTTCTTCCCTGACCTGGCACAAATTTCTGTGTTAGAACTTGAGCTAAACGGGCAGACTTAACATTTTCTGACTCAAAAGCATCCAAAAATTCCTTCTTAAATACTTCATAGTTCGTAAACTTTTGCTTATTTTCTATATACCACATTTTAGCAGTCTTTACCAACACAAAAGGTATCACATTCAGGTACTGATGCTTGCTCAGGGCCATCAGATTCAAGCTGTCTTCCACATGCTGAAGAAATTCAGTGGGTAACATTTCGTCTGTCTCTCCTGTAAACTTGGTTAACTTCGACACTTCACTGTACTTAATCCCTACTTCCTGCCTGCTAAGAATAGTCACACCATCTCTCTTTACTTTCTCTCCATCATCAGTCTTTACTTCATTCTGAACAAAATCTTCAAACGGCTTAAGGTCACAACACTTTCTAGAATCCTCAGTTTCCTTGAATCTGACAAAATCATGCTCTAATACGTCGACCCTATTTTTTATAACCTGTATTTCAACATCAGTTTCCTTGAACTTGCTTTTATTAACACTCCGTTCCTGAACCACACCAACTCCCAAACTTTCAACGTTCCCTTGAATGATATTTAAATCATATTTCAACTTTTCCATTCCTGTCTGACATGATACTTTATTTATCTCCATAACGTCCTCCATTTTTTCTATCCTCGTGACTTGCACCTCCAAAACGTTTAGTCTTTCCTCCATCTTGTCATTTATTTTTTGCATGGAAGCATTTATTATTTCCTTGAGTTCCAATTTATTCTGTTCCTGTTTCTGCTCCAATTTTCTGTATAAGTCTTCCTGCACGAGCCTATCTTTTTCCTCTTTCTGTCTCCGTTCTAACCTATCTTGTTCCATTTTCTCGTATAATCTCTCCCATTTTAATCTATCCTGTTCCTTATTTTCTTCCCATTTCAGCCTATCTTGTTCCTTATTTTCTTCCCATTTTTATCGTTATTGCTATTAGTATTAGACTTAGCTATGCTTTTTAACTACAGTTCGGTTGAGATAAACTGATTTCAAGTATTATTATAGATTTCAATGTTTGAAGGAAAGAATAACCAATTACCTTTACTTTCTTTTATTACAGATGAAAACTAAGTAAAAACTTCACAAAAAGAAAAAATAATTAAAGGTTCACACTGATTCGCTGGTGGTTCTTGGTTTACATGAGAAAACCCAATACAAGAGTTGACACCAGTACTTTAGATTATCTTGGTAAAAGAAATAAGAAAAAATCACTCTCACATATATTTATAAAAATTAACAAATTTAACCTTTTTACTCACGATTACATGGCCGGCCTTTAGAAAGAATTAGCGCTTTTCAAACTTTAGTGGGATTTTTTCATCAGAAGATCAAGCTTGTGGGGGTTAAAACACGAGAGCTCTCGACACTGGGGATCACTTCACTAAAATCCTCGTTGTTCCGTCTTCCTTTTCCGACGATCCTTGGTGTCTTGTCGCCGGAGAAATTTCTTCCCTGCAACCTCGGCGTCACTGACTGAAAATCTGCTAACTGCTGCAGAGTGAGTTCACTTCCGTACGATCTCTTTTCCGGAGAGCCTTAATGCCGATTTAACGTTTCTTGTGCCTCTGCAAACAACGGCGGACTAGCGTGGTCTTCCGAATGAACAGACTACTTTACCACTTAGCCAGAAGAAAATGTCCCCGGAGGTATGCAAAACTTAACAGACAGAGCACTAAACTGCGCGACAACCTTCCAGTCAAAATCTCCGCGCCAACTGCTGTAACTTCTCCGCGCCAACTGCTTCAACGTCTCCGCGCGCAAATCCACGAGCGCTTACTTCCCTTTGTGTACCGGACTCAGTCTATTATTTCAAAAAGGGGTGTTTCGATTCCTTTTGCTTCTTTCTTCCCGGAACGTTCTGTAAACAATCTGTTACAGATGCCCCCTCCCCGAAGAGACATTAGATGGACTGATCAAGGAGAGCTAATGTCTTTCCAAGTCTTTTTATCTCCTTAAATATTTGACCAGATTTCGTACATACATTTTTTTAAGAGAAAAAAAAAATAATTCAGGTTACAATTTCAAAATATCTTATAACATAGTAAACACATATAGATTTTCTTTCAATTTCACATATTAATTCTGTTCAATCGTTTGTTACAATCACATAGTAAGAATAATCTCAAGAAAATATACACAATTACAATTTGTAAACATTGAAGCATAATAAACATATTACTCAATTTCTTTTCATTACATATATACCTTCATACATTACATAAAATCAACTTCGAATCTTTACTACGTAATTTATCAATATACTACAAGTAACTTCAAATCATTTACATATTGTCTTGCAGGTTTTCAAATTGTTTCAACTGACTTACATACATTTCTCTTTTACAATTACTACAATTCCATAATTTTAAATTTTCCACATGTTGTGATTCAAGTACCTCTCCAGAGCAACAATCAAGTAAATCAAAACTTCCAGCATTAATTTGCTTTTTACACCAATAAGGACCCTTATAAAGTAAACAATATTTTGCTATAACTTTATTTAATAAAGAACTCTGATTTCTAGCCTTCAGGAACACTAGGTCCCCTTCTTGAATTTCCCTTCTACCTTTCTCTTCATTTGCTTTCTTCTTCATATCCTTTTCCCTAATTGTTCTGGTCCTAGCTTCCACCATTATCAGCCGTTTCTCCCATTCTTCTGGAATCTCTTCTAATTTTAAAGCAACTTTCAGTGGGTTATCTATTTGCTCATTAAGATGAATTGTAACTGGCGCTTCCCCTAAAGTGTCATTGATAGAATAATTTAGTAAATTTACAACTTTCGCCACCTGTTTAGGCCAATCTTCGTGAGCTTCATTGCAAAGAAGTCGCATCAATCTATTAATTTCTTGATGGATTCTCTCCACGAGATTAGTCTGCGGATGGTAGCTATTACAGTAATAAACCTCTACTCCAAAACTGTTCATTTTCTCCTTAAATTTTTTACTAATAAAACAAGGTCCTCGATCACAGATGATTCTCTTAGGTATCCCTAGGTGCACAAAATAGTTATTTACAAGTTCTTCCAGCACTTTCTCAGTTGTTGCAGCTGTTATAGCATATGCTACTAAATATCTTGAAAAACCATCCAACACCGTTAGAAGAAAATTTTCTCTCCGGGAACCTCTAGGTAAAGGTCCTTGCAAATCCACGAACACTTGTTCTCTCATTCTCTCTATGCGATGTTGCCTCAAATTAGACTTCGGAGGGTGCTTGTCAGCTTTACTCCTGGCACAAATCTCACAGTCATTAATCCAGTCTTTGATGTCTTGCCTCATTCTCCTCCAACTAAAAGTCTTCAAAATTCGATCAAACGTTTTCTTCAATCCAAAATGTCCTGATTGATCGTGATAAACGAATAACACATTGCCAATCAAATTTCGAGGCAAACATATTTTCCACACTTGTTCAAAGTGAAAGTCTCTAATCATCAACACTCCAGACTCAAGTTGATAATATTTTAGTAGCGGTCCTTTTCTATTAACATTTTCTACATTTTCGTCAGTTTCTAAAGCATCAATTATTTTCCTCATTTCTTCATCTTTTCTTTGTGCTATTACTAAATCTTCTATTTTCAGATTTAAATCTGATAAAGAAATATTTCCCACTACATTAACAAACAATTTCTCCTTTTCAACTTCAGGCTGAAAACGAGACAACAGGTCAGCTAGAGGATTTTCTGAGCCCTTTATGTATTCAATTCGAAAATTAAATTTACTCAATTCCAGCGACCATCTACATAGCCGAGGGTTCCAATGTTTGGCCGCAGTCAGCCACTGAAGTGCTTTGTGATCGCTCAAAACAACAAATTCCATGCCCACGACATATACTTCAAACTTTTTAATGCAGAATAGTATAGCTAGACACTCTAATTCTGTAATCGTATACTTTCTCTCAGCCTGATTTAGTTTCCTACTAGCATAGTGTATAATTCTCCGTTCACCATTTTCAAGCTGGAACAAATATCCACCTATGGCCATAGTAGAAGCGTCACAGCTGATGTAAAACGTCTGTGAAAAATCTGGATGGTACAAAAGAGTTTCCTGCGCTATAAGAGTTTTCATTTCATCGAAGCTAGACTGCTCCTTTTCTCCCCAAGTCCATTTTTTATTTTTCTGTAAAAGTTCCGAAAGTGGAGCTATTACTTCCGAATAATTAGGTACGAACCTTTTGACCCACACGAAGCTTCCTAATATCCTCTGTACTTCCTTTCTGCTACGGGGGATCGGTAACTCCACTATACTCCTGACTTTATCGGGGTTAACTTTTATTCCTTCTGCAGAGATAATATGTCCCAAAAACATAACTTCAGATTTTCCAAACTCTGTTTTCTTCAATTTCACTGTCATTCCAGCGTCCCTTATGCGTTTTAAAATCAAACACACGTGATTTACATGATCATCAAAGTCTGAATCAAAAATTAAAATATCATCAACATACACAATACAAAAATCAGATACATTGCCCAAAACATGATTCATTGCACTAGTAAACGCCGATACTCCAGTCGAAATTCCAAAAGGCAGCTTCTTAAATTTATACATTTTACCATCAAAAATGAAGGCTGTACAGTCTCTACTTTCTTCTGTTAACGGTATTTGAAAATACCCTGCACATAAATCAAGCGATGTAAAATACCTCTTGCCATGAAAGCTCGCCAATATTTCTTCTAAACTTTTCACTCTATTATGCTCCAGTCTAATTTTAGCGTTAGTAGTACGAAAATCCACAACTATCCTTTTCTCGTCAGAACGCGGCTTGGGTACCACTAACAAAGGGTTGAGGTAAGCAGAATGTCCCAACTCAACAATATCATCTTCTTGCCACTGACCTATTTGTTTTCTAACTTCCTCTCTCAAAGCAAACGGAACAGGGTAATACTTTCCCACAGCTGGTTCATTATCAATCAGTTTAATATTATAAGTGAATTTATTGCAAGTCCCAGGCCGATCCGAAAATACATCTAACAAAAGAGAAGTTCTATTCAACATTTCTTCTTTTTGCGCCACCGTCAGAGCAGTAGACATTTCCATGCGAGCTCTTAGGTCTTCGATACTCGCGTCTCTAACGTCGCCAGTTTCTAAACCTGCTACGGTCACCAAATCGGACATAGTTCTACCCTTCTCTTCATAATCACATCTTGGCAAAAATCCGACAACCACTTTTCCACCATTAGTTTGAAATAACATTTCTTTCTCTTGAAAATTAAGAGTAGCTTCAACGGTAAATAAAAAATCGCTACCCAGAATGGCAGACACATTCAAATCTCTAACAACAATAAATTCCATGAGCAAACTAGCATTTGCCAGAACAGTCGGTATTACTGTTTTCCCCATCACTCTTGTTTTGTTTTTTCCACTATAATCTATTAACATAATATTATCTACCTTTTCTAGAGAAGGCCTAGTCACGTCAGAAGTAATATTTTTCCATGTATTAGCAGAAATTAGCGATACCTGAGAGCCGGAATCCAGTAAACAGTTTACAGCTTTACCATTCATTTCCACTTCTACGCAAATAGAATGTTTAATTAATTTTCTCTTTTCCACACTGTTCAAAATTTCATTATTACATTTCAAGTTTTCAACTTCCAGATTTTCATACTCCCTTACATCTACTTCACAAATATATACAGGTTGCAATTCTAAGAGAGTCAAAAATTCCTTCATAGCCATTTCATTCCAGTGAACTAAGTCTTCACGTCTCCCTTCTCTCTTTAGTAGGTAACGTTCATATTTGCTTAAATCTATCTCTCCATTCTCCATATAAAACATCTTTTCTAGATCCACAACCTTCACATGATCACACTCTTGATTTTTTATTACTCTATTAAAATACAACAATTTTTTCCAATGACCATATTCCGAAATATGAGCCACAGCCGGAATAGGTGGAACAGTACACAAAATAATCTCATTACTTCTTTCTTTCAAATACGACACTAAGTAGGAATACATTTCCTCAAAATGCTCCTTTTCAGTGAATCTCATGACATCATTGGTCCCTACAAGAACTAGAACGTTTTCCCATTTACAACTTGCACCTTCCTTTCTTTCTTTTTCTTTCAAAGCATGAACAAGCTCAGAGACTCTACTTCCACTAACACACAATTCTTCCCAGCCGCTTTCTATACAGTTTAATTCAGGAAATTGCCTTCTACAATATGACGCTAATCGTTTTAACAAACTATCTCCTAACAGCACATAACTCTTGAGACTAGCCACAGAATTCTGTAAGTCTGCATTTATTTCAACATCAGTATGCTTTTTATCAGCATCAAAAACATTTTTACGGTTCACCTTCGACCCTATTTTTGATTCTCGTGCCTCACTCGCACTTTCATTTTTCTTCTCTACATACTGACTTCTGTTGCTTATTCGTTCAAGAGTACTAATTATTTCATCCTTTTGTGTCTTCAGATAAATATCGCTGTTTATTTCACATTTTGAAAAATTTCCCAAATCTTTTTCCTCCGAGTTTAACTGTTCAAGTTCGTCTTCTATTCGTTCTTCATCCTTTCTTGCAGGTTCAATAATATCTTTGAAATTCATTTTAATATTTACATCTTGGTTTTCGGTCCGCCCACTCTTTAGTGGCGGAACGGTAACTCGTTTTTTGGATCCTCCTGGTTATGTACTTCGGCGGCGACGATCTCATCTTCGCTTCTATTCCTCCTAGGAGGCAGACTAGAACTTTCATAATTTTCACTCTGCCAGATTTTTCTCTCAAAACGAGGTGAATAGTTGCTTCTTCTTCGCTCATCCCACGGAGATACATCAGATCTTTCATTTCTCTTCAAATTTTGGTTTCCTCCTCTTCCAAACTGCAAATTCCGACGATAGAATCTTGAATCGTTCCTCCCTTCATCATGATTCTCGAAACTTTCCCTTGATGTCTGTCTATAGTTATCCTTTCTCGGTGATGTAGGAGTAACACCGACATTACCAACATTATATCGTCGCTCCTCTCTACCTCCAACGTTTCTCTCATTTTTCTGGCCTCTAGAAGAATCTCGATTCTTCTGTTCCATCCACAATAATTCATGACTCCTTATCAGATCAGCAACTGAAGACAAGGTTTTACTTTTAACGGTTAACAACATTTCACGAAGCCTAAAAGGGAGTAAGTTTGCTATTAGGCTGACACACTTTTCTTCCGATAAGGCAGGTTCTAGCAGCTTCAGTTGCCTCGCCTTGTCCCAATAGAACTCTTCTACACTTCTTCCCTGACCTGGCACAAATTTCTGTGTTAGAACTTGAGCTAAACGGGCAGACTTAACATTTTCTGACTCAAAAGCATCCAAAAATTCCTTCTTAAATACTTCATAGTTCGTAAACTTTTGCTTATTTTCTATATACCACATTTTAGCAGTCTTTACCAACACAAAAGGTATCACATTCAGGTACTGATGCTTGCTCAGGGCCATCAGATTCAAGCTGTCTTCCACATGCTGAAGAAATTCAGTGGGTAACATTTCGTCTGTCTCTCCTGTAAACTTGGTTAACTTCGACACTTCACTGTACTTAATCCCTACTTCCTGCCTGCTAAGAATAGTCACACCATCTCTCTTTACTTTCTCTCCATCATCAGTCTTTACTTCATTCTGAACAAAATCTTCAAACGGCTTAAGGTCACAACACTTTCTAGAATCCTCAGTTTCCTTGAATCTGACAAAATCATGCTCTAATACGTCGACCCTATTTTTTATAACCTGTATTTCAACATCAGTTTCCTTGAACTTGCTTTTATTAACACTCCGTTCCTGAACCACACCAACTCCCAAACTTTCAACGTTCCCTTGAATGATATTTAAATCATATTTCAACTTTTCCATTCCTGTCTGACATGATACTTTATTTATCTCCATAACGTCCTCCATTTTTTCTATCCTCGTGACTTGCACCTCCAAAACGTTTAGTCTTTCCTCCATCTTGTCATTTATTTTTTGCATGGAAGCATTTATTATTTCCTTGAGTTCCAATTTATTCTGTTCCTGTTTCTGCTCCAATTTTCTGTATAAGTCTTCCTGCACGAGCCTATCTTTTTCCTCTTTCTGTCTCCGTTCTAACCTATCTTGTTCCATTTTCTCGTATAATCTCTCCCATTTTAATCTATCCTGTTCCTTATTTTCTTCCCATTTCAGCCTATCTTGTTCCTTATTTTCTTCCCATTTCAGCCTATCTTGTTCCTTATTTTCTTCCCATTTCAGCCTATCTTGTTCCTTATTTTCTTCCCATTTTAGGCATAAGTTCTCCTGCGCTAGCCTACTCTGTTCCATAAATGACAAAATTGAATTCAAGACATCATTTTCCTTTCCCCGACCAACGTCAACTTGACAACCAAATTCGTCGGTTTCTTTCGAAACACCCTGTTCTTTTTCCGTTATTTTTACTCCAACGGCAGGTTCTTTCTCAACTCGATTCTTGCATCGTTCACATAAAAAGTCTTTACCAATGTCAGTTTCGTGTTCTTTATACTCTTCCTCACTCATTCCTATACAGTCTTTATGCAGCCATTGTTTACAACCCAAACATTCTATCGCTCCATCTACTTTCAACAGTCTTCCACAACAATCCAATATTTCCTCCCACCCCACTTCGGGTGCGAAGTCCTTTTCAGACGGAGTCTTTCCTTTTGTGCGAACCATGTTGCCGACACACGCTGACCAAAGTTACAACACAACGATAAATGTTTACATAAACATTGCCGACAACGTCGCAACACAATGCCTGTTACCCCTTTTATTTTTTCTTTCACCAAGATAATCTAAGGCAACTCCCGGGAGTTTCGGGCACCATATAACGATAAAACGTGATTTTATCGTTATTGCTATTAGTATTAGACTTAGCTATGCTTTTTAACTACAGTTCGGTTGAGATAAACTGATTTCAAGTATTATTATAGATTTCAATGTTTGAAGGAAAGAATAACCAATTACCTTTACTTTCTTTTATTACAGATGAAAACTAAGTAAAAACTTCACAAAAAGAAAAAATAATTAAAGGTTCACACTGATTCGCTGGTGGTTCTTGGTTTACATGAGAAAACCCAATACAAGAGTTGACACCAGTACTTTAGATTATCTTGGTAAAAGAAATAAGAAAAAATCACTCTCACATATATTTATAAAAATTAACAAATTTAACCTTTTTACTCACGATTACATGGCCGGCCTTTAGAAAGAATTAGCGCTTTTCAAACTTTAGTGGGATTTTTTCATCAGAAGATCAAGCTTGTGGGGGTTAAAACACGAGAGCTCTCGACACTGGGGATCACTTCACTAAAATCCTCGTTGTTCCGTCTTCCTTTTCCGACGATCCTTGGTGTCTTGTCGCCGGAGAAATTTCTTCCCTGCAACCTCGGCGTCACTGACTGAAAATCTGCTAACTGCTGCAGAGTGAGTTCACTTCCGTACGATCTCTTTTCCGGAGAGCCTTAATGCCGATTTAACGTTTCTTGTGCCTCTGCAAACAACGGCGGACTAGCGTGGTCTTCCGAATGAACAGACTACTTTACCACTTAGCCAGAAGAAAATGTCCCCGGAGGTATGCAAAACTTAACAGACAGAGCACTAAACTGCGCGACAACCTTCCAGTCAAAATCTCCGCGCCAACTGCTGTAACTTCTCCGCGCCAACTGCTTCAACGTCTCCGCGCGCAAATCCACGAGCGCTTACTTCCCTTTGTGTACCGGACTCAGTCTATTATTTCAAAAAGGGGTGTTTCGATTCCTTTTGCTTCTTTCTTCCCGGAACGTTCTGTAAACAATCTGTTACATTACTGCATACTTTTGACATTTTAATGGCTATGTATGCACATGTATGTATGTATGTATGTATTAGTCAATACAAATTCTCAGTCGTGTGATAATATCTTCAAGAAATAGATATCATATATGTCAACATGATCATCAGGGTACAGAAGGGTGCTCTTGCTGAAAATAATTGAAGATACTTAATTATGTTAAGAAGTCACGGTAGCTCAGTTGTTAGGGCATCTGACTACCATGCAAGAGACCTGGGTTCGATCCCTCGCGGGGGAGAACCGGGACCTTTTAAACCTGTTCAAGCGGCTCCGGTGATCACCCAGCGTTGTATAAAGTGGGTACCTGGAGGAAACTCTGGGAGGTAAAGGCAGTCAGGGGCATGGTGCTGATCACATCACCCCCCCCCCCCATCGGCCGAGATAGAGAAAGTGTGGGCCCCTAATCCCACACCCCCTATACACCTTTATGGCATGGTGCAAAGCACAGGGGAGCACTTTACTACTTTTTTCTTTATTATGTTACGTTGAGGAATCTTTCTGTAACTTGAAAAAGAAACACAAATATAAAAAATTCTGAAACCAAGTTCCCATTGTTATGAATGTTCTACTTAAATTTCAGAACAAAATAATAATAACCCCTGGCTCTACAGCCTGTAAGGCCTTGGCCTATCTCCCGACTACCAGTCTCCCTCCCACAATCCTACCTAGAGGTGTGGAGATCTTTAACCGGTAATGGGGTGACATGGGGTCAGCACTTCGAACCCTCAGTCATTATAGGAAATATCCGTGACCGGACTATGCAACTCACTCATAGCTCCCAAATTTCCTTACGATGGTGGCTTGCCACCAGTCCTATACACAGGTCGAGAACCCAGAGACTGAACCCAGGCTGTCCTGCAGTTGGAGTTTTGGACTCCACACCCTAGACAGCACGGCCACGGAGGAGGATGAGATAATGGATTAAATTAAATTGAATATTGCTTTTAAAGTGATTTTTATTCTTTCTGTTGCATTTCATTCTAATTCACCAGAACTTTATCGCTTATACAAAACAAAATACTGAAATAAGAATAAAAAACACATTAAAAGTAATATTTAGGTCATTGTAATACTATTTCTGACAATCTCCTTAAATTTAATAAATATAGTCTACATAGAGCGAACACAAACAAAACAATCGTTTGACCAGAAGCCTTCGTGTATCTTCCCCTCCATCCATTCGGTTAGGGCCACGGGTAAGTCTGCTCCACTCTATCCCCATTCCAGGCATGAGTACAATGCACAGGGCACACATTTCTGTGCAGTTCTTTTCTTTGTGCTCCTACCATACCAGTGGTTCCAAAATTGTGCTCCACATAGCACTTATTGTCTCACCTCATCAGCTTTTGCCACTTGCACCTTCTTGAAACCACGTGAAATATCGAGAACTTCATGTTTAATATGCTAAAATGCCTTAAAATGCCTTCAATACAGCTGCCATTAATGGTAGTACCTACGTAGGTACCCACTGAAATTAGTGTCACCTTCACACCAAAAATGAGTATGTGAAAAATTGATATTCTGAGAAAACAATATTTAAAGTTCCAATTTTTAATGGGAAAAATTAAATTTAGACTGTAATATGAACTACTTAGAATTCAAAAATACAATCACGCTTTGGATATGTTAATTGTATTAACCAACACAATTTGAAAAATACAGGTAAGTACAAACAACAAAAAATGAATATGCATGCATGTGGCAACCATGTGACTACATAGCTCTTGAAAGGAGTTCTGCAAGTCCAAAATATAAGGAACGGTCATCAATACTATAGTCCATAGTTACACACATTATTATTTTCTTGAATTTCTTTTAATTATTTTTTATTTTTATTTTAAATCTTTCAATTTCTCCCATAAATTGGAATTTCACTTGCATTCATGTTATCAATGTAGGAAACCTTCCTTGCTATTCAACAAATAAAATAATAGATTACATAGAAAAATCACAGTGTCACCGAAATCAAATTGTGAGTTCCAACATTTCAAAATACCATTAATGTGAAAATTAAAATACAGCTTCATAAACTTACTTTGTATGTATCTCTTTTACCAAGAGAATGTTGAATATAGAGTTTTTCTTCGACTGATATTCTTGGATGTTTGTCAGGACAGTCATACACCAAAAACACCCAACCAATGAACCAAATTATGCCTAAGCCACCAAAGATATAAAAAGCCAGTGGCCATCCTCCAAATAATGTCAATTCACACAATTTTCCAGTGATTGGTAAGGACACAACAGTACCAAAATTTGCTCCTGAAAAATTGTGGATTATTTGTTTGTACAAAACTATTTCATAATTGAAGAATAATAAATTAAAAGGCATCTATAAAAATCATATGTATGTGGACCTTAAAGAATAACTTTTAGTTAAAGACAAGGTAGCATCTAGAAAACAAATATATTAGGATTATTAACCTTTAGCACATGAGAGCCTTGCCTCCAAGGATGGGACTTTTCAAACTTGTTGCAATGTATAAAAACAAAATCATAGCCTGAGAACTAATTGTCGTACAGATGAAATCGGTTTTATTTACTTTTGGAATTACAGGTATTTTGGAGGTGAAATTTATATATTGTACCTCCCAATAATAAAAATTAAAGAAAGAAGAAAAAGATGAAGAAAATAAAAAAATTACAAAAAAAATATATTTGGCATGCTGCTGTGGCCACCACAATGCCCAAATGAATGAAAAATGTTCATTAACCATGAAAAGTAGTGTTGAAAATAGGATGATACTTCTTGGGGGTAAAAATAATAACAATGTATAAATAAATCACTGTTGACAGTTTATGGGAAAAATTTCGGGAAATCACTTCGTGTCAGCCCTATGGATGCTTGATACACCAAATATGCAGGGAAGCGTAATAAAAGACTACTCTTTGAGCACATGTAATGCCCATACTTCAATTTTTGGAAAAAAAAAAAAAAAAAAAAAAGCAAGCAACATTTTAGAAAACCTTAAGTGTTGAACAGTAGAATATGCAGGCTGTCACTGTGAGTTCAATAGCGACAGCATGTGGGGTGTTGCCACATTCAACACAGATCCCTACTAGGCTGAATGTATAAATTCAGTTTCAGATTATGAGATTACAGTGATAACAGGCTTTAAAAACGGATGTAAAGAGCTTCAAAACAAGACCAAGATGGTATTTGTACTAAGAAAAAGTTATTTCACAAAATTCATATAAGAACTCTTATTTGGCAGATTAAAACGGCCCCGGCACCCACCCAGCATCGAATAACATGGGTACCTGGGGGAAACCCTGGGGGGTAAAGGCGGTCAGGGGCGTGATGCTGATCACATCACTTCCACTCACGACCGGATCAAGAAAGTGTGGAGCGTTACCCCCACACCCCCTAAACGCCTTCATGGCATTGTGCTAAGCACAGGGGAGCACTTTACTTTTTTTTTTAAAAAAAAAACTGCAAATTACAAATTGTATTCCAAACCTTTCTACCTCCATCATATTTAAATTCCATCACAATTCAACCACAAATTTTTCATTTACAGAATGTCAAAGAGAATGGTCATTTGGAAAACACCAAAAAACTGACTCTATCTTTTTTCTCACGATAACAACAAATTCGAAATCATACAAAAACAAAACAATGATTACAATAAATCAACGCAGAATTACCGGTAATTTTAATTGGAGTCCAACTCTAGTATTTAAAACTTTTAATCCAATAGTAGGATGCCTGTCCTGCACCATTGCCGTGTGGCCTAAGTCGTCAGGCTTTGGACTCAGGCTACGGGATGCACTCTGGTTCGAGTCTCCTGGGGTGAAGTGTAACAACTTTTCTGAGATTTCAGCCAGTGTATGGGGCAGATAGCCACCCACCATCGTGAGCAAATTGAGGACTACGAATGAGTAGCAAAACCTGGTGATGGAAACCTACAACGAGGACTGGAGGTTCGTTGTGCTGACCACATGTCACTCCTTAAGTGGTTGAATGATTGCCCACTTCTGCTGAGGCATGTGGAAGTGATGCTGGCAGTTGGTAGGTAGGCCCTGACCATCATGGGTTATTATTTTTTTTTTTTTATATAGTACGTCTCCTGTGTCATGAATGAAATTGAGAAATTTACTTAATCTCATTGCTATGCAGTGCTACAGCATTACTATTAATTAAGTAACTAATAAAGAAAAGATCAATAAAATGTAAATGGAAGAATTTCAAGTACCAGCACTTGCCTGGATATGCACTATTCTAATTTTTAGACCAAACTAGGCTCTTCTTCATGAGCAAAAAGTAATTGATTGATTGATTTGCTTTATTTTACTTCGCTCTTTGTGCCACTTTTGGATAATTTGCAAAGATATGGATGAGTATAGATGTGATGAAATTGATGAATGGACACTCACAAACATCCATGCCCAGGCTGGGATTCAAACCCGGGTCCCCTGGCATCATAGCGCGATGAGCTAACCACTCTGCCATGAGAGGCCAGCGAGCAAAAAGTAATAACTTACTACATAGGACAAGCTCAAAAGTTGGTTAAAAGTGTGGCTGAAAATTCTCTTTAGAATAACTTCTGAAAGAGGCTCCTGTACACTACCATTGTGGTGCTACCACATGGATGTTTCTGTACTGTGGAATTTTGATCTTTCTCATCCAGAGGAAAAGTACCAGTTAATTAAAAAAATCAAACAATGCATATCCTGAAACATTAATTGTGGCATAAACTACACTAATATGAAAGTCCTGTGGAGAAAAATGGTCAGATAGTTCATGGATAGCACATCCTAGATGGCATCTTGATTTAACTTAATAGGTTGGAGTGATTAACAAGTTTGGCATTTTAAAAGTTTCTTTTCTTCTTCTTTTTAAGTATTAAATTATGGTTCATTCAAGGTTTTCTTTGTGAAGTGTAATTACATCATGCAAGAATAATTCTTATTTTTTTCATGAGAAAATCCTGCTTCTGTTGATAGAAGTGAGAATGTATCTATCTTAATGTGAGTATCCTAGGTAAATGCCATCAGCTATTTGGCATTGTGTTCATGCAAATAATTTTGATGTTTCTTAATTTTAATTTGCACTACTAGAGAAAAACTGGTTGCACCACATATAATTGTAATACAAACCGTAACGCACCTGAATATACATACGCGGAAAACTTGCTTCTTTCTAGAGGTGGAATCCACTGAGCCAACATCACATGCATGGATGGGAACGTTACACCCTGACAAGCAAGAAAAAGTGCATGAGGATGGAATACAAAAATAAGAAGTAAAATTATGTACATATGCATGTGAACATAAGGGTCAAATTATATAAACTGGCCACTTGGAATTTTACAGAATCTGTAATGAATATCACACAGTATTTATTTAACCATTTCCTTACTGGTGATGCACGTATACATCAAGATGGAATTTCACTTCCTTACAGTATGCTTTTTTAATATTTGTGTGAAACACATGGTTACATTTAGAAATATCCTGTGAGCATTGTAATTCCACTATCAAAACAAAATGCTCCTTGGTTTGATCATTGAACATTACAGTTACATCATAATTACCTCATGCCAAACAAGAACGAAAACACTAGAGTCATACTTCACAATTAAAGTAATAACACAATTAAAGTAATAACAGAATTTTACATCTATAAAGCAATTCATAGTATATGGCAAATTCAGTCCAACCTGCTAAATCACCATGAAATATTGAAGTTATCATTCGCTTAAATACTGCCAACATTCCATAAAGAAAGAAACACATCCAATCCCATTACCTAAGAAGAAGGAGAATAGTCAAACCTTGATGATCTAAGACCATTAACCTTGCTGCCAGCTGTCTCCAAATTATTGAAAAAGTAGTGAACCAGCAACTTACTACATATATTGAAGTGAACAATATATTGCCTGAATTGCAGGTAGGTTTGTGGAGTAAATATAGTACAGTCGATGCACATCCTTCATGGATGAATGGAGTGAATTGGTTTTGTTTGTTTGTTTAAGTTGGTGTTTTAAGTCCACTTTATGCACAACAGGGTTAATTGGGACTGGACCTACAGTTTAAAGTGGAACCATTATGTGCCTCCACCAGGCATCGAACCTGGGACCCCTTGATTACAAGGCAACAACAACGCTACCACTGCGCCATCGGAGAGGCCCTTGGAGTGCATTGGTACTAGTCCTCCTAGAGATAAGTAAATTTTCTTGTAGTGCACAACTTGGTCTACTTTCAGCTACAAATCGGATATTATAATTTCAGCCCATTAGCAATTAAATGGTTAAATCTTACAGACACCAAAGAATACAAAATGTCGAACATCACACTATCATATTCAAAATCTCTATTACAAGGGTCATTCAAGGTTGACCGGGACTTTTATTTCTGCAGAGGAAATAGGTAGCAGAAGAAACATCAAACTATGTCAGTTTTCAAAGTATTCTCCGTGCGCGCCGAGGCACCGTTGCCATCGTTCTGGCAGCTCCCGAATTCCTTTGGCGTAGAAAGAACTTGGTTGCTGTCGTAGCCACTGGAGGACATCGCTCCGCAGTGCTTCGTCTGTCGTGAATTTCTTCCCTCCCAGATGGTCTTTAAGGGGTGCAAACAAATGATAATCACTGGGGGCTAAATCCGGACTGTAGGGGGGATGGGGCAGAACTTCCCAGCGCATGTCGGCCAGAGTTGTTGTTGTCACATTGGCCGTGTGAGGGCAGGCATTGTCATGGAGAAGAATGACATTTCCAGACAACATATCAGGTCTTTTCTTGCGAATGGACTTTCGTACAGCACCACTCAACAATGTGGAGTAATACTGGGCATTAATCGTGCTCCCTTTGTCCAGAAAATCCACATGGATAACGCCCTTCATGTCCCAGAAGACACTTGCCATGATCTTTCCAGCGGACGGCTGCGTTTTGCTGTTCTTGGGGGCGGGGAACCTTTATGCCGCCACTCCATGCTGCGTCTTTTGGTCTCTGGGGTTGAATTGTGCAACCATGTTTCATCACACGTGATGATGGATTGCAACAATTCATCACCTTCTGCTCGAAACCGATTCAGAAGCTTCAGAACACCGTCCTGCGTGTCCACTTCTGATCGAATGTCAGCTGGCGGGGAACCCACCTTGCACAGATTTTGCGGAAGCGTAAGTGGTCGCGAATGATTGTCTCAACACTCCCGACACAGATATTCACTTCGGCAGCAATATCCCGCACTGTTACTGTCCGGTTCTCAAGAATCATTTGCTCAACACATGCGATATTCACTGGTGTGACTGCAGTCGGGCGAATGTGTCCATGCACTTCATTTGTCACCAGCTCCCGTCCTTCGCGAAAGTGCTCACACCATTCGTACACTCTTGTCCGCGACATCGTTTGTTCACCATACTGTGCTTGCAATCGTCTGATTATCTCAGCTGGTTTCACTTTCTCCTTCACGAGAAATTGATTACACACCGCTGCTCCACAGCCACAGACACACTGCTTGCCGCCATGTTCGCTGCAACTGCTGCGCATGCGCGAAATACGTCATGCCGGGCGATAGTTACTCGCGAAGGAATACATTACGTCACCCGCACGTTTCATCATGATCCGGCTATTCATCGATTTTTTACGTACGAAAATCCTGGTCAACCTTGAACGACCCTTGTAAAAAAACTGGGAACTCTGGGATCAATATTGGGGGCCACATACACTGCATTTACATCATACACTGCAGAAGTTTTTGATAGTGCACAGCATCAATGCATCAATCCATGTTGACAACACACAGCTATACTTATCAACTACACCAACAACAGTTAGATATAATGTGAAGATGCTGAAGTGGGGAAAAATTGCAGTTGGACTCAAAATGGACTGATATTAAATCATAACAAATCCACATACTTGTTACTGGGGAACAAATAATTAACTACAGATCATAATTACACAGACATTGTGTTGAAAATATGTGGGACATGCATACTGAAGAAACAACCATAAAAAAATGTGGGTTTGATCATAGACAGTTCTATTACTTAGAACATATCAATGAACTGTGTACAATAACAATCTATATTCTCAGGAATTCTCAGATTAAATACCCTGGGTAGGTAATCTCATGTCAGGTGGGAATTATTTTTATTCATGTTCTTGCATAAGCAGGTCTGGGACTCAACCAGCCTCTCATGTATGGATACTTGGGTCAACCTTTAGGTGAGGCAGGCAAAGATAGTCAGCGCATAATGCTGGTCATATAACCTCATAATGGATCCCAGTATGTGAAATCTGGGTACCTAGACCTAGGAACTGGACCTGGGTATCCAGTTCTGGAAATCAGATTTGGGTACCTGGTTCTCACTGTAACTGGGTAACTTAGATCCAAATTTTTTTGGTCCCCTGCTCACATCTTGAGCTTTTTCTTAGGAATCCAGTTTTATTGATAAATTGTTCTCCAGGGTGGGGGAGGGGGGTTATGGGTTATCAGAGGGGGAGGCTTTGTAATCCAAGTTCATTTTTCAAATATTTAACAGTATTAAATGAAGGTAAATTATATGTGTGTGTGTGTGCAGGAGAGGGGAGGCATTAAGTTAATATAAAATTTAGAAACAGGTCGCAAATAGTACTACAGTTTTTTACTGTTTGTTCGCATCTCTTGAAGTGTTAATTGACTGCTACTGACATCATCCTTTACTGCACACTCCATACTACTTTTGATAATATAGATGCAAGAAAAATGCACAATATTCAATCATGGTGCCTACCATACATTCCACCCCCGGTCAAAGCAATAAAACTCTTCGTTCGCAAAACTTGGGAGCTGTTGACTTTTGATTGATTGATTGAATTGCTTTATTTTACTTCGCTTCTTGTGCCCCTTTTGGCTAATTTGCGAAGATGAGGATGATTGATGATATGATGAAATTGATGAATGGACACTCACAAACATCCATGCCCAGGCCAGGATTCGAAGCCGGGACCCCTGGCGTCATAGCACGATGTGCTATCCACTCTGCCACGAGGGCCGGCTGTTGACCTTTGACACAGATGTGGAAGGAATATGGATGATGATGATGTCAAAGTCACAGATTTCTGTCTAAAAAGAGGACACAACACGGGCAGCAAAGGTACAGATAAAGAAACTCCCCTCTGAAAGAACTTCCTAAAGTCTAGAGAATCTTCAAACTTTAGCTCATCAAGATGAACAAATGTAAAAGCTTCTGTTCATGTTCAGTGGATGTATCCTTCAATTCTACATTTTCACTATTCACTGCAAACAAATTATACAAAATAGTTTTACCTAATATCAAGGAGGCTGACAGAGGTGCCCTTTGCCCTGCCTGGCTACGAACCTGTGCATAATTTGTTGTGACATTTTATCCTATGGTTCTAATATTCAGTAGAGTCATATCTGAATATAGCTTCAAAACATTTGATTTCAGCATGGTATACAAGTTCCACATGATTCAACTCAGTTCAACTAATGCCCTTAATTTGCTGGGTGAAGTTCAGCAAATGTTGGTGTACCAAATAACTAATGTTGACAACCTCTCAATAAGAAAGTGTGTGTGTATTATTATTATTAATTTATTGCTATTTTTATGTAGTTTTATGTATTATTATTATTAATTTATTGCTATTTTTATGTAGTTTTATGTTCAATTTAAACATCTATGTTTGGAGTTTTGAAATTGAGTTATTGATTATTTATTATAGTTAAGAAGTAATACTGAGAATTTCTTCCAGAAAATTAATGAAAATGGTTCAACCAATAAAATGGGTTCACTAGTGTTCTTGAAAAAGTTTGTGAAAATCCCACAACTTTGAACAGCAGCCCGTTTGTTTTATTTTCCCAACTTTCTACCAATTTTCTGCCATAAAATGTTCCTTGGGAACTAAATTGGGGAGCATGAAGAGAAGATTAAAAGAAGAGGATGAACTGGAGTGTGTAAAAAGCTTGTTCCTAAGTCACCATACTCCCTTTTGTCTGCTGGTGAAGCACAAAAAATATCTGGCCAAAATTTTATTTCTATTCCCTAAAAACATAGTTCTTCAAATTTAATTTGGAGATTATGCTACTTTTTACTAATATGCCAAAAACACAGTGCTAGATGCCAACGAAATGCAAATTGTGTTAGATTTAGCACCATTATGCTGGGGTTGGCACTACTATTTATAACCCTTTACTGTTTTAAACATCTGGGACAAAATAGCTCGACATAAAGAGTACCTGCAATCATTTATTTTTGAAAAAAAGCATTGATAAATACATGCTTGCAAAACTTTTCTTCGAAAGAAAAAAAATTGATAAGCATAGCCCACAAGTGGCCTGCTGAGCAGGTACGTGTTCCCTTACTTGAGCCACATCAATTCCAAACATTTGGAGTGCTAAAGCAATGCATGAAACCCGATATTTCAGGGATTATTCCTGAAACTTGACCACACTTGCAAATACAATCTACTTTCAGTGTTCTCTCCAACTGCTGGAAATCAGTCTCAAAAGCAGGTGACGCCAAACTTGCAAAAAGGTAAATGTCAAAAATAAAGTCTCATAAGAGTGCATGAAAAGTGCAGCAGGAATATTTGGTAGAAGAAAATAATGTTGCAGCAGAGAACAGATGGACATTGAAACTGAATTTCCAATCTTTTATGGTGCCTCTATTGAAATTAAAATAAGTGAATTAGCTGCCTATAATGTTTCATTGCAATAGTGATAAACAGCATTGGATATTATATGAAATGAGAAGGCCAAAAAACTCATGGAGATGCACCTTTGAAGAGGAAGGAAGACAATAGGTAAAAAGATGGAGAATAGTGAAGAACATCACATGCAACAGAATAAGGTGGAGATGCTTCGTGAATGCCCTATGTCGAGCAGGAACTAAAGGAAATCAAGTAAATCAAGCTTGTCCTTACTTCTTTGTATTAAATTCAGAACACAAAGTTTTAACACTGATACTTTTACAGTGAAGATTTGTTTGTGTATTAAGAACACAATACGATGGTGCAGTGGTAGCGTCCTCACCTTGTAATCAAGGAGACCTGGGTTCAATAGGCACATAGTGGTTCGGATCCCACTTTAAACTGTAGGTCCAGTCCCAATTAGCCTTACTGTGCATAAAGTGGACTTAAAAACACCAAATCAATCAATCAAATCATTAAGAACACAATAGGCAAATGTCCAACTACAGCATTCTAAAAAACAGCTTATAAGTGGAAGATTTACAACTAAGTAAAACTACGTAAAAGAGATAATTCCTGAAAATTAGTAAATCTATTAATTTCTCAAAAATACAATAAAGAATTAAAGTTATTAACCTATTCATATTGGACTCATCCATTCCAGTGCCTTGCCCAGGGACTACCCTAAGGTTTGCACCTAGGAACCAAAATCCACCTGTAAAGGTGGGACCCAGTGGGGGGGGGGGTGCTTGAGGATTGTCTGTGGAAATGCAGTCACATGGAACTGCATTAGTTAGAAAAGGAACTTGTTGGGTCCAATCCCGAGGCCAAAAAGATGGCACGAACACGATTTGGACATTATAAATCTAAATCCAAGACCAGGTTTGTCAGCTCACATCATCGAAGAGAAGCATTTGATTAAAAAGAGAAGGGTTATAAAAAGAGTGACGGGAATCATAGATTTGAATGTCTGGGAAGCTTTGTTCATTGCAGAAGAACACTGGAATAAATTAAATAATGAAAATGTAGACCCACTATGGAGTTTTCCTTTTCACAAGTGGAGTAAGCCACCATCTTTACAATTTAATGTAACAGAAAACATCAAGAAACTCTGTGAAAGCAATGATGATTTTGAATTACCTGATGATATTTGGGATTCATAATTTTTAAATAAAAAATAATGTGATCAAAATTTTTATCTGAAATAAAAAAAACAGACTGCTTGTTTTCAGTTAAGTTGTTATATTACAACAATGTAACATTCACAACATCCATTGTATAACTGATTCTATTTTGTTTAAAAAAAATTGTTAACCATTGTTATAACTGTATCTTTAGTCAAACTAAAAATAACTGTCTGATGAAAGGAGCGTGTGTTCTCCTGAAACATCACAACGGAAAACTCAGCCCTGGCCCATATCCATGGTAAAGGTTGAAGTTTTTGCTTGCGATGACGTGTAACCGGCCAAGTGAATGCATCACTTCAATGTAAATTCACGTGAAATGACAGAACGACAGTGTTGCAGTACGCAGATATTAAACACCAGAACAAGAACAATGTCAAGATGAGGATGTGTACTACAGGCTGTGGAAAAGGAGATGCGATAGCCACTAACGTCGTCAAATGGTTGGGCGGGAACTTTACGTCACATATCATGAAGAAGTAATAGGATCTGAGCTGATTATGTCCTTTGCGATTAGTCCACTCAGAATTAGTTCACTTCATCAAATGATTTACTAAATCTCATCAATTTACATTGTCGAGTTCGTTATTTGTGTTATTTTTGGTACAGGGTCAAGGAAGTCAGTAATAAGGTGTGTTATATACAGTGTACACCTATAGATTGAATTGTATCTCCTCCAAATATGATGTATAAAGAAACAAACTGCCGGAGAACTAAGTGAGGTTAGTGTACAATTTTATATTACTATTATAGTGGAACCACAAGCAAAGAAACCTGCGCTTGCGACTCCTGTGCACCGTACTCCAGTGTGGAGGGGGAGAGTGGAGCATGCTCTCTTATAGCCCGAGTTGAACGGAAGAGGAGGAAGGTCCGCGGGGACTTTTTGACGAAGGTTATTTTTCTTGTGGTCGCTCTTATAAGTAAGGGGAACTGTGATTGGTCATTCATCTATTTTATCACTTCTTCATCATCTCAATTGACTTAAATGGCCGGAAGAGCAAAGTAAATTTATCAAATATAAATACAAACACCTACCGTTTAATAAATAACCAAAATAGAATGAAAAATTAGCAGTTTGTATTGTTATTGCTTTATGTGAATATGTAGGGGAAAGCGAGATAAAATTGTACACCAATGGCAAAAGAAATGGTAGGTGAATTGCCCATCACCATTTTCCTTCAGTCTGTTTTCCCCAATCTGGTGATCACAAATTGAAATAAGCAGAGGACATCATCTGCTTTCCATTATTTAAAACAACACAGGATGTAGATAAAAAAAAATGAAAATAGCGATGGACAATTTGCCTAATATTATCTACCTCTTCAAGAATAAAAATACATCTAAATTTAGAACCACAGTAAAGAGCTTACTAATGTAACATTTGTTTTATAGAAGATTATTTGGATCACATTTTCCATTAAGGAACATTAACTTTAAAACTTTTTCTTATTATTGCAAAATACACTACATTACTTCTTAACTTTCTTAAAGTATTATTGTTTTTACTAATTTAATAGATATAACTAGACTATAGGTTAATTTCCTTGTATTCAAAATTAGATCCACCTAGGTCAATGATTGAGCCTGCTTCTGCGTTGACTCTCTATACTAGTGTGTGATAGTACATGAAGTTTCCCAAGCTGTACGAGTTCTACAGCTGTGGAATATTCCTGGGTCGGGAAGATCCTAAGTTTGCTCAACATCCACTGTTGTTATGCTGTTGCAAACTTTGCTAGGTTGCCACAGTACAATTACAGTAATAAGTAATCCCTGAGAATTTTCCATGTCACTTCAGGACAAATGTAGGTATGTAATGAAGTCAGTCTTGGTAGCCAGTATGTAGATGTGCAGATAGTAGGTATGTAATATTAGACCACTAACGGTTCTTCCTTTTGGGTCTGCAAAGTAATTCCTTAAGCTGGTAGGTTAGGTTGAGTTACAGGTATTTCAAGTGCTTCATGGAATTTTTATTACCTTTGATTTATATGTCAGTATTTGCAGACTCAAAAGGAAGAATTATTTCATGTTGTATTACAAGAGATCGCTGTGGACATGAAAGCGAGATCTTCTTATACACATATACAATCAACATTTACATCTAAAGTATTTGCAATCGATATATCAAGTCGATTGCAGTTGGTTCTCCGGTGCAAGGCTGTAAGGTGCAAATGGCCTTGTGACCTACTTTCAACTTTTAAAAAAGAGGCCCTCACAGATGGTAGAGACTTTGATGCAGTTGTGAGGCTTTCAACTGACATCTACCTGTACCAACCATAGTTGGCTGAATCTTTTCAGGACCTTAAGAGACCTAGATTGCCTGGGAACCATAGGTAGAATTATGGAGAGATATTCCACCAACAGGAGAGAATATCAGATCTCCTCACTTCACGACCTCAAAATCAACAACAAAAGGATCCATTCTAGATCCCGAATTGTGGGATCTAAACTTGGAGCCATCTCTCAAAACATTAGGAAATATAAATATCAAATGGAGATCAAAAGCACAACAGACCATGCACATGACTTAATAATTGTAATAGAAGATAATTCAAGAACAGTGTTGGAAAAATAGTCCTCGAGAGTAAGCTGAATGGTAATACACACCAACCAATAAAACTCATAGGAAATAAGAAATAATCTTACAATAGTAAAGAAAGCTAAATATCTAGGTGTAAAATGACAAGAAATATACAACAATCACAACGATTACATAACTTTGAAAGCTGAGTCTGTAGCTAAAAAATAAATTACGCATCTAAATACTCCTGCACCATCACCATGCAGTCTACAGGTGCTTTCCAGATTGTCTGCTTTGAAACTTGTTCCAATTCAAAATATCTGTTCTGTACACAATAGTATGGAATTTCACACCAATTTTGTTGCCCTGAGGGCAAATAAACTGGATGCAGGCATAAAGTGTTGACATTTTTAATAGTACTGCTCCTTCACTTGCATGCAAAGTGAAATAAAGCATGCTGATTCATAATATCCGTTCTGTAGGCAATATTATGGAATGTTACGCCCATTTTGTTGCACTGAGGACAAATAAACTGGATGCAGCCATAAACTGTTGACATTTTTAATAGTACTGCTCCTTCACTTGCATACAAAGTGAAATAAAGCATACTGATGCATCAAAGCATGTATCCAGTGTTCTGCTGCAACATGCAGGAAAGCATCCATTCGCAATATTTGATATTTTTTGCAAAGAATACCTCTTAAATTCGCAATGCGCATGCAAATTGAGATGTCATTAAGTGAAAATATATAATACTCGTGAAATATCATCTGTGATTTTCTCACTATCAGTGAATTTTTCCTAATAAATGTGAATACGCATGCATATTCCGAATCTAGTCTTCATTTGTTTCAGTATGAAACTTTCCAAATTTCACCGAATTTGACATCATTTTTGGTTCACCAGTCTGAGGCATGCTGGTGAATTCTGGAAAGTGCAGCATGGCTATGGGACGTGCCAAGGTTCGAGTTAAGTCTACTGGAGAAGCGTAATAACTTTTCTCTTGATATTTCGGCCTGTGTATGGGACCAGTGGCCACCTATCATCATGACAAAATTCGGAAGCCATGATTTTGTATCGATTCACTTTGAGATTTCAAATTGAAGGAATGGATTGGGGCCTCGCATTCTAATCGCACATAGGATCCCATGATATGTTGCTACACCAATGATCATAACATAGTTTCTTTAAAAGTTAAATTATTTTATAATGGGTCATCCAGAAAGAAAGGAACGTTTTAGTGTAAAACACAAACAACAAATGATGTGTGCAAAAAATTTATGGTACAGAAACTACATACCTCACTCTACTTTTCCACACATTTGCCATATCCATTCAAGTACTTATTATAGAATGATACCCGTTTGTTGATACCGTCATTGTACTCGGTTGCCGCCAATATAATAAACCACCCTGTTTGTTTTGTATGGTAGGACAGAGCTTTTGAAGCATCTGACACTAGGCCTCAGCATTTATTGTTGCTCCCCCTTGGCAGAAAATCAATGAATAACATGCCTCTCCTTTTCCAAAAGACAGTTGCCAGAACCTTTCGCATGCTGAGTGTTTGCTTGGCCTTTTTTTTTTTGGCTTGGAAGGTGATCCGGTATGGTTAGGATGACCATAATATTTTGACCCAAAAACCGGACATCTCAAGATCAGTTTATTACCCCTCCACCTCCTGAAAAATCGGTTAGGCCTAATTATAATATTATTGTTATTATTAACGTATTATTATTTATTAAAGGATGGATCAAATAAATGATACATCATAAACAACAAATGAAATATGATCTCCCAATGTCCAAATGTATTAATCATTATAATCTCGGTATGACTTTCTCATCCTTTCTGAATAACCTTTGATGTTAGTCCTACGCTGAAGGTGATTAATGCCAGAAGTATTCAGCAGAAGAACCAATCTTATTGAGAGCAGCTTTATTCTTCAATAGTTTATAAATTTCCCCGAAAACCTTACCCCACATATCAGACACACATCTCTAGATTTTTCTTTTGAGTTTGTGTCAAGACAACTTTAAATTCTTGTTGCAATTCCATAAAGAAACTTCATGCTTATTCACTGCTTTATAAATATTGGAACACACACAAAACAATACACCTTTTTAGCATGAAATGTCTCTCAAATTTAAACTTTGTTTTTAAAACAACTCCTCGACTTTTATAAAACGGGACAAATAGTGGCTTTTTAATCATATGGATGGGACAACCAGGACAGGCCTCCAAAACGAGACTTCACCGGTCAAAATGGGATGTGTGGTCACCCTAGGTATGGCCCAACCCCATTGACTTGCACTTGGTTTTGGGTGTTGTATAGGCAATCCATGTCTCATCAACTGTCGAAATCAAGAAATTTTCGGTGAGCATTTTGCCATGGTTGAAAAACTCAAAGATACTGTCACTACATAGTTTTTTTTTGTTTTTTTTTTGGATGACCCTCATACTAAAGGTAGCTTACATACCTCAGCAAGTCCTGTTAAGATCCTTACTATAATGAACACAATCTTATCTATCCGAGCAGCAATTGGACTCACGAATGTGAAAATTGCAGTAAATAGTACTCCAATGCCAAACACCATCTTCCCTCCAAATATTTCTGCCAGTCGGCCACCAGGAATTTGTGTTAAGACATATCCATAAAAAAATGATCCCAAGATTATGCCTTGAATGTCTTCATTCCAATCAAACTCTCCATCTTTCTGCAAGAAAGGGAAAATACTATTAATATATACAATTAATATAATCATACATGTAATTTAAAAACTTCTAATACTACAGGCTGGCCAACATATATTGAGTTTATCTGACAAAACACTCACAACCAGAACAATTAAATAAAGCAAGGTAAGACTCCTGTTCCAGGATATCCTCAGCACATGCAACCTGGATAGAACAATATAACACACCATATACATACTGATAATGTGTGAATTGCTCACAATTGAATATCAACTAAAAGTTAAAAGATTAAAAATCAGTAACTTGCATGTGTCTCACAATCGAATATCAACTAAAAGTTATCTGAGCATGTATTAGTTAACCGGCATAAGATCGCTAAAAGAGAAGTCATCAGGAAAATTAACAACAAATTAGATAGGAATGTATATGAGGCAGCCTATATATGCATAGATAATTGGAATAAACTCAATAGGGATGACGGAAACTTGGAAGATGGCTGGATTAACTTTTTTTAAAAAATGGGATAAAGCCACCGGGAATAGAGCTGAGATGGGCTTCCATGTTAACCCTGAGGTTAGGAAAGCCGCCGAGGTGGAAGTAGAATTCACCTTGGACTGGTGACTCACAAGCCCCAGTTGGGGAAAGGCCAGAGAGGAGGAGTTTCCCTTCTCCAAGCACGAGCTGACGCCGTACATTCGCATACCCCGAGCACCAATCGGCAGTTTGCCTTCACCAACTTAGAAAGTTCTTTTGTTGTTTTATTGCGCGGTTTTAAGTATGTATATTTTACAACATCTTTTTAGTAAGTGTTCTTTCCTATACCTTTTGACCTAAATCCTCAACCAACACTTTCTCGACCAGGCACCATGTCAGGTGTCTGAAAACACCGCATCAACCTGAAGAAGGAGGTAGTATAACCTTTGAAACGTTGTTTGACCAATCTCATGCTCACACATGTAAGTTACTGATTTTTAATCTTTTAACTTTTAGTTGATACACCATATACAGGAAACCGATGCATATAAGATCTATACCTGAATGCAACCATCCATGTACCTAGGTATTATTCACTTTTTATATAAAAATAAACAAAATCTTGCTTGCACAATACAGTCTGTTTTTCACCTATCTATTTTGGTGACTTGTTTTCACCAAGTAGAAATAGTCTCTCTGTTTTAGACCTACTCTATTGATTCAAACAACCTTTTCGTGAACGGTGGCATTGAGATGTTCAAATAGATGGGATATATACACAGTAGAATCACAATTTTACATTCCCAGGTTTCATTTTCCCACTCTATACACTTAGTATTAATGATCACAATAGAGTAAAGTGAATACAAAATTCTTAAATTTTACATTTTGCAGCATTTTGAAAATGTACAGTTGATGATCCACTTTATATCTATTTGAAGGAAATAGGATACAGAAAAAAGTTTCAAATATTCATGGCTGCAAAAGATGCTGTACACAGAAATCAGCATCAGACCTGCAATGTTGACACCTCAATGCAACCATCCAGTAAAATGATCAACATTAACGTCTACTTTGTTTCACCAGGACATCTTCATCAGTGCCACAGAGCATTTTATAAGATTAGAACAGTCACCTGTGCACAGTTTTTAGGCAGAATGAATACACAGAAGGCATCATCAGCAAAACACTACAGGACACAAAAGGGACAAGAAAACAAACCTGGACCCTTCAGGAAACCCGGTAGCCAGATATTTCAGAAACCCTAGACAGCTCAGGCAACCTGAATTTTATTATTCACTTCTTTTCTTACAAGAGTACTTACAGAAATTATTTGTGTTTAGTCCTGTCATGTCCAGAAGGCTGTGGATATAACATCATTGGCATTTGCAACGTTATGACCAGGGAATGGATTTATATGTAAATACATATTTATGTGTGAAGCTCAAATCAGTGTATATTTTGTATTATCCTTGCGCATCATGGCATGTAGACTCGAAAAATTCCATTTTTATTTTCCATATTTGTACATATTTTAGGTTTTGGCTCATATTTTACCTACATTAGTTATTTTTACATATTATTTTCATATTTCAGAACATTTCTCAACATATACTACATATTCACGCAATAACTACATGTCACCGTGTGACCGAAAGAGTTGGGTGAATTTCTTGCAAATAACTGACAAATTTCAAATACACTCCCATTACTTCTTGCGATATTGAATGCAGTTTAAGTCAATATAAATCCATCTTAAGAAACAACAGAAGGAAATTCACGTTCGAACACTTACAACAAAATTTTGTTATTCATTGTTTTAGAAACAGAAAATGAAAACACATTTCATGTTACGTAGATTTTCAGCGAAAAATGCAGGCTCGGCCAGGACTCGAACCCAGGTCTCTGGCATACCGTACCATTGCTCTACCACTGAGCTACCGAGCCAGCAAGGCTTTGCTGATTGTTTTGCAATTAATGTCAATGTTAGCATACTGTATTTTATGTAGCTCAAGTAGTGTCTTGTATTATTAACAACTTTAACTTTTTACAATTTTAAGCCCATATTTAACTCCATATTTTGGTGGAAATAACTAAATATGTAATTACATATCTAGCACATTTTTACTACATATAAATCTGTTCCCTGCTTATGATGCTGGAAACAAGTGAAAGTTCAATGGTGCCAAGTCTGTTCTGTACAATGGATGTTTCAGCACATCAAATTTCAGAGCACACAGTGTATCCACTGCATGCGCAGCCGCATCATTTGACTCCTACTCTCTGGTTCATAATGGTGCACCCACGACTCGTCTCCTGTCTCAATTTTCGATTGAGAAAAGCATCTCCTTTTGGATATAATGGCCCAAATGCTCTGACAACCCATCTCCCATGTATGCCTGTGATCATTACACAGGTGCTATATCCGACGTCATCATGGTCAATATTGTACGCAGACCCATGACTTATGTTAAATTCTACAGTGATTTCATCAGTAGTGCAGACTGCAGTCACAGATTCCCTGCTCGATCTGCTGTTTCACTGCGTCAGTTGTCATGGTTGCCATGCTAACTGGTCTCCCATTTCGGTGTTGTTCATTGATATTTTGCCGTTTCTTTTCAATTATTTCTGCCAATTCGTACATCTTCCCCTGGCTCAAACAACTGTCTCACCCTCATTCATTTGTAGATTTCAGAAAGTTTCCACAAAAAACAAATAACACTTTCACAGTGTGAGTCAAGAGTGGAGTGGCCATGTTGTATGAGCTACTGCGCAGGTGCATACCACTCGATTATCATAGGGGTTTTACTAAGGAGCCATTTTGTGTTCCAAAAAAACTCTCACACATACTTTAGTCTAAACTTTCTATTTCTCAATCTGTCCCTTGTAAAAAGAAATGAAACAATTAATTTTCTTTATTATTATGACCGCGGTGGCTCAGTCGGTAACGTGTCTGACTACCATGCTAAAGGCACATCACCCCCACTCACGACCTGATCAAGAAAGTGTGTGGTGTTACCCCCACCCACCCTATACGCCTTCATGGTGTGGTGCTAAGCACAGGGGAGCACTTTACCTTTTTTTTTATTAACGTTAGTTATTGAGAAATGCTCTTTGAGTTGAAGTAACAAATTTCACAGCAATATAATAGCAGCCTTTCTCATGTTATTAATCACTTAACATTGGTAACTAAGAGAGTTAATAGTTATCTGCATATGCAATATGCATGCTGGCTTGACCAAGTGGATTAAGCCTTTGGATCTCTCCACAAAGTTCCCCGGTTTGAGTCCCAGCCTGGACATGGGTGTTCCTTCTTATTTTTCCTTCATCAGTTTCCCAGGGTTGCTACGATTTTTTCATTATGAAATTCCCTGACATTTCCAGGTTTTCCAGTCCAGAAATGAAATTTTTCCAGACATGTTTATAATCATGATTTTTGCTTTTGAACCTTGTGTTTTTCAATTAAACATATAATCCATTAATTATTATGAATGTCCCTTTCACAACTTTTTCTTAGCAAATTTTATTCTACACACACAAGAACTCGTGAAAATTTGAAGAGTAAAATATAAAATTACAATCGGCATCAAATGTATTGGGTGCTACAATTATGTACATCTAGCTTTCAGGCTAAGGTAACGGAGGTACATTATTTCTCCATAACAGGTCTCCACAATATAAAAACAAGAGAAAAAGTTCAAAAACCATACACAATTTTTCAATTACAGTGTCATAGAAAATGCTGCTTTTTTACTTACATTTGAAGATAGGGGAAAAGGGAGGCAAGTCAGTTTTTCATAATTTTACAGAATAGCAAATTGAAAGTTCGAAACCAAATAATCTTTATTCTTATTGATGTATGTTCTGTATTACATGTATTATGAAAAAAGCATATATTTCTTTGTATGAAAATGAAGTATGAAAGAAATTGACTCAAGAAGAGTACACAAGTTATGACAAAAACTTTCTCAATGTAACAGTTTACAGCATTATGAAGTGGTGCACAAATTCACTTGTTCAGGTTTAGGCAGTGCTGTCCTCATTGTTTCTGACCCTTAGGTCAATGTGGCAGGTTTGTGCAGTAAATCTGAGCCTCTCTTGTGCAGAACACTTTCAATTCCTCAAGATCTTTGAACTTTTCGTCTGATATTTGTAGAAGTCCCTCATAAGCTCTAGCAGGGTGTAGAAATTCGTTAAGATTCCAGATGAGGTGCAAAGCTTCTGTCTTTTTTCTTCCCGGAAATCCATGCTGCATTGTAGTGTTCCCGATGCATAATCAGATGGGGATGGTCTCCTTCAACTTTCAGCTCCTTGATTGGTCTCGTTGGAATGGGGCATTTCTTGATGTAATAGTTTTCAAGGAATCCACTCCAGTCTCTGATCATCCCATCATCCACTTCTACAACTGTGAAGGGTTCTGGTTTAACTTGTGCACTTTGGAACACTGCAACCCAGTCCTTATGAACTTCAGTTACAGTTTTTGTTTTTAGTAATCCTATATCCTTGTCGCATTCCGTGTATGAATGTCGTCGTATTGGAAAAATGACTGCAGACATTTCTTCTCATGAACAACATAGTGTAAATATCGAAGAACAGTGTAATTTTTATTTAGGCCTCCTGCAGTCACAGAAAATATGTAAATATTGACCAACTGAGCTAAGAATGTTAGTAATGTACTCATTCAAAAACGATGTTACCTCATTTGACCCTTTTCTGCCAATAG
Source organism: Lepisma saccharinum (assembly GCF_977018435.1). Classification (NCBI taxonomy): domain Eukaryota; kingdom Metazoa; phylum Arthropoda; class Insecta; order Zygentoma; family Lepismatidae; genus Lepisma; species Lepisma saccharinum. The sequence continues at coordinate 39,662,441 of NC_139243.1, read as the reverse complement.
TTTCAGGATAAACATAGAAAATTGCCTTGTTGTCAGACAATTGGTGAATGTTGAAAGAAAAAACAATTAATTGTCCTTTGTAGTAAACCATGTTTGGACATGGGAGATTTTTTTGAAAATCCATGGAAATTGATTCCATCCGATGATGCTTCCTACTTTTTATTCTTGCCTGTCTTTTGCACTCATAGAAAGTTTCTGATTTCCTAATATGAACCTGTTCCATATCTTTGATTCTCTTCTCTAAGTCATGCTTCAACACTTCGTCTGCAGAAACTAATTGGGAAGTGAGTGATTTCTTATGTGCAGAAAATTCATCACAGGTACTACATGAATCGCTTCTTGGGTAACCAAAGGCAATGTTAAACTTGGTATTAAAGATGGTGCGGTATGTTTCATATGATACCATGTTGTGAGCATTCTTTTCTGCGTACATATTAAACATTTTACTTTCTACTGTAATGGCTTTCACAGCCTTTAAATGATGATATGTGATCCATAACAAGCTTTTCAGTTTCTGAGGACAATTTATTGTGCCTATTATTATGCTTGCCTCGCATGTCATTACCTATATCTTTATTACATTTTATGGCTCTTTGGATATTTTCAAGTCCTTTTTTAGAAATGCCGTGGAGTGAACGGAAAGTTTTTTGAGATACTTGTATTTCTTTTACACTTGCATTAGTCTCGCCTGGAAGTCTTACCTTGTACATAAAACCTTTATCTCGTAGTTTTGCATCTTCTTCATCTTTTCTTGGTCTCCTTTGTTTGATATCGTGTGATGTAATTAAACCAGTCAAATGCAAACTTTGTTTCTCCCAACACTGCAAATTATTAAAGTCACTGATAAATTTATTTCTGTGTTTCACATCAACAATGTTGAAACACTGCAGTTTACAATTACAGGAATCTCCGATCTCGTGTGTCTGGGCCCTAACTTTCTTGTTAGCTTCCTTTATCCTCCCAAAATTCTTTCTCTTTTTACTACGTTGTGCAGATACACATGGTCCTTCGTCACATTCACTCATTATGCTATGAATCAGATTCTGCACAAAATATTACTCATAAAGCAACAGTCTAAAGAAAGAAATTCACATTTAAACACTCAAGATGGGGCATCCATTGTAGAACAATCTCTGTAGTTTATATCCGACAGTGTTGCCACATGCAGTGCAATTACAACAGTGGTGAAGTTACTTTCATAAAATGACTTGTATTCAACTGACTTACCTTCTTCTTCCCCTATAGGTGAAATCTTCAAGATTTAATTTATCAGTGACTAACCTCCCTGTTGCTCTGACATTGCGTCCACATCAACTACATCATTCAAGCTACATGAATCAGCTGTTAACTCATTTTCGACCATTTACTGACTTGCCTCCCTTTTCCCCTGTAGTCTTAATTTATAAGTACACAGCATCTTGAAAAGTTTTTGTTGCATATAGTAATTCTATAGGAAATGCCAACAAGACTAAAATCTATAAAATAATAGACGATAACCTCACCTTCACCAACCTTTCCAATAATTATGATCATATTGTCAATGTACTTTAGTTATCAATCAGATGTCTGGACTGCAAGTTTTACTTTGATATTCTTTCTAATATCTAGTATTAAATTTATTACAGAAATTCGAAGGAACCATAATTTTGCACAAGACTGAGAATCATAAGAATGAAAGAAACAAGTTTCTAAACTGAATCTTTTTTGGGAGTGGAATCACAAGAACCAAATCCAGAAGTGGAAGTGAACTGCTTGTTCATTTTACAACCTTTCCTCTTGCAGACTCCAAAATAGACATAAATTCCAGACGATCTGCAAATTTCCCCGACATTTCCCTGACAAGCAAAATTCCTTGTTTTCCAGACGTGTAGCAACCCTGGTTTCCTCTAATTATTACTCATCATCATCAATAGTCAAAAGTGGCAGAAAAGTTATACTACATAACAAAAATACAAAAATAAAATACATGTTCGTTGTACAAAACACCTACTCAGGAGAGTTAGTCCAAATGGGATTCCGTAACATTTCTAGCTGCTGTTGATAAGAGGACAAAATTACATTCAGGAATTCTCTAGAATAGGACCATTGTGCACCCAGCAATTTTGAATATTGAAATACCTTTTCAAGGACTATTGTTGGGGCATCTTAACCAATAATGAGATAGATGTTCCTCTATTTCTTTCACAGGCATCTGTGCATCCTACATAGCTAGCCAATATATGAAATATTTTCCTCATTAATGAAAGTAGACAACATTTGTCATGTAAATTTCACTCTTTTTTATTAAAGTGATATTGTTTGAAATTACATTTTTCCTTCTCATCATTTGTTTCTTTTTTTTTTCTTTCCTAAATGCCTATGTAACCTATGCATTTATTACATGTTGATAACACACATAAATTTTCTTCTTGAGAAGATCAAAACATTCAGATTAGCTAGGAATAGTAATTTGATACTGGGATTTGCATCACCACTACTTCACTTGAACCCCTAGTGCCACCTATAAAGGAGGGATGGGATTATATGGCAACCTGTGGCATCTTAAGGCACATCCAGAATTACAAAAGGAACGGAAAAAAATATAATAAGAATATATATTTATCACACAGAATAATTAGATTAAAATTACAACTTCATTAATGATGTGATTATATCCAACCAATTTGATTTATCTTCTGACAACTCTTGGACAATCTAATTATTCACCATTTCAAAATGCTTAAGAAAATCAATGAGCCAATTTATTGGTTATCATTAACAGTTTATTACAATTCTTATTACCCCAGTGCCTCATGCTGATTTAGTACAACTGCGACCAGCTGTTAAGAAGAAAAGGAACTCCTTGAGGCCAATGCTGATGCCTTGTAAGGAAGGGGTCCCAGGTTCAATACCCAGTGTGGGCACAAGTGCAGTGGATCAGATCACATTGTACCCATAGATGAAGTCTGTTCAGCCTATCTGAGTAAAAGTGAACTTTGCCAAACTGTTGTTAAGAAGAAAGACTTCAAACTTAACCCTTAAACGCATAGCGTTACCATATGCTAACGCTCAACATTCGCATACTTTCGTGTTAAGGATTGTCTATATTGAATGTGTAGGCAAATCCAGTGACAGAAGTCACTCTAGGAAGCATAAAGCTTGTGTTTGAGTCAAGGTAACAGTATTGTTGTGAGAGGATGTATTTATTTTGACCTCCGATTCTTTTATTAAAAATGTCATATGCTGCAAACTAAATATGGTGTTTTTATCTGATTGTCTTTCATTATAGAGTTCTGAATATTTTCAGCATTTAGTAAACACATGCAATTTAAAACTAATGATGCTTTCTGTTCAAGAATTTGCATCACTTGCAAACCATACAGAAGGCGACAAGAGGCTTTAGAACTTAAATTTCTTGGTTTGCAAGCAGTAATAATAGAATAAATGAAGTAAATGTTGAAAAGGCCTGTAGCTACTGTATCTACTTCATTTATTCTATTATTACTGCTTGCAAACCAAGAAATTTAAGTTCTAAAGCCTCTTGTCGCCTTCTGTATGGTTTCTTTTTTCTATTACTTATAATTTATATGTTATTTTAATATTATTAATAATAATAAATATAATAAAAATAATATTAATAATATATGCCCATTTCATGGAACATTTTGTGCCTGTTCAGCAGCTCCGCCTTGTTGAGTCTGTGATCCCGTATTATGGAAAACATTCTTGCAAGCTATTTATTACAGGTAAGTCTATAAGATTTGGTTACAAAGCCTGCCTGGTGCTTGAAAACCTTCCGTGGATACCTCTTTCGTTTTGATATCTATCAACACACGAGTATAAAAAGATTCCACTGGCACTGAAAACAAATTTAGAAAGACTGCAGCTCCACTCATCCATATGCTACATGAATATCCACGAGACAAAAATTCTCCCAGCTTGAATTTGGATGGAAATCGCTCACAAATATGTGGCATCATTTTGTGTTGCACCTAAGGGGGCATGGTGGCCCATTACAACACAAAGGAAGGTTTTGAAAGATGTGTGTTACACTGGTGGTCTACCAGTAGTGTTCGCATTGGACATGTCAAATATGTGGTTGGACTTCACGTTCCATGTTTCATACTTTTCTATGACAAGGGCTTCCCCGATGGCATAGTAGTAACTTCGTCACCTTGTAATAAAGGGGTCCCGGGTTCGATACACAGTGGAGGTACAGAGCACAGTGGTCCCGATCCCACTTTAAACTCTAGGTCCATTCCCAATTAGCTATTCTGTGCATAAAGTGGACTTAAAACTTTAATTCAAATCAATTCAAAGTTTCTATGAAGTGAATATTCAAGAGTGATGTACATTATGTGAATATAGAGTAATCATTATGTACTAAATAGTTATCTGGGTGCCTTTAGCTCAGAAAATGTGAGATTAATGTACAATGGATCTATAATATTTGTATTATATAAAAAATAATCAAATTTTGAAAGTAATTTTAAGGTTAATTCAGGAATTTTGAAGTTTTCAAAAATCAATCATATGGTAAAGTGGCATCATTTGAAAAGGGAGAATGAAAATTTTCCAAAAATGATTCAAAATCGCTTATTAGTACATAACAACAGATATTAGACTAAAAACAAGAAAAAAAAATGACAAAAAATAATCCATGCGTTTAAGGGTTAAATGTGGAGATGGTTGTATACTAGGGATGGCCAAACGGATCCGGATCCGAAAAATCCGGATCCGTTCGGATCCGGATCCAAAAGTTACAGATCTGGATCCGGATCCGAAAATTCCGGATACGGATCCGGGTCTGAAAGTTTCGGATCTGGATCCGGATCCGAGAGTTTCAGATCCGCGGATCCGGGTCTGAAAGTTTCGGATCTGGATCCGGATCCCAGGGTTCCGGATCCGAGAGTTTCGTATCTCAATCCCATTATAATATTACCACACCTTAGTCCTACAAGAATTTTTTTCAAGTGTTGTTCCTAAAATACTTTGCTACGCATCGGCTAACACACTCGTGCACAAATGTCCGAAGTGATTTTGTAAATGCCATTGAAACGAATATGTATTCATTCGAATGTATTGGAAATTAAAACACACATAAATGTGAGACATTCCATTCCAGGATGAAACCTTTAACACATATAACAAGATAGAAATGTTATACAAAAATTATACAATTGTTCTACAGTTACAGTTTTACAAAGTAAAATAAAACATTATAATATATGCAGTGTTAAATAATTACAAAGTGTAAGACTAACAAGGGAGGTTATCTAAGTGTCCCCCTCCGATTTCCATGAAACTTGGCAGTATAGTGGGGCCCAAAGGAAGAATTACGTGTTTTTTTGTTTCAGCTAAAAAACGGTTTTAGGGGGCAAAACCCCCTCAAATGTCAAGATGAGGACAAATTGAAGTGAGGATCGGACCCCTGTGTCCCTCCGATTTCCATGAACCTTGGCAGGTGTATAGTGGGGCCCAATGGAAGAAATACGTGTTTTTTTGTTTCAGATAAAAAACTGTTTTAGGGGGCAAAACCGCCTCAAATGTCAAGATGAGGACAAATTGAAGTGAGGATCTGACCCTGTGTCCCCCTCCGATTTCCATGATACTTGGTAGGTGTGTGTATAAACGGGCCCAAATGAAGAAATACGTGTTTTTTTTGTTTCGGCTAAAAAACGGTTTTAGGGGGCAACCCCCCCTCAAATGTCAATATGAGGACAAATTTAAGTGGGCATTTGATTTATGTGTCCCCCTCCGATTTCCATGAAACTTGGCAGGTGTATAGTGGGGCCCAAAGGAAGAAATACGTGTTTTTTTTTTGTTTCAGCTAAAAAACGGTTTTACAGGGCGAAACCCACTGAATTGTCAAGATGAGGACAAATTGAAGTGGGGATCTGACCCCTGTGTCCCCCTCAGATTTCCATGAAACTTGGCAGGCGTGTGTGTATAAACGGGCCCAAATGAAGAAATACGTGTTTTTTTGTTTCGGCAAAAAATTTGTTCTAGGGGGCAACCTCCTCTCAAATGTCAAGATGAGGACAAATTGAAGTAAGGATCTGACACCTGTGTCCCCCTCCGATTTTCATGAAACTTGGCAGGTGTATAGAGGGGCCCAAAGGAAGAAATACGTGTTTTTTGTTTCGGCTAAAATACTGTTTTAGGAGGCAAAACCCGCCTCAAATGTCAAGATGAGGACAAATTGACGTGGGAATCATCTGACCCCTGTGTCCCCCTCCGATTCCCATGAAATTTGACACGTGTATAGAGAGGCCCTATGCCCCCTGTTTCTTCCTATGCCATATTTACGTGGTTTCGGGGTCAGATCCCCACTTCAATTTCTCCTCATCTTGACATTTGAGGGGGGGGCTCTATACACCTGCCAAGTTTCATGGAAATCGGAGGGGGAGACTTAGACCTCCCTACTAAGTGTATTAATTAATTACAAATCGCGCACGCGCACACACTATATATATATATATATATATATATATATATATATATATATATATATATATATATATATATATATATATATATATATATATATATATAGTGTGTGCGCGTGCGCGATTTGTAATATATATATATATATATATATATATGTATATATATATATATATATGTATATATATATATATGTATATTAGCAGGTAACAATATGTTATAAGCACATTCTTACTTTCCAAAGAAGCACATGTGGGATGGCAAAACGGATCCGGATCCGAAAATTCCGGATCCGGATCCAAAAGTACCGGATCCGGATCCGAAAGTACCTGATTCGGATCTGAAAGTACCGGATCCGAAAGTTTTGGATCCGGATCCAAAAATTCTAGATCCGGATCCGAAAGTTCTGGATCCGGATCCGAAAGTTCTAGATCCGGATTCGAAAGATCTCGATCCGGATCCGAAAGTACCGGATCCAGATCTGAAAGTTCTGGATCCGGATCCGGATGTGAAAATTCCGGATCCGCAGATCCGGATCCGAAAAATTTTAGGATCCGGATCTGGCCATCCCTATTGTATACCGCGTTTGTTAGAACTTGTCCCCTTTCCCGCGCTAGCTATCGCTCGACAGTTTCGGTGCCAATGAGAAACGAGGAAAAAATCGTCTGCTAGGCAACGAGGAGCGAATGGAAGCCAGAAGAGAGGCGCTTACGTAGATGCTGTTGTGACATTGCATATTTTAATTGGCTGCCTGGCTTTGACTTTTCCCAGCTCGAAGAAAAGCCAGCGATCAGCTAGCGCGGGAACCAGAACAGGTTGTAACAAACGCGGTTTAGTGATGAACCTATGTATCGTGTGTGCATCACAAACAAAGCGTGAAAGGAAACAAAACTCAAGAGCATGGAAATATTATATTTCCCATGTCTCGGTAAGTAACAAGGCTTGTACAATATTTCAGATGTTATTATCTTCTCTTTGATTTGATTTGTTGTTTCAATTTCACTTTATGCAGAGAAAGGCTAATCGGGACTGGACCTACATTTTAAAGTGGGATCCAAACCACTGTGCCATGTGCCTCCACCGGGCATCGAACCTGGGACCCCTTGATTAAGAGGTGATTGTGTTAATCATTATCATCTTCTCTTGTTTGAAGAGCAAACAAATCTTACACTTCGAGCTTTGTGATCTCGCATTTTAACCTTCAACCCACTTACAGAAGCAGGAAGTATAAACATCCTTATCTCAATATGAGTCAGCGAAAGGCTGTACTCTGGTATCTCTTTATGTGTCATATAAACAGCATTACTCACTCCCCTGTCTGAACTAAAATGACATTTTTTCAAGTACGAACAGTGTTAGCTTGTTTCTGAGATCTTGTCTCCAATACAATGCAAAGGACAAGTGTACAGCAACTTGTTGAACACTTATTCCCTGTGACAAGAAACAGCCAACATGACTAATGAATTCAAGGTGTATAAAGAAGTATGGGAAAGAACTTAACATTGTTCATCAATGCCAATCGAAAAGCAGTTTACTAAGTTTTTATCAATACAGCTTGGGTAAACTTTAACCCAGAATCTATTTTCTTACTCACTGTTAGTATTAACTTGTCATCAATCCAAAAATGAATTAACACATTTCTTATTTATAATAAATTAATATTTTTATGGGTATTTGTGATTCATCTTGCTTCACCATCAATGTTTGATTTCCTATGTGTTTGTTGGTTGTTTCACATTCATGACTATAATCTTCTGTGTACTTTGTTCCATAAAGAAAGTAACCAAGATATAAAAATAGCATGTATGTAATACAAATATTTTTAATATGTCTTTTCTTTTACTTTATTGTAATTCTGTGGAAAACAAATTTTACATTCCTTGATTTTACTTTCTCCTGTATTTATACATTTAAATTTCCTCCCGTGCAACAAAATTAAATAACAGTATTATATTATTCCTATATTTGAAGCCTTTAAGCACAAACTCCTGAAGAACATGTAATCAAGGCTCTCTTTTTGTCTTATTATCCAAGAATTACACTTATTCATTAAATGTTCTCTGTGGGCAGTTTTCTTTATAAAATTTTAGGAAGAGACAGACATGAAATTTTGGCAATAACTATAAAACACTGATACAATCACTACCTGCCCGATAAAATGTTGTATGTGTTTTGAAGAACTTGAGTGGATCATTAACCACATTAATTAATGTGTATAATCAAGTGACTGAAGTAGGCTCTTCTTGAGAAAAAGGAACTGTATAATTAGACATAAGTGAGTTTTTATTTTTTTCCGCAAAACTTACTTGTAGAGGTTCCATTAATTTTGGTGGTATCTGCCACCATCCGCTTGGAAACTCGTTGCTTCACTCTTTGCAAGTGCATGGTGGCAGAGGCCACCAAAATTAATAGAACCTCTACAAGTAAGTTTCACGGAAACTTAGGCAACATAGGCATGGAAATAATTAGTAACTTGCTTATGTCTAATTATTATCAATCACATCTTTTATTCCCAAACATGAAAAATTGATTGATTGAATTAAAATTTTTGGGTATGTCAGCACTTTAGTCCATTTTGCACACTTCAACGTACACCAAACATGAAAGAAACTGTACATTTGGACTTTTACTTTAACAGAGTTATATGAATATCTTTATGCTCATAAAAATAACAACAGAATGCCAAATTTTTGCACTAAGTTACAGGTTATTTTAAGAAATATAATGTCAGTAAAATTATAATCATCATTATTATCATCAATTTTACTGATAAACAGAAATGTTTATATCCTTCATTGATACTATTGCAATACCAAATCTATAAATTTATTACGTTAATGAATGGATATGTTTTCAAAATGTTCGTCGCAAACTGTCGTTGACTGCACAAAGTGTGGCACAAGTGATATCTAAATCTCCAGCTATTTCAGTTTAAATTTAATGTGGATTAGCATCCACTTCCCGCATAAATTTTACTTTTTGGTCATGCGTGTAACCTTTCCTCTTTCTGTTCCCCATGGCCAACTAGCAGCAACTGAAAACGTTAAACTGAAGGAACCACTGTTCTGTTTTTATTGTGGAACATGACAAACGTCAGCTATCAGAATCTTTTTAAAGTGTGTAATTTTGTATTGTATTTATGTAGAAAAGAAAATGCATCTCATGTTCTTAATAAATGCAGCAAATGTTTCTCCTCAATGATTTCATGCCACCTCCTCTTCCCATCTCTGTGACACCACTGCACCGCACTTCTCGCAACTTGAGACCGACCTCTGTCACGCCCACCTATCCTGTTTCGTATTTGAAAGTCACCTTATGTTTTTGTAGCAACATGAAATGTATACTTCTTTGACAAAGTTGTATCTGGGTTATGCACAAACCAACTGTATTTTTTTAAAAAATTAGTACGTATAATATCGAATTATGTATAAATGCATTACGTACAAATAAGGTTTAATTAACACAGTTTTAAATTATATTTTGCCGGGACCTACAGTAATTTATGTTTAACACAGAATTATGCAGAACTGAGTTATTGAAAAAGCAGTCTCAACTGTAATAATAACAAAAAAGCATAATTTTGTACTCAAATTGCTACTAATAAAAATATTGAATCAGTATACTTATCGACAAAATTTAGTGATATACTGATAGGACATATCAGTTGATACTGATACAGCACATTTCTGATTTCATAACATTTGAGTGATGAAAGCATCATTTTGACGTCATCATCTGTAGCTCCACTGCCATACGCTTTTTCATCAAAGTTTTGTTTCAAAATGAGAGGTGAAAGTCAGGATGTGCTAGAACAGTTCGCCATGCTACAGCAAGTGTTCCCCTTAGCTTCTGCTGCATAACTCAAGCTGCAGGTCACAAGTAAGAAAACGCACAGGAGTTTAAGCCCCACAGAGGGCTTTATGTTATAACATATTTTTCATTTGGATTCGGATCCAATATTGGGGTGAGATCTTTACATATCTGGTGAAAATCAGCCGAAATAGACCAACTTGACAAAGCATATTTTGACATATTTCACCAATTTTGCATTTTTAAAACATATTTCTTCAATTTTGTTGTAATAAGACATATTTCTGTATAATTTTGTAATTCTCTCGCACATAATCGGTTATTTCATAATTTTTTCTTCATAGCTTTAGCACAACAGATAGTTCATATTGTCGATGGCAGGATATGGAAAGGTAGGAAGAAAGTTGCCCTCTTTACTTAGTTTAGAACAATAATACCACACTTTTTTTATCCCGCCGACAATTGATAGCCATGCAAACATTATTGAGGAAAAATGTTCTCTTTCATTGTTGCACCGGAAGTAAAGAAGTTTCGTTCACATTTCTTTGCCATTTTCGCTTTTCACAAAAATCAGCCAAAACTAAAAATAACATTCGGTACATTACAGCACCTACTCTACTCTATCGGGTATGGGAGAAATTCGAGAGTACTGTTGTGCATATTTTTGGCTTTACTGGGAATATTTCTGCATTTTTCTGACATATTTGTAATTTTTCATGACATATTTTCCAATTTATATGACATAATTACATACATATTTTACAGTTTTATAGGACATAAAGTCCCGGGCCCTAATTATCACTCTTTGGAAGTAATATTAATAGCACATATCTCTTTTCCATTGCTATTCTGCCTTTTAAAACTAACTTTGGCAACAGAAATGGGTAAAAACTGTATAAATTCATGATAGATTCAAAACAAAAAAGGTAAAGGTATTGTAATAATATAAAAGACGATGTGAAACTGTGTAATCGATTTTCATTCTGTATATTGTTCAGAATCCTGAAACCGCCAGTGTCCATAGCTCAGTGTTAGGAGAATGGCACGGTATGGCGGAGACCTAGTTGCTGAAAATACTACGTAGTACATCCCTTCTGTGTGTGCCTAATTAAATTAAAAACCTTAATGTGTTGTTATATTTAATTATTTAACAGAACTTACCTACAACATCTTAAAAAGCTAATCGTGACAATAAAGATAAATAATGACCAGACAAAACAACATGATAGAACATGCACAGCCAGCAGGCAGAAGCCATAAAGTCACACAAGGTCAAGAGCTCTCAAGTCAGACACCATTACAGCTGACTACAACTATTCTCAATTCCTAAAATGGTCCATGTCAAATCAACAAGGTCCTCAACCTTGCATTTTTTGATACATTTTAAATTTGGCATACTGAAGGGGCACCTCAAGTAGGAAAATATGTAAATATAGCCCCCTTCTTCCCCACACCAGAAGAAATAGCTAAAAATGCACAAATTTGAATCAGGCTAAAGTACGTGCTTCACGATGAGCCACTGCGCATGTTGCACATTCACATTTTTTTACTTGTTTACCTGCCTGTAATTATAATAATCAATTATTAATTTAACCAGTACTGTATGGAATTGTGATGGCACACACTATTCCAGGCCAAGCATGTGGCATTTTCGGCTACCAACGAGGCTCGTACCAGTGTACAACCTGAACGGTGCTTTCTACGTTCAAAAGTCAAGCGCTTTAAATTGAAACTCACCTATTTCCAGGAACTTTCTCCTATTTCCATTTTTTTCCTATGTGCAGGACTTTTGAATCACACTGTAATTCTAATAACTGGGAATGTAAACATCAGTTTCATGTGCGTTAATACCAAAAATTTTGTATTTTATCATGCATTACCTACCCTACCTTAACCTAACCTAAATCAAACCCATTGGCATCTCATTTAAAAAAAATTGTAGTTGTTGTTTAATAGTGTATGTACGACACATAATTTTTAGAAAGAAATTAAAGACACGTTTTTGAGATAATGGCTACCAAAATTTTACCCTCGCATAGATACGTAATATCTAGTGTGAAGGAGTCCTTGAAGACCTTTGCAATGCCATCTGAATTCACTTCTATAAGTGACCTGATTGCAGGAATACTGAAATTTAAGATGTTGAAAAAAAAAATGGTCACACATTTTGCACCCCTATAATTTTGGAAATATAAAATATGTGGATCTGCTACTTCGTATATTTTCCTACCTTAGGTAGTAATTTAAGCATGCCAAATTTCAAATTAAAGAAATTATGTGAGGTTTAAAAGTGCCTCTTCATTGGTTGATTCACATGGAATTTCCCAAATGCATCACATTCATCAGCTACTGTGCGTGATGAAATAACACAATCACAGATTCTGTTGATGAAATAACAATGGAATTGCACTTGTAATGAAGTCATTGTTGAAATAACAAATGCACAAGTGTTCATGCATTTCTATGATAAACTGATCTACAATAGTATCAATAGAAAATAAAACAGTCCCCTTTATCTTTAGAATATACACTTACCTCTGGTACAGTATTATTCACAATACTAATTGGACACACATCAGATGAATTATTTGCTACATGAGGTATAGCTGTGTTATTCACCATTGCCACTATAGCCACAGATAGGTTGACCCTCATTGCATACACATTGGCAAATCCAAGGAAGCCCATGAGTCCCAGAATATAACGTGTCTTAAGGCACCCGGAAGCATCTAAGAGAAAATAAACAAGTGAATAAGTATCAGTACACAAATATATTTACAGAAAGGAACCAAACACTGGTATCACAAGGAATGGATGATATCAGAAATTTGATATCGCAATATATTGTTAAGAAATATTGTCACAGACAATACAATGTTTTTTTCCATATCGTATATATCGTAAATATCATGATGATATATCGCTGACATGATATATATTGCTAAAATATCATGATGATATATTGCCAACACTATATCCTCTGTGTGATCAGAAGTATCCGGACATCCACCTGAAAATGAAGTACAAGTTTGGGCCACTCTCCATCAGGAACACTGGCAGTCAATACAGTGTTGGCCCACCCTTAGCCTTGATGACAGCCTTCACTCTCGCAGGCATACTTTCAATCAGGTGGCGGAAGGTTTCCTGGGGAATGGCAGCCATTCCTCAAGGAGCACCGAAATGAGAAGAGGATCTGTGTGATCTAGCACGAAGTCGGCATTCCAAAACATCCCGGAGACGTTCAATGGGATTCAAATCAGGACTCTCCGCAGGCCAGTTAATTAGTGGGACGTTGTTGTCATCAAACAACTCCCTCACAAGCCCTGCAGTATGGACGGGTGCTCGGTTGTGCTGAAAGACACTATGGCACTATTGTCATCCCCAAACTGGTCTTCAACGGTAGGCAGCATGAAAGTGGTTAAAATGTCAACGTAAGCTTGTGCCGTGACCCCGTGACATTGCCATGTAAAGCAACAAGGAGGCCAAGCCCCCTACAGGAGAAGCATGACCACACAGTAACCCTGCCACCCGTAACCCTGGTACTATACAGGCTGGTACATGTCGTTCACCAGGCATTCACCACACACTACCACCAGATCGCCACATTGTGTACCATGATTCATCACTCCACACAAAGGTTTTCCACTGTTCTATGGTCCAGTTTCGAAGCTCCTTGCACCACGTGAGGTAGCATTTGGCATTTGCCTGTGTGATGTTTGGCTTATGGGCAGCTGCTCGGCCATGGAAACCAATTTGCCGCACCGAACAGTCATGGTGCTTGAAGTAGATTCTGATGCAGTTTGGAATTCATGTGTGATGGTGGCGATGAATGGATGATTGGCAATTACACTGTACGACCCTCTTCAACACTCGAGTCTCTGGAGGTTAACATGGGAGGTTGGCATGCATGCTTTTGGGCTGTACACCTCCCTTCACATTTCCACTTCACTATAACATCGGAAACAGTGGACCTAGGGATGTTTAGGAGGGTGAAAATCTCACACAGACTTCTTACACAAGAGGCACCCAACCACCTGAAAATGTTGAAAGTTTGTGAGTTCCTCAAACCATCCCATACTGCTGCCTCACGCTGTCTGCAGACTACTGAGATCGCTGAACATGTGTTCCATGTGGTAGATGGCAGTACTGATTCACCCTATATGATAAACACACATTTCACGGTGTCTGGATACTTTTGATCATAGAGTATATCGCCAAATATCTTAACGATATATCACTGACATGATATATGTCGCTGACACAATATATATCGCCAAAATATCGTGACAACATATTGCCCAATACTAGGTATCAACTACTTATTGCATCCCTTCCCCAATGCAGAAAAAGAACACACAGGTATGCATTCATTTCAATTTTAGTAAAATGAGTTTGTTTACATGCTTCATCACAGACTGCAATGCTTGTGTGGACTGTGCGTCATTGCTGTTTCTTTATGACATCAAGGCCTCCCCCATGGTGCAGTGGTAGCGTCATTGCCTTGTAATCAAGGGGTCCCGGGTTCGATACCCTGTGGAGGCACACTTTAAACTGTAGGACCAGTCCCAATTAGCCTTACTGTGCATAAAGTGGACTTAAATCAGCAAACTCAAATCAAACCAAACTTTATGACATCACACTCTTATCACAAGGATCTGGAGGAAAGTGTGAATTGCTTGTCTCTAAGCCCTTTGTTCTTGTCCATTGTTACTTTTGTTTTAAAACCAGAATAGGGGAATCTTTGTATGAGGTAACCAATAAAGTTCTATCGAATATTGACCATTGGAAAGAGAAAGACAAGAACATGAAGTAAGACACATGGAAAATCAGAAACAGTCTCCATCGGCAGTGATAACCTATCTCCAACAGATCAGGTAGACCATGGATCCCACAGTGGTAGAACTCAACAGAATGTGAATGAAAGAAGTCTTCCAGTGCGTGGTTCACCTCGCCAAGGGTTTCAAACTGTCATCCCCTCAGATACTTATCTAACAAATGGTAATCCGACTGTGCAATATCCGGGGAATATGGCAACTGCATTAGTGTTTACCAACCAAGTAGGAAAATGGTGTCAAGGGTAAATTTTTCAACATCAATGCAAGGCATTATGCAGGTACCTTTTGGAGATTCACGTCCTTGTGTAACATGTGTGGGGGTCCGATGAATTTCAAATTTTGAGCAAAAAAGTTACTTTTCCTTTTTCTCTTCTTCTAACTGATTACGGTACTTTTTTCTTTTATCCTACAGGATTATAGCCCTAAGTATACTGAACAAAACGAGGTATCATTTGCACTTCTAACGTTCTTAGTTCCGGAAATATAAAATTTCATTTAGAAGCATCCAGAATTTCACATTCCTGCTGAAAACACACTCAGCGTTAGTGCATTATTTTTTTTTTTCTGAAAGTATTTGCAATAAGTGCATCCACATCAACGGCAAACACACCAGGCATTATGCAGGTACCTTTTGGAGGTTCACATCCTGGTGTAGGCTGCATGGGAGTACAATGAATTTCAAATTTTGTGCAAAAAAATAGTTACTATCCCTTCTTTTCTTCTCCTTCTGATTATGGAATTTTTGTCCCATCACGATTATAGCCCAAAGTATACTGAATAAAACGAGGTATCATTTGCACCTCTAACGTTCTTAGTTCCGTAAATATAAAATTTCATTTATAAGCATGCAGAATTTCAAATTTCTCGCTGAAAACATGCTCTGCATTAGTACAAATACCTGGAAAATCAGCCTCGGTGTCTAAGGGTTAATACAGGATCCTATAATGTAGAAAAAAATTGTCTCATTACGGCTGTTCGTAAACTCCAGCCAACTCAGCGCAGATCTTACGAGTGGATTATGCAGACGTCACACGAAACGTCATGTCGACGTCACTATCCAAGCTGTTCCACGCTGCAGTTTACGAACAGCATGGATTATGGCGTGGTGGATCGTCTCATCTGCTTGACTCTTGAGCATGTTTAAAAGCAGTTGACTTTCTTTGGAAATAGTATTAGGTGTAAATGGCACTAAATCTCACTTCTATATAAAGCTTGGCTACATTAATATAAATTAATAGAATATTTTGACAAGATTTAGAAATTGACACAGAAAATAACCGAAAAAAAAATGATCATACGTATGCATAAACATCAAAAATAATTATTTTGTAGTATTTTATTGGTTGGTGAATTTAGTTTAGTATACCGTGTGTTAACACCAACTAATA
Organism: Lepisma saccharinum; assembly: GCF_977018435.1. NCBI lineage: Eukaryota > Metazoa > Arthropoda > Insecta > Zygentoma > Lepismatidae > Lepisma > Lepisma saccharinum. The sequence goes on along the minus strand of NC_139243.1, from coordinate 39,645,982 downwards.
ACGTTGAATTATGGTAAATGAAATGGTTTCTAAAATATGTATTTAATTACAGTTCAGATCAAAAACTACTTTTCATTGTTTTATACTTTTTTCTCTTCGGATACCAGTTTTTGCAGATTTTCCCCATATATATACATCTACGGAAAAACTGATAAGATAATATTAACTACATCTTTTCCTTCAGCTGCCTTTCTGACTTACGAAGGCATCAAATAAATGATTGCCGGCCATTGAAAGCTGTCGTGTCGTGCTTTCTGCTAGTTTTCGTCTGCAGTCAGCCAACTCAGTCGCATCGAGAACGGCTTACAAATCTTACGAGCCAAGTAAGCCGGATACGTCACCGTGACGTCACGGAACCGGAAGTGGGCGGAGCTAGCCGTACTTGGATTGAGTTTACGTACAGATGTAGCCGGCTTCGTCTGACTTGGCTGGAGTTTACGAACAGCCGTATTGCTCGCTTCTAGATTGCTTAGCTGCCATATTGGATTCAAAATGGAAGAATTCAATTTTTTTAAATCTCTTGTCTCTTGGCTATTTCTCAACTGATTTCCTTTTTTTCTTTTTCTGTTTCAATGCTCTAAATCATTTTTTTCATTATATCAACAATACTGCTAGAAATTTAAAAAATAAAACTTATGTACAAAATTCAAAATAATATAGCCAATTTATGCTTTATGGGAGAAATTCACGTGTTATGCAAGATTATTTGGTATCATAGATCAGATAAATAACTTCTGTCCAACTTTATGCCATGAGAGGTCTTTATGGTGCAGGGTGCCTAGAATGTAACATGTACCGATTCCAGATATTGCCCATTCGGGTGGTAATGATGACAAAATTGGCTGCTTTCAGCTTGTACCCAAGAGATTTGTGGGCACAAATTAAAAGTGGGATTAGGACATGTACTATATACCAGAGCCGCCAAAACTACGGCTCATGGGGCTAATCGGGCCAACTGTTACCTCCTATGTGGCCCACCATAGTACTTATTTTATTTTGAGGCTTGAAGTTTAGTGTAAATATGATGTGATATGGTCCGCGACCTTCACCGTCTCTGAGGAATATTATTAGCATGTCCTTACCTTTTTAATGCGTTGTGTGTCCTCTGCAGGTCATATCATGGGAATGACTCATCGCACCACACTCAAACACCTTCTTGTTAAGTGCCCTATTTCACCTTCTGGCATGAGCATGGAATGCTTTCGTGGTTAGGTTAGGTGTGTTAGGTTTAAAACTCTTAGCATAATTACACTAGATTTAGCCTAACAAGGAAAGCATTTAGCCCGACGTAAGAAGGTGTTTGACTTTGGTGCAATGAATGAGACCCTCATGCCCCATGGTACGTGGCTTTTGTTCGGAAAGTGGGCATGCGACTGCAGTGTGGTAAGTGCTTGTGAACCACAATTGGGCATTGTTCCGAAATTTTCAGCATTATTGCATTTTTCGGCCAGGAGCCAGAGATTTATTTCCGTGAGTTGCAGGAGGATGGTTCAGCAAATGGGAACAAGAAATGTTTCAAGTGCAGTAGACGATATCGCAGAAATGTAGAGATGAAGTTGAAAATATGGCAACGAGTAGAGGGTTGGTTAGTGGATTTCCTTTTTAGGTGTTCCAAATGTAATTTGGATTGCTCCACTCTGACAAGAATTTTTTTTGCAAATATGAAACTGAGTCTGACGTGCATGTTTTCATTTATATTTCTGTGGTCATCCGCAATTTCCCTTTGTCCCATTGGTAAGTACTTTAAAAAATTATATATTTTTGCTCATATTGGAAATAGTTGTTAGCTTAGGAGCATTATGTTAGGTGGCAATAGTAATTTGACATTCTTGTGTTAGTACTTTGAAAAATTATATATTTCTGTTTATACTGGAAATGGTTGTTAAGTATTATGTCAGGAGCTGCTGTTTGGGAATTTTTACAGAAAAAATGGAGTGAAAATAGTCGAGAATATTAGTTCGTATGACTTACTCGGGCAATACTTTGGATTAAATCGCCATTATTTGTGTTTTCCGCATGCTGTAACCATTTTTATATTACGTAAAACATTGAAATCTGTTGATTAAAAAAAATCGATGTAACTCTCAAGGGGGTACAGAAAGTCAACGGCCCCCAATTCTGCATCCTGGAAGCTGCTACAACCAGATATTTAAGAAAAGTACAAGAAAAAACTTACTTTTTGTGCATGGAGGTTTGTGCTATCAATTATGTAGGCTACTGTAACTTTTCCATCTAGGCTGGAAAGAACATCTTATTTTTATTTTTCTCTACAATCATCTATATCCTCGTCGCCTTGTAATCAAGGGGTCCTGGGTTCAATACCCGGTGGAGGCATTTAGTGGTTCGGATCGCACTTTAAACTGTAGGTCCAGTCCCAATTAGCCTTTCTGTGCATAAAGTGGACTTAAAACACCAAATCAACCAATCATCTATATCCAAATATTCAACATTTATCCAGATGCTTGAAAAGAAGTTACTACAATCCTTCTCTTTACTTGATTTTTTCAAATAGTACACTGGTTACAACAGTGATCTAAGTAGAGGCAATGTTACCCCCTCCCCCAAAGTTAAGACAATTTTTGTCTCCCTGCTACTGAATTATCATGGTGATCCATAAAGGCATCCATCCCCACCCCTCCTTACCCCCCAAAAAAAACAGCACTTCCCCTAATTAGGAATTTTCCCTTCAAGCTCTGGGTTACAATGACAATAATATAGCCTACATAATGGTTTACACCAGTGGTTCTCAAACTGTGTTACGTGTGCCACCAGGTGCACATGACTTATAGGGATTACGCGATCAGCTGGGAAGAGAAATGTCAAGAATACTCAGACAACAACATTTTTGCTGCAGGTATGTTGAGCAGACTTCATGGCTTTAACACTCAACAGGATAATAAGGCTGATTTTGTCACTGACATTCTTATATTTATTTCATATGTTTCACTGACATTCTTATTTTTATTTCATATGTTTTGAAATAAAATGCTTGTTCGAAATCTATAATAGACTAAATTTGAAGCCAAATCTCCACTTGAAAGTTTCAAGTGCACAGACATCGAGAAACTGTCAGGCTTTGCAAGCACTTTCTTCTCAGTAGATACTCTTGAGGATTTCTATTAAAACTCCAAAAATATGTGTGACTGTTTACCAACTTATTTTTGTTCTTTACTTTTTTCAATAACTTTGAAAAACTATGTGAAAATTAAAATTCTTTGCATACTTCTTAGCATACATGTATTTCACATTTTTAATTTTGTAACTAATCATAAAAACTGTAAACAAACGAACACCCAATAAAACAATAAACGTAGTATTGGAGTCTAACAAGGTAGACGTCGGTGTCTCGTGCTCTCAGTTTTCAACGTTTTTTACAAGATAGTAAATGTTCTCGTTCAGTGAAAAATTGAATTTTATGTGATATCTGTGATAAATGGTATCATTTCTCAAAATGTTCTAATGTTAATGAGGCCAATATACCAGTATTTGTTGTATTAAAGGAGTACAGGATATGGAGTCATGTAGGGAGTTCTTTAAGGAATGCAGTATTATGACAGTGTCCTCTATAAATATTTATCATAGTTTAATGTACATGTTATCATGTTATCTGTGTTTTGGCTAAGCTGGTAAAAAAGCTTAGCCAAAACACAGATAACATGATTCTCCCCAAATTGAATAGCCATCCGTTAAACTTAGAAAATACTGTAAATAACCTTGGCGTTGTCATGGATTCCCACATAGAATGGTCAGGTCATATTTCAGAGCAGATGAAAAAAGCCAACAAATCTCTTCGAGCATTACATCACTTGAAAAATATTGTAGGCATTGAGGTTAAAAAAAAATTGTGCGAGAGTCTAGTTTTATCACGATTAATCTACGGAGCCACGGTTGCTTACAATGCAAGCAGCTCCATAACTAATAAGCTACAAAAGCTACAAAATGCATGCATAAGATTCATTTACAAGCTGAAAAAAAGAGACCACATTTCAAAATACTTATTCAATTTGAATTGGCTTAACACCAAGAATCTCGCGAAATACCAATTATTAACTTTAACACATAAAGTACTAGGCAACAAACAGTCTGCATATCTCTTTGAAAAACTGAACACAAATTCGAGCAGACATGAACATGTAACACGACGAAAGAAATTATTGTCAGTCCCAGTACATAATACGACCACCTATGGAAAATCATTTACCGTAACTGCCACGAAACAATGGAATTCCCTCCCAACCTCCCTAACATCCATCAACAGCCATAAGCTATTTAAAAAGAATCTCAAACAGTATCTACTGGCAAGGCAGCGAAATACCTAATCACGATCAACTTTTCATTCTTAAAAATATGCATTGTAACATTTGGCAACTGTGTGCACATAAATCTTATAATTTCATAATTTTATTTCACTTCATTATTACTATTATATTTTCTATTTTTCCAGATTACTGAATATATATGAATGTGTACTAAAACAAAAAAAAAAAGATACCTATGTTCAACAATTTATAGGTAAATAGACTGTTTTTCTTTTTCATTATCTACACATATATCCTAAGCGTATATACCTATATATTTAATTATTCTTATTTGTATTGATATGTAATCCTTTTCATGTTTTTATTTTTATTTTTTTTCTGAATGTATTTTTTTCTCAATGTACTCTTTATTCTATTGTACTAATCTTCCAGATAAGGGTCTGTTGTAAGAACGGCCCTAGAGGCCGAAACACGCCCGCTCCAATAAAGGCGATTTTATTATTATTATTATTATTATAAAGGAAAACCTCCCCAGTTTTAGGTTGCGATCTAACTTACATGACTATAATACAAGGCACAATCTGAATATAGAAATGCCGTACGCTAGACTATGCAAGACTCAACAAAATTTTGAACATAATGGAATGAGATTATTCAATTCGCTATCAGCTTCTATACGTAATTTGGAAAACAAACAATTTGCTAAACACATTAATAATATATTAGTACGATATTGTATATATAGTGTCACGGAATTTGAAGAACACTTCCGTCAGGGCCTGTAAAATGTAAATGTCTACTCATAATGCATCACAGAGCTGTAAAATGGGTTTCTGTACATGGCTTGTATTGTAATCAAAATAGAGTACTATTTTTTAATTGCATTCGCTGTAATAAAACATGTAGTTTAATTTGCAAACTGTATTGTTGAATGTGTAATATTTTAATATGTATTTTTAATTTTCTTTTCTTTTGTAATTTTTTATATTAACATTTATATATGTACTTATTATGACGAAGTCTATTGCAATCATGTTGTCTAATGACTAATAAAGTATTCTATTATATTCTACAGCCCAAATGCCATTTTGCTCTATTGCAGATAAACGCCTCCCAACATATCAAAAACGCCCCACTAATCAAGCCAAGAAAATTCCCCAATACTCACTATTTGAAGAAATCCTATGGGGGGGGGGTAGTTTAGTTCAGTTACGACTAAAGGGTACAATGAGAAAAAAGGGTACTATCGACGCTCCATACCCCCCAGGATAAGGTGAAGATTTTTGTGTCAATTATGAAGATTTATGTTCCATACGAACAATTTGTGTTGTCTTTAGCTTTAGGAGATGTATTATAGTGGAGTAATGAGAGTTTTTTGATGGGACTATTTATGACATCATTTTCATCGTTGCCATCTACATGTGATATGAAGGAATATGTTGTTACGTTATTTGTGTTTTGTAACTTGGAGCCATGTTGGAAATATCTGAGATTGAAGGTTGGCAATTCTGGTGTTACGTCAGGCCGTGTGAGATTTACTGCAGACGATGTTTCGGTTCATGTCACATTGTACTGGGATTTTGTTTGCAAGGTAAGTGTGGTAAGTGCTATTTACTGAAAATGCATATTGGGGAGAGTATCGACATTTTCAGTATCTTGGCATTCTTCGGCCAGGAGACAGAGGTGTATATACGTGACTTGGAGGAGGATCGTATAGTGACCGGAAAAAAGAAATGTGTCAAATGTAGTGGACAATATCGCAGGAGTGTGTGCATGAAGTTAAAAATATGGCAGAGAGCAGCGGCGTGCATTCGGGATACGCAAGGTACGCTCTGCGTACCCACAACGAAGTAAGAAAAAATGAACATTTTTTCGTCTTCCCCGAACATGAAAATTCAACAGTTATCGCTCCGAAAGCAGTTCCACTGCAAGAAATTCCGATTTCCGCACGAACACGCTGCTGCCTTCCTGAAGGCAGTCCCGAATGATCCCGATTGTGACTTCGGCACCCACCCGATCCGCGTTGCCGATTTCCTCAGAAAGACGCTGTTTCTTCTGCTTGGTACCCTAGAAATTCGGAAGGTAGCCCCATTGGCTCATATCAGCCCGACCACGTGTTTGGGTCTGCCCGCGCTTACCCTCTCTCCCACTTTTTTCCCGGTTCTAAGCGGCGAGGGTACCCAAGATTTTGACAGCGTATGCAGTGTTGACAGGAGTCAACATATATTTTTTTTTTCTGGAATACTTAGCTTACTAGCATTTAGCAGCCACGCGTAGATAGATCACTGTGTTGGATTGCAATAAATACATTATAAAAAGTGATACAGGAATCAGAGAGGAGGGCAAGAATATGTAGTGGTGGAAGATCATATTTAATATACGCGTAAACTATCACATATAAAATATTTATGTGAGGGTAAAGTTACACTAGGAAGGTTTTTTTTTCGTATAGGGAGGTGAGGACCAGACTGGACTGTCACTGTGTCGAGGGGAAAATATGTGAACAATTTTCAAGTTTCGCACAATTCTCAGTGTATGAAAGTATCTGTTTATCTCCTTTCGGGATCAACATTTCCTTTGAGTTCCATAGCATGGGTGTTGATTGGTGACCCGACGATATGAATGAATGATAAAAGAAAAACATAATAAAACACAACACTTACAATGGGATTTGAATGAGCCCCCCCACCCCTCCCGCCAGACATTGCAAAGTGATGTACGGTAGTTTAGCTTTTGAAGTGTTCTGGGATCTATGCTGACGTATTTTCTACTTGTCCTTAATTATCTCCCTTCTACAAAATACTTTGTCGACTGGCAACTCCGATTCATTCGTCCACAAGAACGCGTGGTTTTCGGGCATAGCGGGACCGGACACAACATACCGTGGGAGGTTGACTTTTGCTTTCGTCTGTCGTGTGAAATTTGCAGCGAGTGTTTCGTTCATATTATTTACATTACAGGATCTCTATTGTTTGTCGGTGCTGTGAAGTGATAAAATAGGGGGACCGGGAGTTATTGATGACGTTCTGGAGAAGGGATTTTCGGAATTTACGAAAAAAGTGTAAACAATCCGAAATGGAAGGTCTGTTCCCGAGTTGGAAGAATTGTTTCAGGCAGGAGTTGTGAAGGATGGTAAGTAATATATTAGGCATTTTGATTTTTGAGAAGAAGAAAAAGATATCTCTACAGAGTGATTGACAGTAGAAAAACAGTGAAACTTTATTGTTGGCCTTATTCGCTGGTTTCCTCTGCGAAAGGTGTGAAATAGTAGAGGATACTGAAATTTATCAAATTTATTACATGAAATTTGAAATGACGGAAAATGATTGTACCATTTCTTTCCGTTCAATGTTCATCGCACTGCATGAAGGAAATAATCGCAGTTGAATTGTTGGACTCTACGTAGCTACTATCAAAATATATTTGCGAATATAAAATATCATACATATATTTTACCTCGTTACATTTGGATATTGATACAGGGACGAGAAATTATCCATTATAAAATTGTAGAAAGAAGTTATTTTCTGAATAACATGATGGCCATGGAGGGGGGGGGGAGGTTCTGGCCCCCATAATCCATTTCGGTTGGCCCATGTTGCGTACCCTAGTTTAAATGTCACCGCACGCCACTGGCAGAGAGTGGCCAATTACTTTCATTTTTCACATAGTCAATAATTTAGGCCTCGTAATCACGAATCTGCATTTAAAATTTGGCGCTGACGTCATGCACAGATAGCCCCATGAACCATGTACGGTAAGGTTAGGTTAGTTAAAATTTGGGGTTGTAGTAATGTCAGGATACGCCAGGAGTGTTAGTTTTGCTGCTGTTTTGGAATTTTTTATGGGGAAAATGAGCGATAGTAGTCCAGAATAGGAGTTTCTTGTGCTTCCGCAGGTCATATTTTGCAATCAAATATCTCCGTTATTTGTGGTTTCCTAACGCTGGAACCACTTTTATATTATGTAAAACGTTGAAATCTGTCGATTAAAAAAAATCGACGTAATTCTCGACGGGGTACAGTGGGTCGGCGGCCCCGAAAAAAGTTTGAGAATCGCTGGTTTACACACTTAAGATAAATATGCGAAATAACATAGGATGGACATAATATGGTAGAATTTCCCAAATCTTAACCAACATATTAAAATTATCAACGAACAAAATATAGTACTAACCTTCAATTCGAGCAGAGTTTGGTAACAACGTAATATTATCATCACAGCCCAAAATACTGTTCTCTTCGGATATTCCACTATCATCTCCGTTCATCTTGGCTTGTAATACTGAAGCACTTAATTTTAACCAAGTAACTTAAATTGCATTAATACACCTCCACAACATCAAAAAAAGCCATACATTCTACAATCTTGTATTGTCAAGCAAAAATGCCTTCACTATTACAGAACTGAAGATACGTTTCGTTACAATTTACAATGATCACCTTCCGCCTACTTGGATTGAATCGCAGCTTGAAGCTTTCACCCTTCTGTTATGAATCATCATTTTATAGTAAACATCATTCTTCCTTGTTGTTGACAGCAGTGTGTTCGACAGAGAATTGCTGATAAAAATTTTCCCTTTACCATCAGAAAAATTCCCTTCTCTGGCGGACCTTCGGATACACCGCTACCAACATAACGAAGGAACGAACATAAAGGGGGACAACATTTACAGGGGATTTGGTGCGGGCCACGGCAAGTTGCTAACAATTCGCGAAAATCTGTTTCTCAAAAAAGCTGATAGCGCCAAACCTAACTCTTACATGCATTATTATTATTATTATTATTATTTTCATAATGCCTACATTGTTAGGCCAGGTTTAGGGCTGTTTTCAGCTGGGTGTGTCATGCACCCGACCCGATTTTTTTTACAGGCAGTGCCATGGCCAGAATTTTCGAAAGGACGGGTATGCCACCGGTTTTTATTTGTTTATAGGCCGAGTCTGCTGCCACGCACGTGTCAGCAGTAAGAATAAGCTTCAAATTTGCTCCTGCCACGTAATTCGTCTGATAAGAGGATGTTACAAATCTTAAGAACAGATTGAGACGAGAGAAATGCAAGTTTATGATTAGTAGGAATGAATGTACAGGTAATTTAGAACCTTTTTCTTTAGAACGCATTTAGCGATATTATATTTATTTAGCGAGATTATAAGAGGAATCTTAAAACATTTTTGTGAAAGTAATCGCTACAACTTCACAGTATGTGTTACAGACGTAATTGCATACCTACCATGATGAATTCACGATAAGACAAAGACCGAGTCTGCTGCCAAGCGCATCTTTTTTGAGGTTCCAGCAGAAAAAGAACATGGCAGCAGACACTACCTTGTTGGATAATATTTTAGCATTTGTCGTTGGCGCGTTGCTCATTACAGGGGTTCATTATACCCCGCCCAAGTTTTAGAAAGGGGACAATGCCCCCTTTAAACTATCCAAATCGTGTCTCTTCAAATAATTTGACAGACGTGGAAGTGACTTAGCACAAAAAATAACTTTGTCTATACAAGCTAATTCAAACCAAGGGATCCTATCGTAAAGGTGGGTTTCGTAGCCGAGGGGGATTGTGAATTAAACTTTGGGGGGGGGGGGGAGAATCCAACTCTAGGTCTTATATTATGGCGAGTACTCTAGTTAGAGGGGGATTGAGCATTAAATTGAAGGGAGTATCCAATTCTTGTGTATTACTATTGTCTTAGGCTCTTGCGGAAATTCTGGTGTGGAGACTGAGAATTAACTTTTTCGAGGAGGCAATATCCACTATTCAATATTAGCAGTAAGTCTAAAATTGGCATGGAAATTTTGGGGGTATGAATGAGTATGAAATTTAAAGGGGGAGATAGAAAGCTCATGATAAAGTGTTAAATCTTAGATTGTCAAGGGATTTCTGTAGTGGAGAGAGAGTTCGAACATTACATTTTGGAGACTGTATTTAGAGATAAGGCATCCACACGTTTTCGACCCCGAATGTGCCAAAGGAATAGACTAAATATCTCGGGATTTTAAGAAAGTATTTACACCCCATTAAATTAATATTCTTCAAAGCCTGCAAAGAAATGGATGTAAAAATTTTCTTGCTATGATGTGTGTTTGGCGCTTTAATGAGATGAATATGAAGTTTTTATACTAAAGCTGCATTACAAGACAAGCTATATTCTCAATTTATTTATTTGGTGATTTAAGTCCACTTTGTGCACTCTAAGGCTAATCGGGACTGAACCTACAGTTTAAAGTGGGATACACGCGATATTCTCGATTGTGATGCCGTCGAAAACGAGACGAGACACGAGACGGGACAAGCGTTTCAAAATTCGAGACAGGACGAGACTGACCACCTGTCAGTACTTCGGTGCAAACTCCGCATGCGGCTTGTCGTCTGTCGCTTGTTGCTTCTGTCTGAAAGCTCCCTTAGTGTATGATGGATAAAAGAGTTGATTGAAGGCAGAAAAACAACAAAGTAGATTTCATTCTCTACCTATTGGTAATTAACAAACATTATATTAAATACTAGCTGATCGCCCGTCGTTGCTCGAGTATTTATTTATCCCAATCTTCTATTAAACAGGAAAACATTGAATTCTAACTATAGTGTAAAATGAACTTGCAGTTGAAAGGCATTGGGAGTGTCACTATTCATCTTAGCGACCCCGAAAACTATGGATTCTACACTAATATCGGTCGTTTTACATTTCACCCCTTTCCCATCCCCACCCCTAGGGGTGCTAGAGGTGTCTTGGAGTTGAACGGCATTCTGAGAGTCACTATTCATCTCAGCGACCCCGAAAACTATGGATTCCACACTAATATCGGTCGTTTTATATTTCACCCACTTCCAACCCCCACCCCTAGGGGTGTCAGAGGTGTCGGAGTTGAACGGCATTGGGAGTGTCACGATTCATGTTAGCGATCCCGAAAACTATTGATTCCACACTAATATCGGTCGTTTTTTTTATTATTTTTACATGTCACCCCCTTCCCACCCCCACCCAGGAATGACAGGGGTATCTTGGAGTGAACGGCATTGGGAGTGTTCCTAGTCATCTTATCGACCCCGAAAACAATGGATTCCACACTAATATTGGTCATTTTCGATTATTTGTACATGTTACCCCTTCCCACCCCCGACCCTAGGGGTTCCAGGGGTGTCTTATCCCCACAGTATTTCTTTCCAGAGTGTAGTTCATATGTGTACTAAGTTTGGTTATCGTTAATGTCACCAATTAGCTTAGCGACTCCAAAAACTATTTATTCGACACTAATCTTGGTAATTTTTGACATTTTAATTTTCACCCCCTCTCAACCCCTATCGCGATAGGTGATGAACTTGGAGTTGAACGACATTAGGAGTGTAGCTATTCATCTTAGAGACCCCGAAAACTATGGATTCCACACTAATATCGGTCGTTTTCGATTATTTTACATGTCACCCACCCCCACCTCCAGGACTGTCTTACCCCCACAGCATTATTTCTTTCAAGATTTCAAGTGATACACGTACCGAGTTTGGTTGAAATCGCTCCAGGCGTTCGACAGTTATGCCGGACCAAACACACACACACACACACGCACATACATCCATTCTTATATATTAGATGAATGTCCTTATGGATAACGAACCTTATTTATTCTCACTATACAGTGAACAAAATATTTTAAGGTTTTACCCACTTTCGGGAATAATATTTTGTGATGTCTTCCAGTTTTAACTTTTGTTTATCCTGCATTACTTTTACGAGACGAGACAAGACAAAACGAGACGGTTTGGTTTGGTTTGAGTTGGTGTTTTAAGTCCACTTTATGCACAGTAAGGCTAATCGGGATCCGAACCACTTGTGCCTCCACCGGGTATCGAACCCGGGACCCCTTGATTACAAGGCAATGACGCTACCACTGCGCCATGGGAGAGGCCCAAAACGAGACGGGACAGAATCCTTCGAGACGAGACACGGGACGAGACAAACGTATATTTTCGAGACGAGACGGCATTTTCACGAGACGGGACGAGACAGACCAAAGTCTCGTCTCGTCTCGTCTCGTCTCGTGGGCAACACTAAATTGATGAACGATTTTAGGGGTGCTTGAGTGATGGTACCCCTGTTTAAGGAGGAGGGGCAGATCAATTATAATGTTCAGTAAAGCTAAGAAAAAAGTTACTTTCGGTAGACACGCTGTAGTAATTAAATATTTTGTGGGGATTACGATATGGTTTAAGGATGCGAATGATATGATTTAGGGGGGCGCATGACATGATTTGGGGGGGGGGGGAATGGGCACCCCTAGCTACCTGTAAACAATTGAGGCATTGCGGATACGAAGGGCAAACTAAACAAACGTACACTGTGAGGAAAATAATGCGTTTCAAGTTGTCGGGCACAGTGCGAATCCACAAAAACGTGGTAAGAGTAGATCGGAAAGTTTCCTGCTTGATTTTCAAAGGTTTTTTTTTTTCAATTTGCCACAGCCTTGAAACACATTTCCCTCATAATGTACGTTTGTTGAATTCGCCCTTCGTATCCGCAACGCCTCAATTTGTTTTTGCAGTTATTAGTGGTTCGGATTCCAAGTCTCAGCCATTATCGCCTGTCTCCTTTTCCTTACAAGCGCTGATCGAATGACAATTAATAACAGTTTGTGTTAACGAACGATATATAAGTACTCAAGTACAAACGTACAATTATCAAGATGAATTTAACTTTGAATGTTATCATTTTTATCGTCAAACTTATTGGAAGTATCAGCACCTTTCTACCAAAAAACAAGGAAACACTATTGTTTAGTACAAATGGATCGAACTGGTATGTTATTGTTTATTAACATGTTCTGAAGATTAAGGGGAGCAGAAGTTATTTAAAGCTTGCTTTGTGCTCACGGAAACTAATTAAAGCTAGTTTAAAATAGGATGTCAATTTTTGAAACATTATCGAGGAAACTAAGGAATATCTGATATAACCTTAAACGCTACCAGCGAGATCCAAATGTAACGAGGCAAGATATATGTATGATCAGTGACGTGCACTGAGGAGTAGCTAGTCTAGCAGAGATAGATCAATCAATCTCACATCTCGAATTATATTTAAATGACAATATTTATTGTCTTGTTAAAGCCACAGTTCATATGCAACACTTTCTTTTCCACGCGCTTCTTGTCCATCTGTGCTATCCGCGGGCAAAGCTGGCTGGATACCTTAGCTCGCTCTTCCTCCGCCTGACCAGTTTCCAGGTAGAAACGGCCGACCCAAGGAAAAGCAAGATTTCTACCTCTACCTCCCTTGCCCCCTCGCCCCCCGCTGCAATGGTTGAAAGCCCAGGCTTTCAGTTCCCCCAGTCTATCTCCTATAGGAGAGATAGGGCATTGGTTTCTCATAGATTTTTTTGTAAATCCTCTAAAGAACTCAGGGTAAAATTTTCTGCAGTACTTATGTTCTCTGTATTTACACAACCTTTTACACGTTGTACAATATGTACGTATGTATAATATGGGATGTAGTTTTATTATTTATGAAATGGGAACGTGTTATGTGATGTGCAGACAATAATGTTATGCTTTCTTTCTTTTTTTCTTTTCAAATATGGAATATACAATGATTAAATTACGAATATGTGCTCAGGCTCTCTCTCACTCTCGTTTTAGTAGTTTTATTTAAACATACTACTCTTGACCTCTAACAGTCATAAATAAAGATGTATTTATTTGGGCAAGAGAACGCGCGTTCATATAGGTGTTGGTTTGGTTTATTTTACTTCGTTTTTCTGCCACATTTGTTATCGCGAAAATGAGGATGAGTGATGATATGATGAAATTGATGAAGGGACCTCATATGAATAATCCAGGCCAGGATTCAAACCCGTGATGAGTTCTCATTCTTGTCCTATGTGTTGCAGTGAATAATGAAATAATTTGGAATGAAAAATGTATCTCGGAACTCAAAAAGTCAAATGAATATCATTGAAGAAACTACAAAAAAGTGTGTTGTGTTTTGTTACCTGTTTTATTTCTGTGCACAAAGTGTACTTAGAACACCAAATCAACCAACCGTGGGGGAGTGGTTATCACAGCGCGCTACGATACCAGGAGTTCCGGGTTCGAACCCCGACCTGGGCATGGGTGTTCTTCTTGTTTGTCCCTTCATTAATTTTATCGCATCATCCTCGCAATTAACCAAATGTGACAAAAAAGCGACGTTAAGTAACAAAAATGAAATCAAATCATTGATTGATTGCTCGATTTGGTTTATTTTACTTCACTTTTCCGCCACTTTTGGTACGATAAAATTGATGAAGGGACACACACAAAGAATACCCATGGCCAAGCCCAGATTCGAACAAAGGATCTCTGGCTTAGAGTCAAATCAAATCGTTTTTTTTATTTTCGAATGTGGGTGGGGGTTACGCGTACTATTTTTTTAGTACTCATTCATCATTTTGCAATCTTATCCTGTTATTGACATTCTTTTTTTTTTAGGAATACTGAGCCCTAAAGGGAGGGAGTGGTGTGACCCACACCAACGCCCCACCTTGAGCACGCCACTGACTGCTACCCAAATGTCGACGTCACCGCACGTCACTGTGTATGATATTTTATCGCAAATATATTCTGATAGTAGCTACGTACACTCCAACAATTGACTTCGATTAATTCCTTCATGCAGCGCAAATAACATTGAACGGGAACGAACTGGCATAATGATTTTTCGTGCTTTCGAATAGCACGTGATAATTTGATAAATGTCAGTATCCCCCATATCCTCTACTATTTGACACACCTTTCTCAGAGGAAACCAACGAACAAGGCCAACAATAAAGTTTCCGGTTTTTCTGTTGTCAGTCAACTATATATATATAACTATATATATAAATGCCTAATATACTGCTTACCAGCCTTCATAACTCCTGCCTGAAACAAGTCCTGCAAATCAGGAACACACACACCTCCCATTTCGGATTGTTTGCACTTTTTTCGTAATTATTATGCCGAAAATCCCATCTACAGAATGTCATCAATAACTCCCAAATCCTCTCCCCCCCTGTCTCCCCCCATTTTATCACTTCACTGCACCGACAAACAAGCAAATAATATGAACGAAACACACACGACAGAAGAAAGCAAAAGTCAACCTTCCACGGTAACAAGTGTCTGCTGTCCCCAAAAACAGCGCGTTCTTGTGGATGAATGACTCGGAGTTGCCAGTTGAGGAAATATTTTGTTGAAGGGAGATAGTAAAGTTCACGAGAAAAATTCGTCAGCCTACAATGGTTTTCATCCCAGCACACTTCAACAACTTAAAAAATAAAATATTTGGCACAACATACCACTTTGCAATGTCTGGGAGGGGAAAGTTCATTCGAACCCATAGTAGCATTGTGTTTACGTTCTCTTTTTAAATTCATTCATATTGTCGGGTCAACAGTCAACACCCATCCTCATTAACTTATAGACTGAACTGCAAATGAACTAAATAAAATGTTGATCTCTGGAATGGGATAAACAGATACTCTCGTACTCTGAGAATTGTGTGAAACATGCAAATTGTCCACATACTTTCCCCCTGAGACAGTAACGACGCCAAAAGGGGATTCACGAGCAAAACTCAATCCTGAGTCGTGTTCATTCTGCTCTCCACACCTCCCTATACGCAAAAACCTTTGCTAGTGTAATTTTAATCTCTCATAAATATTTTATATCTGATAGTATACGTTAATATTAAAAATGGTCTTCTTGCCCTCCTCTTAGCAATCATTTTTTATAATGTATTTTATTGCAAACGAGCACACTGGTCTATCTACGCGTGAGTGCTAGATGTGAGTAAGCTAAACTTTCCAGAAAAATAATATATTGAGTACTGCCAACACTGTAGACGCTGTCAAAATCCTTGGTACCCTGGCTTCTCAGAACTCTGTGCTTTGAGCAGGGATACGCAGGATGGGGCGAGCGCCGGCAGACCCAAACATATGGTAGGGACTGATCCGAACCAATGGGGTTGCCTTCTGAATTTCTAGGATCCTCAAGAGAATCGGCTGCGTTTGTTCACAGAAATCGGCAGAAACGTGGATCGTGTGGGTGCGGACCGCCGGCCGGACAGCGCCGAAGGCACAATCGGGACCTTTCGGGACTGCGACCAGGAGGGCCAGGCGACACAAAGCAGGCAGTAGCGTGTTCGTGCGGAAATCAGAATGTCTTGCCTTCCGAGTGATAATTGTTGAATTTTCATCTTCGGGGAAGGTGAAAAGAAATGCTTCATTTTTATTACCGTCTTGTGGGTACGCATTGCGTACCTTGCGTACCCAGAATGCACGCCGCTGGTGTTCCTGGTAGTTCCCACGTTAACTTTTGAAAATAAGAAAGAAAAAAAATAAACCAAAAAAACTTGGGGCGGACGCTGGGAAAAGTCCATCTCAGTAGGAATGGCCAGGCGTCATAAAAACATGTCGTATTTCTTCGAATTTACCCTGGTGGATTAAAGACAAGTTTGCCAACACTAAATTAAAATTCTTATTCTGTCCAAAGCCGTTGTCGCTAAACATACTCACTTGTTTAATGCAATCATCAACGTCTGACAAGAAGTGACTAATGCATGTCCTCAGTCTCCGTTTATAAGACTGGATACCACTGGTCAATTTAGGAGTGGCGAGTGCCTGCTGTAAGTCGAATGCGATAGCGAGGACCCCTTCATCGGCATCATTTTTCAAAGATTTGATGAGCTTTTGAGGAGCTTCAGCTTTCATCAGATGCAGCTTTTTTTATTTTCGAGATTTTTTATTTCGTCGGCAGAGCCGCAATTATTTTTTTAAAGATTAGTTATGGAAATGTCGGTCTTATCACAGTATGCAAGTATCAGGTTCAAACCCGATGTTAAATTCGCGATTGATAATATCACGATAATAATGCTTGGTGAGGGGCTCACTTCCTGGATACTTTTCTTTCAGCCACTCCAATTATAGGGAAAAGAGCAAACTAATGCTTAATCCTACTTTCGATGAGGACTTTTTGCGCGGCTATAGCGGCTTGACACAGTTGGCAAAGACATAATGTTGTTTCATTTAGTCTTTCTGTCTTCTGCTACTTTATGACCCGATTCTTTTTCCCCCCTTAGGTCAGGAACAACGGTTCCAGTCGAACCAGTTTTATCAATAGCAGTACGAACACGTTTCTCCGATATTCCTTGCATATTTATAAAATGCGGTATGGCATTATTACATTGCGGTCGAGACGCCGCAAAGTCCGACTCGGCCTCCCCTTTACAATAGACCTTTTTTACGTCTTTGCTTATCACCAACTTTGATATACGCGTATACGAGTTCTGTAAGTCGTAACTACCCAGTTTCCAGAAACCATCATAAAACTCTTTAACATTATCTCGGCCTACCTTAAAATAACATTCGCAGCTACATGGCTCACCGATTTGGCGAGCTGGTACCACAACATTCGTCTGTCTTGATACGTATTCTTCGCCGGAGTTCCTTTTCGTCTTTGCCTCCGCCTTCTTCCACGTCTTCTCGTTTTTCCTCCCTTTCTGGAGTACCCCGCAACTTGATTATTCATAATTCACCTAATGAGATCGTGATAACATTCCACCAGCCTGCGCAATAGAAGTGACGGGCAAACTAAACACACTCTCTCTCTCTCTCTCTCTCTCTTTCTCTCTCTCTCTGAATTCGACCTTCGTGTCAGGAGCTCTACCGCTCTTAGAAGATAGAAGAGCTTCTGTCAGCCCTAGCGGCAAATCTTAAAATGCTTTCTATTACCTGCCCGCAATACAAATCAGACAAGTGACACCTGTTCCTTCCTCACAATGTTTCATCTGTCATCAATACGAATACTTCGCCTCTTGCACTTCCTGGCTTATTTTGCTGAGAATGAGTGTGGACATTACGCAGATTAATTTGTTTCTGAACCGTATTATGAGTGTAATTTGCATTTTAAGGTTCAAGTTCAGTACAATTCCGAATAATATAGCCTCATTTTGAAATTATCTTGAAGAGTTTCAAGAATTTCCCTGTTAAGGCTTGCCTCAGACTCATCATCATCTCGAAGCAATTCCCTGAATAGTAAGATACCGCGATGAATCCACAACTGACATGTGGTATCGGTTTTCTGGAACTACCTTAGAATCAGAGGCGAGGCGGCGATGACAAAGCAAAATAATAAAAATATTGCTTTTTAAATATTTTAGAGAAGAAGTAAAAAATATGTCAGAATATTCGCATATTTGAGCAAAATTAGTCAAGTAGCCAGAGGGAGGGCTCAGCTAATTTAAATAGTGAAAAGCGGTAATTAATTTTACTAGCAGGATTAAACACAGTGGCGCAGGAACGGGCGGGGGGGTACATTGTACCCCCGCAAATTTTTGAAGGAGGGTACTGTACCCCTTGTACCCCCCTTTGGTAATTTGACAGCAGACGGAAGGTGCTACTGTTAAAATTACCTATTATCAATTCGCCAAATAAAAAAATGTATTATTGTTTATAAATTTTAAGCATTATAGTGCTTACCACAGAAAGTCAAAACATTTAATTGTAAACTTATTATACTACATTGTGCTTGCTACTAGTTAGTTCATTGACCTAAGTTCTTGGAAACCTCTTTAAGGAAATGAAAATTGTTTAAAATGTGTGTGGAACGATGGAATCAGATTGACTCTCAGACAATTACGCTGCAGACGATTGCTGCATTGCGTAATTGGGGGGGGGGGGGTACACATTTCTAAAGCAGTGGTCGCGTCGATTTGAAGATATGATACAAATCTTCATGAGAAGAGTATATGACTGACCCCATTTTCTTTTGAATATTTATAATGAAATTTTCCGAAACGAAACACTTACACGAACGAGACGAGACACGACAGACCAACTTGGGGGGGTACAATACATTCCTGTACCTCACCTATATTTTTCATGAATTTGTAAGAGGATGTTGGGAAAACTATACTTAAACCTATATATTAAGATATATATTTTTTTTAAAAAAATAGAGTGCCGATTAGCCTATCTGAGAATGAGGTGAATTTGGAATAAGTTTTCATAACTTCAGAGTGGAAACCGAAAGAAAAATAAGCACAAACAAGAATGAGAAGGACCTCACCACACAGGAGACGAGATGAGGCTGTGACAATTCTAGACTCATCGCATCACGATATCATTCCTAGGTGAAATGAAATCTTTCCTAGACATTTAAACAGGGTGCAATTTTCGATTTTATCAGAGGGGGAACTATTTTTTACCTATGTATTAGGTATACTTATAATTGGACATTATTTGCTTAAAATCTAATTGTGATATCGAATGCAACACGAACACAACGCCATTTTATGTTAAACTCTAAAGTCAAATTGCAAGAAAATTACATTAGTCAGATGAATGCACGAGATAAATGAGACTCACTGCAGGTTCTATTGGTAGATTTTGGATTGGATTTACAAGGTCTCTGGGAGTAAGATGGGAATATTTGATTGATTGATTTGGTTTATTTTACTTCGCTTTTCTGCCACTTTTGGCTAATCGCGAAGATGAGGAGAGTGATAATATGATGAAATTGATGGACACTCAAAAATAACACCCATGGGCAGGCCAGGATTCGAACCTGGGACCTCAGGCGTCATAGCGCGCTATGCTAACCCCTCCGCCACGGAGTCCGGCGAGGTGGGAATGTGTTTTGGATTTTCTTTGTAGATGCGAAAATCTTTAACTGTGACGTGCACATGCTTCTGCTTACATTAAAGTTTACCTTTTCACATAAAAGATAAATTGACATGTCTTCCAAAAACACACGCATGTATCTGCATTTAATACTACTACATACGAAAATAAACCTTGGCCGGCTCTTCACATTGTCCACCAAAAATTGAAAAGAAAGAACAAACTTTTGAGCGTACGGCTTTCCTTGCTACTTCTGAGAGCTGAAGGATTTCGGTTTTGTAAATGTACCGAATGATATTACTTTCTGTACTTGAAGAGCGTCATTAGGTACAGCTAATTATATAACAAATAAATGATTTGTCAAATTGTTCACAATATTTCAAAGTTAGACTTCTTACGAATTGATTGGGAACCATCTGAACTCATTTTTTTTCTTTTTTAATACAACAGCCTATAGATGTCTGAGAAAATACCAAATACATGGCTTCTAAAAGGCATTGGATGTGGTACACATCTGCCATAAATTGTTTAAAGACATTTTATGCTTTGCTAAAATGCCAAATGCCGCCCAAAGAATGGACTTGGGAAATTCTATTTTTGTATTTTCTGTCGAAAGTCAGGGAGGGTCACGTGAGCCGCTGAACTAATCGGCTTTGACCAGTTGCCTTGGTGAGGGGAAGTTCTCGTGGTATTCTGCGTTGCCAAGTGTATGCCTGACAGCAAAAGTTCTGGGTTAGTGTACGGTTTCTTTCTTGCTAATATTCATGATTTCATGACCAGGCTATCCTCACTAAAAAAGGACATTGTACAGTGGGATCCATAAGTATTGCTCAGCAAATTGTCCATGACTATTTTCGTTGGTTTCTATCTCCATCCTACGTGTTCTTAAGGACTGTATTTTTACGTCTACTGGTTCAGAGGTTGTAATAACTATTCTATGGTAACACCCAGATAGCACATAAGCTTGGGGCAAGCTTGCGATAGCTTCCTTTTAGCTTGACATGGCAAGCTCGATGTAAGCCTGATGCATGTGATAAGGATGCATTTTTAAAAAATAAAACAATAGACACACCCATTTAATATAACAATAGAGATACTTATTAAACATGAACAATAGTGACAAAATGAAATAAAACTGAAATACAGTGGAATGAATTCCAGTGTGAATAAGGCACCAAAGCTTTTATTTCATGCAGCGTACACTAGATGGCAGTGCAACTCAAATGTAAAATAAACATAAGTTTTAGTGACATAAATAAGGATAACTTTGATTGTAGTTAGTGAAAAAATGTGTCATATTATCCTTCGAAAGATGTGTGAATATTGAAGTTGTAACCTTACTCTTTCGCATATTCCCTATGATTTAAACGACTTCAACACAACGTATCCTACAGTAGTTCTTGAAAGTCCCACCAGATGGCATATCGGTAAATTTTTATCGCTAGGACAAGAAGTTGGCACTCTGGTTTCGTTTATTTCCCTCAATTCCCATGACTATCTTGAAATATCCCTCTTTTTCCCAATCAGCTGACAAGGAAATTGTATCTTGGTTGTATGTTTCGTAACTGATAACGGAGACGTTTCCTTTACTCTGACAACTCTGATGTTCATTTTTTTTATGTTTATTCACGGCAAAACAGACATAAAAATGCAATAATATTCGCGGCGGATCGTTTTAAAGAAGTTTGTATTTTACAAGGAAGTGCAGTGAAGTTAACTTAAGGTTTTGCAGACTTGCACGAATTCTAGTGAAAGATTCTCATCGAGTGTAATTTAGCGATATATATTTGCAAGTTCACACCTATATCTTTTGTTAGATCGTTGCAAAATGAAGTTCCACATGATATTATATATTTTTTGTTGGCAGCTCATTACAACTAAGGTGGAAGGTACGTAACTGAAAACTGATTTTGTTAAATTTGTTTATTGTATATTTCTCGGACGTATCCCTTGTGGGAGGATATAGATTCATGCTGGTTAAAATAAAATGCTCTCCGACCGTATACCCTCGAACATTTCTACTTTTTTCTTTTTAATGTACATATTTCGATCTTTTTGAAAGCCTTGCTAACTAATGATGTCAGAACAAGAGGTCTTAGGTTCAATACCCGGTCGAGGCACATAGTGGTTCAGAACCCATTTTAAGTTGTAGGTGCAGTCCCGATCAGCCTTACTGTCTATAAAGTGAACCCAAAACAACTCAACCCAACATAAAAAATGATACGATGAGAAGAAAACAAGGACAGACATGCATGCAGAAAACATTCTTGAAGAAAAAAAAAACTGCTGTTGATCATTAGTATTGATAGCATTCATTCCTTTCATGATCAAGAGTTGAGGCTCCGATTGTATAATTACTGTATCATGATGATACACTTATGCTTTCTATGTGAGACACATTTTATTTCATCTTGTATGCACATAATAGTTTTTTTTGTTAGTTTGCTGTGTTTTTGTGTAGATCGATTTACACATTTCCTTCTTAATATTAACATGAGTAGGTTTGGTGGGTCAGGTTTTGTGATCTTAGAATTATAATTATGGTCCTATGAGCGTGCTAAGTTTGATTGCCATAATATTTCACTAACTTCCCTTTGTTTATACATGTAGCCTATATGTTTTTTATGGGTAATGGTTCCGATTGTTTTATGATTTTTTCAAATTCGGTATGAATGAAGAATATAGAGAATGTATCTAATTACGTTAATATTTGGTATACTAACTAAATTTGGCCTTCTAATCACGAATCTGTTGTTAAAATGCCGCAGACACGTGTAAAAATTCATGGGTAGCCCCACAAACCATTGACAGATAGCCCCAAAAACCATAGCTCCAGGAACCATTTCTGGCAAGGTTAGGTTAGGCAGTAACAGTTTACTAGGTACTACTTTACTATACCGGAGACACCTATCAATGATTTATTTCGCAATTTTTACATTGCTAACATACTATTGTGCATTGCAGAACATTTCTTTAGGAGAAATAATGAATTTCTAACGAAAATAATGTCTATTTCTTACATTAACGAGTACTTACTGTTGTTCCTTATTTCCCACAAACCATCCACGGGTAGCCCCAAAAACCATTGACATTAGCCCAAAAATTCACAATAGTCCCACGAACCATCACGAGGATGAGGTATACCTACTAGGTTAGGTTAGGTTCCATTAGCATTCCTTTCGTTCAATTTAGCATATACGGACAATACGAGAGTGTATTGTGCTCTCGTGCAGAAAGCAAATGGCGGCAGCACGTCGGAAATATATTTTCGTAGAAAACCACATGCATTCGCATTAAAATGGATCAAAACTACATGCCCGAACATCAACAACGCTACAGAAAATGATTCGCGTAAGTACTTTCTCCTGTAAATTTGAAGAAATCTGTCTCCGGTATAGTAAAGTGTTACCGTTTACTATCCTTCGGACACCTATAACTCCTTAGTTTCGTCAATTTTTGACATTCGTACTTACCTATCTGTTTTGCGGAACATCCCGTGAATGGTTCTTGGGGCTATCCATTCCGGAATCGGTGGGAAATTTAAACTAAAAAATTATTTTCGTTTGAAATTTTTGAATCCAAATTTCCCACTGATTCTGGGCTTCGCCCCTGGGGTAATTGACCTACCGCCCCCAACCGCTAACGTGGCCCCGCATCCGCTCCGGCTCCCCAGCTTTCTCTATAGACTCCCTGTTAAAGGCATGTTAGAAATTGGCTGGAGTCACCTGCCCCGAAATGAGCACCAAACTTTTAAATTTGAAGAAATCCGTTTCCAGGATACTAAAAACTTACCTGAATTTCATACAACGACTTAACTGAATTTCATACAAAACACCTTCCCGGTGTTAGAATACTACAGGAACTTATTACGGTAAGTAGTTTCTTCTGTAGAAATGAAGAAATCTGCCCGAAGGTTAATAAACTAGTACCAATTTATGTTCTTGATAGCATATTAGTCTCCTTGGGTCTGCTTTCAATACATGGTGGAGGAACATAGTAACTCGGATCCCACTTTAAACTGTAGGTCTAGTCTCAATTAGCCTATCTGTGTGTAAAGTAGACTTTAAGATGTTCGTATACAATCAAATGAATCACAAACAAATCGTTGAATGATATGTTTGAAAGAAATTACATCAGAGTGCATTTCATGCGGCTTCTCGCATTCATGGTTACCATCCAAGAATTTCTAAATCAGCATGGTTCTGATTAAAGCCTTTGTGACTGACTGTCGACCAATTAGAATACATGCTATTGAAATCGATTATCAAAAAGAAGCATCAATATACAGAATATAATTTATTTTTATTCTGTGGTGAAAAGAAGCCAACATGGAAAGTGTAACACATGTTTGTGATTTGAGAGAAATTAAAGGACTTGTGAAACATTCTCATCTGTATTTTTTTAATCGCAATTACACAACAAAGAATAACATATATTTTTATAGCCAAGAGTAATTTGATAAAATATATTCAACAAACAACCGTAAAACAAACAAGTGGAAATGAGATTTTCATGAAATTATTTTGTTGTCTTTACATTGTTTTTCTGGTTTCTCCCATTACATTTAGACTTTTAACCCTACGTACACCAAGGGGTTACGCGTAACACCGCACACCAAGGGAGGGTTAAAAAAATGTCCACCACATAAATCATTATTTTCTGTCCCAGAAAATTTAATATTCTTCTCTATTTTGTAGTAACTATAAACTAAGACAACTGAAGGCTACGAACAGAGCAGGTATTAAGTATATCACCTTTTTTATTTGTTATTCTTACAATATATTTTAACATTATGGAAATTCTATTAAGTATATCACAATTTTTATGTGTTATTCTTAAAATATATTTTAACATTATGGAAATTCTATTCACATATTTCCCGAATTATAAGAGTAATGATGTAGTACTACAGACATAAATTATTTTTGTTGTTGGAAGCTACAGAGTAAGCATTATTGTCTTATTACTTTCTAAAAGCCATTGTTGGTTACTCTGAATCAATAGTCTTGCTTATGCAAGAGCGGTACACGTTACTTTTTTCACTATGCTTTCCACAAACAAAGGCTTCATATTTTCCACATACAATTGTTGTTTTTGCAAACTTGTTCAACTGTACATTTTTCGATCTGGCTTCTTTTCAACAAAGAACACATCTTCCTCTTCCTGTTTTCAGTTCTTTTACATGCACATTATGGTAACACGTTACACCAAGGGTGGGTACTTTATGTCCACCATGAAATCTTTTTTTAAATTTTGGGTTATTTTTTAGAAATTAAAAGTATTGAATGACAGAAAATAAAATTTATATTATTTTTGACACAAAACCTGAGTTATGACATGATACTAAAGAAACATCCATAAAAATTCTTATCCGAAACAAAGTGTGGACAATTTTTAACCCACCTTGGTGTACGAAGGGTTAATATCGAGAAAATACATCAACTTCACATTTCTTTCGAGTTTCTAATATGCCCCACATCTTCCTTTGGAAACAAAATTATTATCTTTGTAGGGATTTTCGTGTTGTACACACTGCCACATTTTGGTAACTAGAAATGCTGCTCAACAACTTTTAATTGTCGATTTTAAGTATTCAATGACTTTTTCTTGATTTATTTAATTTTGTACAAACAGTTTTAAACAAACTTAAAAGCCTATTAATTCATTTCAGTGTCTTTTGATAAATTTAACCAGTTCAGGACTATTTAATAAAGGTTTGAATGGTTGCTACATGTTCTATAATCTTTTGAAGATATTTATATATAGGCCTATTTAGAAAACCATGTTTTTTTGCCTTATTTTTAAAAGGCATTTCATAGTGTTATGAGTGTACTTTTAATGCAATGTGATGGAAACATAACATTCATGTTCTGATTGCCTATAGTACTAACTAGAAGAGGTAATGTGCCAAAGAAAATAAACACCTATATCAAACAGGTTTTCTCGGCAATCAGCCAGATGATTTCCGGAAAGGAAATCACCTGGTTGATTGCCCCAGAAAACCTGTTCAATATTCGGTGCCAGGAAAGCTTCAAGAATTATTTTATTACCTATATTAAACTTTTTATGCCTTTAGTGTACAGAAATATTAAAAAAATCTTTGAAAGGTATGGAAGAGGTATGGAAGCAGGTAACCAGGCAGGGGCCGGGGGGGGGGGGGGGTGCCAGCTCCCCCTGGCACTACCACCAGCCCCCTTGACATTAGATAAAACTATTTTGTTTTCTGATTTGTTTGCAGTGAAGAGTGAAAATGCAGACAGCAGATATTCTTTGGCTCACAACTTGATGAAAGATAAATTCACAGAACATGAACAGCAGCTATTATATTAATTCAATCTTGTTTATGAGCTGAAATCTAAGTAGGAGCAAGTATTTAG
Organism: Lepisma saccharinum; assembly: GCF_977018435.1. Lineage (NCBI taxonomy): Eukaryota > Metazoa > Arthropoda > Insecta > Zygentoma > Lepismatidae > Lepisma > Lepisma saccharinum. The sequence goes on along the minus strand of NC_139243.1, from coordinate 39,619,713 downwards.
AAGATTCTCTAGACCAGTGGTTCCAAAGTGTGCGCCGCACTGCCTTGGGGATCAGGGCCGGATTAAGGTGGGTGCTATTGATGCTGCAGCATTAGGCCCATTCCTGAAATAAGCCCAGATGAAAACAGACTAGAATTTTCCGAAAGCTGAACATTTTTCTTTTGCTATATTAACCTTAAAATAAATCTTAGAATGAAATTTGGAGCCCAAATTTTGGTCGCCTAGACACAGCATTAATTATTATACAGTTACTATTAGTCTTTGCACTGTAACATAACTATAACGTTGTTGTGTTTATTGTTCACCGAATATTTCAAGCAACAGGCCCAATTTCATCTTAATCCGGACCTATCTGTGGCTAGCTTACAGGGGAGCAGCGAAATATTCCAATATTTTCACAGAAATGATATGATTTTTCTAAATATTTAGTACTTTTTACACATAAGATGTTTCTGAATTTGAAGCAACCCAACCACACTGATTGAGCATTGCAATGCTAGGTAGACTGACATTCTGACTTGGGCACCACAGAAAAATCTTGAAATGTGCCGTGAAACGAAAATGTTTAGGAATCCCAGTTCTAGACTTTAGAAATTTCTTCCATAGGGTATCTTCTTTATCTGTACCTTCCCAACCCCTGTTGCAGCCTCTCGTTTGACAGAAATCTGTGACTTCGATGCTATCATCCACATTCCTTCCACATCTGCGCCAAATGTCAATAGATCCCAAGTTTTGGGAATCAAGGGAAGTCTTATTGCTTCTGCTGGGGGTGGAATGTACGGTAAGAACTGTGATTGAAGTGAATATTGTTCATTTTTAGAGGCACGTATTTTTGGTAAATAAGAAAGCAAAATTTCATTACAAAAACAGAATCAATTTCAGGTTCAAAAGCGGTAAATAATAAAAAAATCGGTGTTATGGCAGTGAAAAAACCGATCAAAAGATCAAATTTGATTTGAAAATTGTGAACATAATCCAAAATTTGATTAAAAAACTGCACTTATTACAATAATAAACATAACCCTTCTAATGCACATTTATGTAGTTACCAGAGTATTAAGTTTATTCCTGTATAAAGGGGTCCATTCTTGCTTGTCAAATATTTACAGCAGAATTAATAAATTTTCTGTGAATTGCATAACTCACAGGATAATTCAAACTTCAGAAAGTGTCTCATCTATAAATAAACTAAATTTTTTGAATTTTGCAGTTCATTTCGCATCATTTCATAACAAAACAGGGTAGTAAAATGGACCTCACACCTTTCAGAAACATTAAAAATTAACATTAGAATGTGTTATTTCACATTTCGTGTTTTCATCCAAATCAAAATATGCATGCCCCTATTAATTTTTTACTTGTATGATATAAATAATTGGGTAATTGAAAATAATATGTAGTGTGCATTAAGGGATGGTTTCACGACCAGCTAATTAACACTTCAAGAGATGTTTTAGAAGGTATACAAATACTAGTTTTTTTTAAATATCTCTAAATTTTATAATTTACATTTACACGCATAATTTACCTTAATTCAACAGGGTTAAACTGTAGAAAAATTAACTTGGTTTATTACCCCCCTCCCCTGATAACCTGTGACCCCCCCCCCTGGTGACCAATTCTGGCTACGGGCCTGTATTGAAGGAAATTAATTAGACATTACACATTCAAAAATGTTATGCTTTTGCTTGATTACGATGCTACAGGAATTATGACTCTCAAAAATTAGATCTGACATACAAATATTATAGTATGGGAGTCAAATGACTCCAGATTTTATTACCTTATTGTGAGCACTGAAAATACAGGAATTCAATTTCTAACCACTAAAATTACATTCTTCTAGAATGTTTGTAGCTAATGTCCAATCTGCAAAAAATGCTAATTGTGGTTTTAAATGTGACATTGCTAATCTACTTCACTCCATCAAAGTAAAGCAACAGAACTCATTTCTGCATCTGTTTCAAGTCTGCCTAGTTTTCATGTCAGTATGTCAATGTCCTTCTTTAAGTTCAGGCATTCTACTAAAGGATAAAAAAGTGTTTACAAATTGTCTTTCTGCAGGCAGACTTCCTTCCTAGGGCTTCCTGTTTGTCATTGTGTTCCTTATATGAGCCTTTTTGAGGGCACTAAAAAAAAATAGGCTTGTGAAAGGATGTAATAAAATTCACCATTTGGGCTTTCAGTTTCGTAAAGAACTTTACAGGCCACTACACTGTGTCTACAGTTTGTAAAGGACCTTACATGTTCGGGATCTTACCATTGGGGTTATGCAAGCTTATAAGCACTCCTTCATCTATGGAAGTACCTAGATAAACTTAATCTACGCAACCTTTTAAATGAATGGCAACTCACACATGTTCAGGTTAACATGACCTAAGACTGCATTGGCAATGTTGGCATATGAGAGAAAAGCATATTACCTGTCTCATTCTCGAAGAGATGATCAGTAAGAGTCTCAAAGTTAATTCTCACACACACACTGTTGTTAGTCTCTTAAATCTGTGTCTTAACTCCTCTGTACTTCTCTTCTAAGGATCGACTGTCTTCCAAACTAAACCTGTCTTTTTCTCTCAGACTCCCGCTCGACTCCCTTTCAAACTCACAACCGCCTCTCTTTCCAAACTGAAACCGACTGTCTTATTCAAGATTTCAACTTGCATGCTCTCCACCTAGGCTCCTCCTACTTTTCTCAGTCTCACTCCACTTTACCTCTGCAATAACTGGAAATTGCATTATGCTGAATTTAACACATTCTTTAATGTTTCCTGCCTGCTACAAGGCTAAAGCGTAACTCGAAAATGAGAGGTACGCTATGGTTTTAGAAAATGACGTTTGTAGGACTGTGTAAGCAGGAGTAAGTTTGAGTGCATCCCTGATAGCATAGTGGTAATGTTGTTGCCTTGTAATAAAAGTGTCTTGGGTTCAATGCCTGGAGGAGGCACATAGTGGTCAGGATCCCACTTTAAACTGTAGGTCCAATACAATAAGCCTATCTGTGATTAACGAGGACTTTTAACAATTTAAAAAAGATGATACCTCTGAAGGAGAAATTTCAGTCAGCAGTGCAGTGATCTATGTTTAACTTTTTTTTTTTTTTTTTACCAAGAACCTATGATTTCATTTTTCCTATGTGATATTTTTATCAAGCTTTTGATAAGTTTTTAGGTAGGTGCTGTTTATCATGTCTCCTTAAAGGCTTCACTGAGTGTTCAACATATTTGATTCTTCACTCACAAGTACAGTCACGGTAGCTCAGTCGTTAGGGCATCTGACTACCATGTGAAGACCCAGGTTTGTTTCCCAGCAGGGAAGAAGCAGGATTTTTTCCACCTGTTCAAGCGCTCCTGCACCGTATAAAGTGGGTACCTGGAAGAGACTGGGGGTAAATGCATCCAGGGGCATGCTGCTGATCACAACACCCTCACCTCCGTCCGAGATCAAGAATGTGTGGGGTTCTAAATCCACACCCACTATTTGCCTTCATGTCATGGTGCAAAGCACAGGGGCACACTTTTTTTTTACTCACAAGTGCACTCAAAACACTTCTTAAAATGCTGCATGTTATTAATTAACTGAAGATTCCCCTTTTATGAAGAGTATTTTATATTTATTTCTGTATTTTTAGCCAATTTAGAAACATGAGATGAATTGATGCAATAGTGTGGATTTCATTTTGCAGGTGTGAAGCAATATGAACCTGGCAAGGAAACATGGGGCTACGTTAGTGTTCGTCCAGGAGCTCAGATGTTCTGGTGGTTGTATTACGCAACCAACACCACAAATTATACCTCAAAACCCCTTGTTCTGTGGCTGCAAGGAGGACCAGGAGCTTCTTCTACAGGTTTTGGCAACTTTATGGAAATTGGACCATTAGATGTTAACCAAAAGCCTCGGAACAGCAGTTGGGTACGTCATTAATGAGCAGGCAGTGTTTTCTACTCAATAATTTCATTCACTCTTGTTTTCTTTAAAAGTTGAACTCAGCACCATAAAGTTTGTCAGTTTCAATAATTTTAGAAACATGTTGATTCTCTTAATTTGATATGAATATATGAGATTTGGTTATAAAAAAATAAATAACATCTACAGTAAACTAAGTAACAGCTAAAGGGCTGCTGGCAGCATTGTTCCTTTCTTGAAAAAACAATCAAGACAATATTGCAACATATATCTTGTTTTATTGGTAGTACTAATGTTCAGATTGAAGTCGATCCTTCTTCAGGGATGGGTGTTTAAATAAAAAGTTCGAAACATGGTTAAAAATGGCTTAAAATAGATTATAAGATATGTGTTTTAAATGTATAAAAACAGAACCCCATGATCATATCACGAAATGGGACCTACGTAGATTCAAAAATTACAATTACCAAAAATAAAGAAAGGTACATGTTGTGACTTGGTCAATCTGTTATCAACACTTCAGTCTTATTTGAAGCGAATCTTGTCACATTACGTTGTAAGAATCATGTGGAGTTCACAGTAGTCAGAGATAGTGAAATTAAACAATTGCTACTATTTTGTAATTACAGCCACTGTACAAGGCCCTGGATTGGAAATATGTAAACAAAGTTATCGTTTTCATTATGGTTAATTGTGCCAGGTTTAGCAAGGGTTAAATTGGTATTTTTCCCAGCTGGAGATTTTTCTAATTGGTTCCACTATTTATATTTTAGACACACTATTGGTTTCTATTGGAAGCATTTTATTGTTTTCAGTATATTGCTTATGAAAAATTATTATCTATACAACTGTAAATGTAATAGAAGCCGCGGTAGCTCAGTCGTTAGGACGTCTGACTACCATGTGAGAGACCCGGGTTCGATCCCCGGCGGTGGAGAACCGGGACTTTTTCAACCTGTTCAAGCGGCTCCGGCACCCACCCAGCATCTTAAAGGTGGGTACCTAGAGGAAACTCTGGGGGGTAAAGGCAGCCAGAAGCATGGTGCTGATCACATCACCCCCAGCTTGGCCGAGATCAAGAAAGTGTTGGGCCCTAACCCCACACTCCCTATACGCCTTCATGGCATGGTGCAAAGCACAGTGGAGTACTTTTCTTTACTTTATTGTAAAGAAATCATATAAAATAACTAAATGAGATCTCTGGTAAAGCATGTGGAATTTGTAACTTAGAAAAAAGCTTTCACATACCAAACTTTTTCAAATATATGAACACGTTTTTAACTCTGTAGCTTCATTGTGTTTAACACATTTATAGAAAATCAAAAAAACATGCTGCTTCAGTCATAAATTGACATATTGTTCTTCCTGTATACATGCAAAAACAGCAAAAAATTAGGTTAAACAAAGAATCTAACCCACAATACTTGATAATGTAAGAAACAAACAAAACAGGGGATCGACTTAGTGGATCAAAAGATTGCTCAGTTTTCCAATTGCATTACATACACATATAAGAATAACCACGGAAATTCCATATTACAATAAACAAGAACTAATATGAACATTTATTCCCACTACTAGCTGTTTTAAGGTTGAGTTTGTTCTTAAGAAAGAGTTCTCAATTTATTAATATAAATCTGACTTCAGTACTATGCATTAGAATTCAGAAGAAATTCAGTTCAAGTTTTTGCAATGAACTTCCAAATCACAGAAAATGTGGTGTCAAGAATTAAACTACCCATGCTTTGAGTCAATAAATGAATGTATAACATATTGATTCTCCAATATATACAAAATTACAATTGGATACAATTCGCCAATTGGAGATTGTCTTGATTTTCCAATTGGTTTCAGTTGAGATTCTGATTGAAAACAATACATTCTGATAGCTATATTAGGCATCCTATACATTCCAATTGAAACCAATTCAATTCAATTGAAATTTCAATTGGAACCAAAAGAAAATTCCAGCAGGGTTAGTTTTTCTGAGAAAGATAGTAGGTAGTCCCCACCAAAACTTAAGGCTTGTGTTAATTCAGAGTTGTTCAGAATATTTGTAAGTTTTAGTATATACATTTTCCATTTGAACTTATTATAGCAGTACATCATATTTTGATTTAAAATATTCATATTTTCACATGAAGTAATCATTTAATCACAAATCTATTTAAGTGTCAAACCTTTTTCTGTAATCAGCCCTCCTGAGTATGTGTTGCAAGTACATGTTTTGATTCATGCTGTGTATGTCACTGTTTCATTGAGCATGTGTTGCCCAACCCTGTGACCGAGTGGTTAGCACATCGTGCTGCGATGCCAAGGGTCCTGGGTTTGAATCCCGGTCGGGCTTGGTTGTTTGTGAATGTCCATTCATCAATTTCATCATTTCATCACCCATCCCCATCTTCGCAAATTAGCCAAGAGGCACAAAACGCGAAGTAAAATAAACTAAATCAATCAATCAATTATTGAGCATGTACATTTATGCAGTGATGGACGAACAAGTCACAGATGTCTTTGCAGGTCAATTGTGCATTGGCTGTGTGTTTGCTTGCTTGCTCTGAATACAAACCATGTTTACAACAAAAGAGTTCCCAGGTTCAAACCATAATCAGGCATGGATGCATTGTTTTTCCAATCACCCAATTCATTAAGCTTTATCATCGCAGTTAACCTAAGAGGTAAAAAAGCAACTTAAAATATCCATTATAAATAGAGAGAAAATTGAAAGGTGTACCAAGAGTAAAATTATGACCATAACCCAGTTTTTGATTACTACGAATTTGGAGCCAAATGAAATTCATCATCAGACTTGCGAAGAGTATGGGGAGCACATGACATGTTTAGAAAATGGTCTGCACGTACAGATGAATTGAAAAAATGAAGTTCAGAAACAGTCTGCAACAAAGGTACAACAGTATACTCAATCTTGGCTACCTTGAAGCCTCTTGTCTCACAAACTCATTTTTAAGCTGTAGATATTAATAAAACAAACTACATAATTTCGGTTGGTTGGTTGGTGTTTTAAGCACACTTTATGCACAGTAAGGCTAAACAGGACTGGACCTACAGTTTAAAGTGGGATCCGAACCACGATGTGCCTCCATCGGGTATTGAACCTGGGACCCCTTGGTTACAAGGTGATGACGCTACCACTGTGCCATCGAGGAGGGCTTACACAATTTCGGAAACCTTCCATTAATCTTGAATTAAATTTACCAATCTGACAGTTTGCAAGACACCCATCATGTAGTACATATACAGGGTTATCCATTTGGGTATGGATAAAATAAAACATTAATAGAAGCGTAAATGTTAAAGTAGGAAAATTTTCGTGTTGGTGTTTTCGTGCGTGAAACATGGGAGTTTTGCTGTAGTGTATTGGCAATTCACAGAAACCCACAGACATTGATGATTTGAAACTCAAAATCACTCATGCTTTCGACAGAATTACTCCAAAGATGTTACACCAGACGTGGAATGAATTGAATCATTGTTATGAGTTGTGCAGAGTTAGCAATGGAGGCCATGTAGAAAAGTGAAAACTGTACCAAACTCTTAGTAGTGTATAAAAATAAAAACTCCCACTTTCCAGACTTTTTTATACAATGTTTCAGGTAATTACATTTGACCAAAATAATTTCACATCTATTTTATTTTATCCATACCCAAACGGATCACCTGGTAGATTTACATATCCCATGTAAAGAAGGAACCATGTAAAATTCTTTAAATTGTAAGAAATTGATGCAATTTAAGAAGACAAATTCTCGCACTATTCCTTGTGTTTTGAAATTTAAAAAAAAAACAAAAAACAACATCCAAAGCCTTAAAATTAATAATCAAATGAAGAATGAAACAACATTTATTCCAGTTGTAAAAGAAACTGCATTCTGACATATTACACATTAAACAATGGCTGTGCAGTCTAAGGTGCAAGCTTTGGGCTCTGGCTACGGGATGCATGCAGGTTTGGGTCACCTGGGGGAAGCATAATAACTTTTCTCCTGAGCTTTTGGCCTGTGCATGGGGTGGGTGGCAACCCACCATCATGAGGAAAATGGAGAGTTACGAATGAGTAGCATAACCTAGTCATAGAACCAAGACTGGGTGTTTGTCATGCTGACCACACGTCACCTCCTAACTGGTTAGATGATCTCCTACCTCTGGTGAGAGTGAGGGCGGCAGTCGGTAGGCAGGCAGCAGCCCTCATGGGCTGTTACACCGTTATATTATCATTACACATTAAAACCATGCACCTATTCTACTGAAAGTGATATTCATCAATGCATTTATGTATGTGGGTCATTCAAAGAGAAAAGACAGTAGAATATTATGATATGATCAATACTTGTAACTTAGTCCAAATTGCACCCTGGACTGCAGACTAACGAGGCTCTGGCGACTGGCCCCATGCCCAGTATAATTCTGTGTCGTCCTGTGTTTTGTCCTTATTTGTGCTGAGCGCCCTTTTTAGCCTCAGCTTTTAACCATGGTAAGGAAATTTTAGTTATCAGACACACTTTTATTTTAGTTATGATAAGGGGCTGGACCCCGTATAGTGTGACGGTTGCAAAATAGCCTCAGTGCTGACACACCCAAAAAATTTTAATTCTTCTTCTTCTCTTCCATTCCCTTATGCCGTTAAGCGTCAGGTACCTCGTTCTGTCCATCTCATCCACTCCGTCCGGTCTCTACTCATTCTTCTCATTTCGTTCTTAGTTTTTCCATATTTTAATCCTATCTTTTCTATTCTATCTTCCCATGTATTTCTTGGCCTGCCTCTTTCTACTCTACCCTCATCTCCATCACTTGCTTGGCTTTCCTATCTTCATTCATTCTATTTACATGTCCATACCACTTCAGCTGGCATTCCTCTACTACTTCAGTCATTGTCTTCTTTTGTTTTACCTCTTCTCTTATTCTTTCATTTCTTATTCTGTCTCTTCGAGTTTTCCCCACTGTTCTTTTAAGATATGTCATCTCTATTGCTTGAAATTTACTTAGATGTTTATCTTGGAGTGCTAAGCTTTCTGTGCCATAGCCCATGATGGGAACTACAATTGAGTTGTAGAGTTGCATTTTTGTTTTTGTACTGATCTCTCTTTTTCCCACCAAAGTATTACTCATTTGATAATATGCTGATGCTGCCTTCTTTGTCCTATTCATTATCTCTTGATCAATTTTCCCACTGCTACTTATGATAGTTCCTAAGTATTCATATGTTTCTACTTTCTCTAGTTGTTTCCCTTCGCATATTATATTCAGGGCTTCATTTTCCTTGTCCTCTTTAGTGACCCGCATGATCTTACTCTTTTCTATATTAATCTTCATGCCTTTCCTTTTAAGTTCTTCATACCATTCTTCCACTGCTTGCTGAAGTCTCTCAGGTGTATCTGATAACAGTACGATATCATCGGCATATAATAGTGCTTGGATATATACTGGCCTTAATCTCCACATACCTATTTTCGTTCTGTGTGTTCGTCGTTTGCATATTTTAGCAATTTCGTCTAAAAAGACATTAAATAGGATTGGACTGAGGCTGTCTCCTTGTTTTATGCCTTTCTCAATGTCAAATTCACCTGAGTGTTCCCCATCTACTCTTAATTGTTCCTACAGGATTATTATATACAATTTTTATTGCATTCAATAATCTTACTGGTACTTTCTTTGCCTCCAATGCTTCTCATACGTATTGCCTAGGGACTGAATCAAAAGCAGCTTTTAGGTCTATAAAAGCTAGATATGTGTCCTTGTTCTTGGCAATTCTTTTTTCCATAATCGTTCTTATAGTATATATATGATCTTGTGTTTGCCTTTTAGGGCGGAATGCTGCCTGCTCCTCCTCCATATCTTCCTCCACCACTTTTCTGAGACGTCTTTCTAGTATCCTTGTGTATAATTTATAAGCGACTGATGAGAGGCATGTTGCTCTGTAGTTATTACAGTCATAGCTATTGCCCTTCTTATGTAGTGGGATAATGATATTTTTCCTCCATTCATTTGGTATTTTGTTCTTCCATATTCTTTGAAACATCTTGGTTAAATTCTTAACTACTTCCATACCTCCATATTTTATTAATTCTGGATTTATTCCATCTGATCCTGCTGCTTTTCCTGTCTTCATCAGTTCTATTGCTATTTGTAATTCATCTTCCTTTATTTCCCCTTCTATATCTGAGTCTTGTACCTCCATGTATGGTCCATATATCACCCCCACCTCCTCTGGGTTATTATTTTCTTTCTGGAATTTTTCACCATAGTGTTTCCGCCATACACATCCTTTTTTTCTGTGATCAATTTATCTCCATCTTTAATGGTTCTTATTGTTTTTCCATATTTTCCTCTCAAGTTCTTTACAACTTTCCAAAATTGTCTTGTATTCTTTTCTCTAGCTTTCTCTTCAACCATATTTCCAAATTTTTCCCAGGATGTTATTTTAGCTTCCTTCACTATTTCCTTGACTTCAATTCTTTTTTCAATGTATTTCCTTCTATCTTTTTCTGTCTGAGACATAATATATTTTTTCCATGCTTCCTTTTTGTTTTTTACTTTTTGTTTCACTTCTTCATTCCACCAAGATGTTTTCTTTTTTTCTTGTATCTACTATTTTCTTTCCGCATACTTCTTCTGCAGCTTTTATGAGTGCCTTTTTAATTCTCTTCCATATTTCTTCTATCTCTAGTTGTTCTACATCTGGTCCTTCTGTCAGTCTGGCTGTTACCTGTTCTTTATACGCTTCCTTCTTCTCTTTTTTCTGTAACTCATTTATCTTAATTGTTTGGTATTTTTTCATTCTGGGCTTTGGTGGTCTCGTGAAGCGTGTGTCCACTATTAGTAATCCATGGTCTGTACCCAGTTCAGCACCTCTTATAACTTTAACATCCATTATGTTTCTCCTAATACTACTGGTGTATATTATGTAGTCTATTATGCTTTTAGCATTTCTTCCTTCAGCCTGGAAGGTTATTTTATGTGCCTCCTTATGTGGGAAGAAGGAGTTTCCAAGAAGCAACTGATTTTCTACACAAAACTCCAGTAATCTTTTGCCATTCTCATTCAATGTCTTCTCTCACCCGTAGCTTCCCATACTTCCATGGGCTACCATCTTATCTTTACCTGTTCTTGCATTTAAGTCTCCCACTATCATTACATACCGTCCCTCATTACTTCTTTATCTACTGTCCTTTGGAGGTGTACATAAAATTCTTCCTTATCAAGCACAGAGGCATCTTCTGTTGGTGCATATACTTCATATATGATATTTTATATTCTATATCAAATTTAACTACAATTATTCTTGAGTTAACTGGTTTCCAGCCACTTACCTTTGTTTCATATTGCTGACTTGTTACAATTCCTACCCCTTCTTTTGCTCTTCTTCCCTGTCCAACACCTGAATATCTCAAGGTATATCCCTCCTCAAGCCTTTGTATGCCATTTCCTTTCTTTCTTACTTCACTAATTCCCATTACGTCTATCTTACGTATCTTCATTTCCTGTACTAATTCAACTTCTTTTCCTAATATAGTTTTAATGTTCCACATTCCCATTCTCGTTTTCCTTTTCCAGTCCGGTCGTTGTTGAGTTGATCTGTCCATTCCGAGGCTCCTGGTTTTTCTCTGAATCCATTAATACCCTTGCGTGGGGGATTGGCCCAACGCAGGCTGGATTTATTTAGGGTTTACTCCCCTAGGGCAGTTGGCTTTACCATGCCTTTTGAGTTTGCCCCACCCTTAGTTTTCTGTCAGGGTATCCTTCCCTTAGCCTTTGGGGATCCCTCCCCTCCCTGCAAGGCAGCAGGGACAGTGCTTATTTAATGGCGGCACTTCCTCGCCATGTCACAGTGCTGTCAATGGGCTTTTCTGGGTTTTAATGAGGATGGTCCTGCCACAAACCAAGCCCCCAGACCCTGTTAGCACTGCCGCCTCGGTCCGGGACTGCTTCTTTGGCATTGCCTTATTCGCAGCTAACCACCATATCTGATGGCTGTTCGCTATCCGCCACCTGCGACCCGCCCGGTTACTACCTCCCATAGGAGGCCGGGAAGAATTTTAATTCAGATTCAAATTAGTCCAAATTGAACACTGTTCAAAGGTTCAAATTTCAAGTTTGAACAACTAATAGAAAAACCAATCGATTTTTCTAATTTTTGGATATACTACCGTCATTCCTCTTTTGACTGAGAAAGTTCTATCATTGTGTTCTTCCAATCGAGAAAGAAAAATGAGATTGAATTTTGTCCTGCACCAGAAATGAACTGAATGGCAGTGGGCCTGTGGTAAGACTTTTAATTTGTGTCATGCTAAAGGATGTATATACTTACTCAGGAGGTCTACCAGTCTGAAAAATCCATTGAAATGTCATTGAATTTTTTCTGGAAAGATCAACATTTTTGTGGAGTGCACTAAAAGGTTTTTGAACAAAGAAAACAAAGGACAAACAATAAATTTTTAAGTTGTTGTGGACACACCATACTTTAATTTGATATACTAAGTAGTTACAGTAGAAATTGTACATTAATTACTCTAGGAAAGATCATGTTTTGAAATATTTTCATATAGAAATTTACTACAGTAAGTGACTATTGGAATTTCCCACTTTCTTGTTGAAATTGTTGGGTTGTGTTTGGTAGATATTAGAATTAATACAGATGTTATCACTAATTTTTCACGATAATTATGTATTATTTATGCTATCATTATGTTTTTTTTATAAAGATAATTCTTTGCTAACCTTAGGTCAATCCTCTCATTATCACTTTTACATGTGAAGTCAATATTGTAAGAAACTTGATTAAGTAGGATTATAAATGTGATGCTAGCTAATATATAGTAACTTTGTATATATTGGATTGATTTGTTGTTTTAAGTCCACTTTATGCACAGTAAGGTTAATCGGGACTGGACCTACAGTTTAAAGTGGGATCCAAACCACTATGTGCCTCCACCAGGAATCGAACCCGGGACCCCTTGATTATAAGGCGACGACGCTACCACTGAGCCATTGGGGAGGCTGACTTTGTATATATGAATTGCCCTAATGGCTCCAGTCTGGAAAATTTTGGTTCCTGGTCTGGAAAACCTGGAAAAGTTGGAATTTTGTGTTCATGAAATTGTATATGCAAACAAGGTATAACTTGTTAATTTCACAGAGAAGCTCGTAGGGAGAATTCACACTGAAGAGACAAGCAACACACAACACGGGAGTTTCATACCAAAGAGACAAGCTGTATGCGACAAGCACCACTTGTTTCTTTGCTCATTTCGCATGATGACACCGGTATAATTGCATTAATCAGTTTATTAGTCACCCTAAAAAAATGTAACAAGAGACATTGTTAATGTAAATCACATTGTAAAATTTGCAAGTTATTGAAACTCGGGAGAAGCATGTTGTGCATGAGAAAACTGAGAAATAATATGCACTGACCTCAAACTGTATACACTAGGTCTATACTTTCCAGCCTGGATAGAGCAAAGACCTAAATGCTAGAGAAATGGTTCTTCGTAAAACTATGTCCCGGTATTATTATTATTTTTTAAGTCAATGCCCTTACCCCAAGAATTTTCTTTGTAAATACTTTTCCAGTATTTAAGATTTTATGCATGAATTAACATGTACCCATGACATAAAATATTGATAAGTACATTCTGGCATAATCAAAAAGAGTAATAATACGTAGTTGGATTACATGTAAAATTGTTGATAAATACAAGGACAAACCAGAAGGAGCATGCGAATCCGATGAGGTGAGCATGATAAAGATATCAGAGAAGGGGTTCCAAAAACTGGCCTCGCGGAACACATAATTGAGAGCAAGCATAGAATTATAAAAAGGGAAGTTATTAGGAAAAGTAGTAATAATTTGGACCGGAGCATATATGAAGCCGCATATATATGCACAGGAAGGGAATCAGTCCCGTGGGGGAGGAGGTAATCTCCAACTCTGCACGTTTAGACCATTACCCATGCGCTTCACCTTACTGCTGGACGGGAGTTCCTCGGCTGCCATGTGGGCACCTGGTTTTTAGTCTGTTAGTTTTGAATATGAGTATTTTTTAGAATGTCTTACCTGGATGGGGATTTTTACGATTTTAATAACTAGGATTTTTATGTGTTTTTACCGATTCCTTCAACCATATTCCTATTTAACACTATTTCACGTGACAACATGTCCGGTGTCTAGATTTCTAGTTAGACCTGAAGAAGGAGGAAGTATTTACCTCCAAAACATCGTCCGGATTAACATATACTTACTCACGTAAGTTTGAATTTTTTTTTATCCTATTTTACATATTTATTTTGTATTCAGTATTGAGTAATACACACTTCCTCATCTTGTTGTTGACAAATATAGGAATATGAGTGATGAAACGGTAACGTCGTTTCCTTGTAATTATGTGATCCCGGCTTCGATTCCCAGTGGAGGCACATAGTGGCACGGGTCCCACTTTAAACTGTAGGTCCAGTACTGATTAGTCTATTTCTGCATAAATTGGACTTAAAATTCCAAAACTGACAACTCAAATATGATATTTAGGATTGTGTTATATGTCAACCAATTTCATCAGAACCTTTCGCACTTCAGTATAGTTGATGCGAGGACTCGGCGGTTGAGAAACAATGCACAAGAGTACTTTACCACGTTGACTGATCTATTTTGGACTAAAGTGCCTCCATGTGCTGGCTTTTTAAAATATAATCAGTCGCACCCTAAATGGCCAAATCACGGCCTCTGTACAGAATGTTGAAGGCAAATTACAGCCGATAACTGCATCAAGAAACTTGATAAAACAAAATGAACATTGTATTTGAATCTTAAAACATTGTACATATCGATACTTTATTATATCAACAAATTAGAGGTTCAAACATGTTGTGAGGCCTCCGGTTGGGCTATCTTCTAGAGTCTAAATATATCTCGTTGGAGTGAAGCATTCACGAACAACAAACTGAGGCTACATGATGCATGGTATTGAGAAAACGGCACAGTCCGAGAGACATGCAAGTGACATGAGACATGCGCAGCTTGTCGTGTCTATTCAGTTCGAAAGGTTCAATTGATTACTGAGTGTTTGCTTACAACAAGTGACACCTGTTTCTTGCAGCATGCCTCTTCAGTTGAATTCTCCCTTACAGCTAACAAGAGCAGCTCATGTTCATTACAATCAATGTTACGATGAACAGTGTGCTATTAAACAGAGGGAGAAAGAAATGAAGGAAAGGGAAAAGACAGATGAATGCAAAAGGTTAATGAAGATAAGCAATGAAACAAATAGTATACAAGATAAGGAAGCAGAGACAAGAACAGAATAGCATGATTACTCAATTATTGCTGATTGAAGAATGCTGCTGAGGAAAAACACATGGTGGCAATCAACATGACACAGAAGGGTTGGAGAAAGCAATAGAAGAGAAGGAAACAATGCATAAAATAATTTTTCTGCCTTGGTCAACATATTGAGTTTTTCATATCATGTAAACAAGGCTTAATGGTGTTGTAATTGTAAAATTGATATATACATCTGACTTTTCTGTATAAATGACATTTACACAAATTAAATACTTATATTTCCTTCCAGGTTCATCATGTGAATGTTTTGTTTGTGGACAATCCAGTTGGTACTGGCTTCAGTTACGTTAAAAATTCCTCTCTCTTGGCAAGGAATAACAGTGCTATCGCAAGTGATTTGGTGGAATTTATGAAAGCATTCTTGAATAAAGTTCCTGAATTTAAATATGTTCCATTTTATGTGTTTTCTGAATCGTATGGTGGAAAAATGGCTGTGCAGTTTGCTCGTGCTTTGTATAAGGTGAGTTGTAGTTCATTGATGGGCACATTTCAGACCGAATGACAAGCAGCAGGCTAAATGGGCTCAATCCAGCCTGTAGAAAGGCATTCAGTGTGTATGCATGTCAGACTGACTGGGATAACATGATGCACACTATAAGAAATTACCCAGTCTGAATGACATGCAAGGGACAAGCAAAGCTTATCATGTAACTCTGGTACAAAAGATTGCATTTATTTTGTATGGCCCATTGCTTAAGTGACACATGTCGCTTTGGTCTGAAAGATCCCTTAGACTCACTCTCTTTTCCCCCCCCTCTCTCTCTCATGCACACACACACACACACACATATATATATATAGAGAGAGAGGCATTCATTCATTCAATTTTTATACTATTATGTCATTCAAAATATAACTAAAATCTAGGCATACTCACAAGGCGAGAATAGAAGTTGAAGAGCTCAACATCTTCAGGCTAGTCACATCTACCAGTGCTCAATCTATCTGACTTCCTAATCTAATATATGCTGTGCCAATTTTTTCCAACCACATTGATTTCATGTTTTTGACCAGGACATCTGTCGACTACCGGGTGTGGCAGAATGGAGTCCCAAATTTGAAAGGTGAATAAAATAGAAATGGTAAAATGTACAAAAAAACACTTTTATTTCTGAATAGTACATGTAATAAGGTTTCATTTCCTTAGGTTTTAAAAATTATATCGTGTAAATGTTGGCTGCCGTGGGCTATACGAGGGTCACTATTTATATTTTGAGCCTAACAATGAAAAAACAGGAATTTGGCATTGAAAACTGCTTTATTGTTTTTTGAAGTATTCTCTTTTATGGTCAATACACTTTTGCATTCGTTCGAACCATTTGTCAAAGCAGTTTTTCCAATCTTCTTGAGACACCTCCATAATATGGTTTTTGAACGCATCAACGGCATCTTCCGCCGACGAAAATCGTCCACGCAATTTATTCTTGACATTCGGGAACAAGAAGAAGTCATTGGGTGCCAAATCTGGACTGTACGGCAGATGACCCCTCAATTCGATTTTTGGACTGTTCATAAAGTCGGTTGTTTGACGAGATGTGTGACAGCTGGCATTGTCTTGATGAAGAATGATCCGACGGCCTTTGTTTGTTTTCCATATTTGACCGAAGACCTCTGGCAAACAAATTGTTGTGTACCATTCAGAGTTGACCGTTCTACGTTCCAAAAAAGGCACAGTTGCCACATGACCAGTTTTCCCGAAAAAACAGGCGACCATTTGTTTCAATGTGCTTCGAGCGCGAACAACTTTTGTTGGATTGGGTTCATCTTGAAACACCCATACAGTCGACTGCTGTTTACATTCCGGCTCATATGCATATATCCATGATTCGTCACCTGTTACAATCTTATATACGTCTTTTGAAGCAACACGATTGTATTTATTGAGCATTTGTTTGCACCAATTGACGATCTTGCAGTATTAGGTTTTGCACAGCATCAATGTTTTCTTGAACAACAACTGATTTTGGACGACCTTCGCGAATCCTGTCGGTGAGCGAATGGCAGCCACAATTAAATTCATTATACCAGCGTTTCACAGTGGCAAAGGATGGGGCTTCATCGCCAAATGTGGAAGTAAGTTGATCGATGCACTCTTGTCTTGATAATCCACGTCGAAAATCGTAAAAAATCATCGCTCGAAAATGTTCACGAGTTAATTCCATTTTATTGTTGTCGCGCAATCTCCAAGGCAACATAAACAACACAAATCAAGCTATTGACAAAACATTTGAAGTACGTTATGGTCAATAATGCCAGATGATTCCGTGCAAACGTCAAATCGCACCTAACTTCAATCAGTGTTGCCAACGCTCAAAATATAAATAGTGGCCTTCGTACACACCCGAAGTTGTTCCTTGAAGTTCTGAATCACTCTCTCCAGCATATCGAGAGGAATAGCGGCAATTTCTTCTCTTATCGCCTCCTTAAGTTGTTTGAGAGTTTGAGGCTGATATTTGTAGATCTGAGCTTTGAGGTAGCCCCACAAAAAGAAATCACAGGGGCAGCGATGTTTTCAGGCGTTCTAATGCTCCTTGCATGGCCAGCTGGGTTTCTCGGTAATGGAGATCCAGTTGTTCTTAAATTTGCAATCCATTTCAGTATCGTTTTCAGAGCTGGAACGGCTGCATTTGGATTTAGAAGGAAGTGTGAACGAAATGCTCTTTGTGTTGCGGTCATGGATTCGGCATTTTTGAAATATGCTTCGATTACGTATCTGCGTTGTTCACCTGACCTAGGCATGGTGCCTAGTGGCAAACCTTATCGCCTACCCGAGGGATACCTATGTCAGCATGGTTAGTGACCTTGTGAAATATGGGACTCCTTTCTGCCGCACCTTGTACTTTTCAGTATTTTTAAATGCAAATTTTGAATGTATTTTTTGAAACTGGCTCGCATCACTAGTGTTAATTCTTGGTTCAATTTCATTACAAATTTATTATCAATTTTCTTCAGGATGATAAGAGTTTATAACTATACAATGGTGTACCCAAAAGAGACGGGAATTTTTTTTTAAAAGCAGTGTTTTTTTTAAAATTATTAATATTTTTTTTTTACAAAACCTTATCACCTTCAAAGTACTCTCCATGACACTTAATACATTTGTCCAATCTGTGATTCCATTCTTGGAAACATTTTTTAAACTCATCTGTTGTGATGGCTGACAGCTCCTTCCTAGTTTTTTCTTCACCTCTTCTACGTCGTCAAATCGCTGTCCCTTCATGTCCCTCTTCATTCGGGGGAAAAAAAAAAGAAAAGGAAGAAGTCGAAGTCTCACCATGTCTCGTCACCAGTAATGACCTTGGAAATAAAGTCTGGGTTGCTTCGGAGCTCTTCTTTCAAAGCACTGCATGTTTCCACTCGACACTTTCTTTGCTGGTCACTCAGATTCCGAGGCACAAATTTCGCAGCGACCCTTCTCATTCCCAAATCTTTCGTTAAAATTCGCTGAACCGAGCTCCAACGTAGTCCAGATAACTTCCCCAGCTCTTCAATGGTCCGTCATCAGTCTTCGAGCACAAGTTCATGAATTTTATCGACATTTTCGTCCGTTCTGGAAGTTGACGGACGTCCAGAACGGGGTTTGTCATCAATCGACATGTCACCTTTCTTGAAGCGAGAAAACCACTCGTACACTTGAGTTTTCCCCATAGCGCTGTCCTTGTAAGCTGTGTTCGACATCACAACCGTTTCTGCTCCATTTTTTCCGAGCAGGAAACAAAATTTCACAGCCGCACGCTGTTCTCTTACATCGGCCATCACAAAAAAACGAGGTGGGAGCGAAACTGCTTTTACGAAAAAAATCACCGTGACCAGAGACAACCTTCCCCAGCAAAGCCACTGGGTGCACTGAACTCACAACGAGTTGCTCGATGCTTGCCTGGTGGGAAAAATTCGTACTACGGAAGCTCCGCCCAGCGCAGCGTTATTCTGTTTTTTTGTGTATCCCCTCGTATATTTGAAAGTAAAGTTGTATATGTATTAATGTAGAATTAATTAAGTCTTGAACAAGTAAAGTGTTTCTAACTGCTTTATCTGTAATGTTACACATAAACAATTTCATTGTAATAAGTATGGATATTTATGGTTTAATAATCAGTGGTTAAAGCAAGAACTTGAGAATGTCTCCCACACAGCTACAAATGAACTTCGATGTCTATGATTGAACTGGGTCTTTGGCATTCCATGACATTGCTCTACCGCTAAGTTACCAACTTGATTTCTGGCCTTCTCATGGTTTCCACACCTTAGACCTCTTAGCTGAGCAACCACAAAACCACGTGATTAGCATACTCACTTGTTGCGAGCAGACCCAGGTTCAATCCCCGGTGGGAGCTCCAAAATTTTCAGTGGTGACCCAGCATCATGAGGACAATGGAGGGCCTACTTGAATGCAGTAATAGCAGACTCTGGTCTTGAAAGTCAGAATACAGTGATGATGAGATTTGATGGGTTGACACCACCCAATGGAAAGGTGCTTGGCAGGCTCTCGTCCTCAAAGGGGAGATGAAGTCTAGTTTTTATGTCTCTTGGTTACCATATTTACTTATGTATAATGAGCATTTTTTTCCAAATTTTTGACCCCAAAAACTGTGGTGCGTATTATGCACGGAATAATTTCGACAACCAACATGCAACCGTACAGGGTCATTTGATAATTTTGTGAAACTTGCATTGATTTTTCATGTTTATGGAACCCTATCGTGTTATATATCGTTGTAAAGCTTAAATTCTGCAGTTCCTGAATATGACAACAGTATTCCATTCAAGGTGGCGACACTAATGTGCAATATGATTGAAATTGAAAGAAAAGATAAGGAAAAAGAAAATAATAATTAAAATGTATTACTGGCCAAATATTATGACACATATGGAGTGTGTAAATGCGTTAATGGAAGAAATGTGCTGGTAACTGCTAGTTTGAGTGTCCTGAATGTGCCTCTTATAAATTTTATGTTAGTCATGGAAGAGTATATATATATATATT
Organism: Lepisma saccharinum; assembly: GCF_977018435.1. NCBI lineage: Eukaryota > Metazoa > Arthropoda > Insecta > Zygentoma > Lepismatidae > Lepisma > Lepisma saccharinum. The sequence continues at coordinate 39,599,470 of NC_139243.1, read as the reverse complement.
TGAATTTTTTTTTAGAAAAAGTAGAGGAAATTAACAAAACCACGTATAAAAGTTCAAAGACCATTTCCCACGATTTTTCACTTTGTAATGTAATGTAAGAAAAACAGTGCCATTCTGGCGGAATTTGAGTATGCACCGTCAGTCACGTGGGATGCGTATCAGCGGTATTTGTTGGACAAGAAATAATAGAAAATAACTTCCTGAGTGTTGCAAATCCATAACATTATATAACGACGCCGGGAGTGTGGATGGCCGTTCTTTTAGAATGAAAAATCCACACTCTGTTTCCTCGGGTCAAAGTATCAGGCATCCAGCGCAGTAGGGGTGATTTTTCTCACCTATAGTACTAGCCAGTAGTCGAGTTCAGGAAACACACGAACGCTACTTAAAAATCTAAGAATGAACTGAAAGATAAACCATCGTTATATGAAGTAAAGCAGAACTACAAAGACATGGATAAAGATTTAGAACAGTTATATTAATTGTAATCGGAATAAACAAGAGTACCCAAAATTGTTCTTTGCTAACATTAATAATCTATTCAGTACTCTGATACAAGACACTCAAGGATACTTACAAAATAAATAAGTCTTGGCCTCGACTTTTCCTTCTTCATTACAGAATTGGTAACAAGTTTGAATAATCACCGTTTGAAACAAAGAACTATGAATTGTGACATGTAAGTCAAGAAATTAACAATTGCTCATTTTTAAAAATTTACATAAATATTTGAAATTCAGAGATTGTTGCTTCTGAGAACCAATCATAAACTGTCACGGACGAAACGGCCACTTACATCAACCGCCATCATGCAATATGACTCGAAACTTGTCCCTTTTTTGCACACCGTACACTCGCGAATCACAGGAAAATATTCTTCTTCCACGCTGCGATTAACTTTACGATGCTCACTGTTCACTTCCTCTTCGAACTCCTGCTTGCACACGAATTACTTAAGAAATATGAAATATAATATTCCTTTTCTCTGTGAAAAATTTTTGCATGTCGTGCCAACTGCACTTCTCGTATTCAACTAACTTATTTTCCTTCCCTTATTACAGCCAAAGAAAGAGAAAATCCATACACTATAAAGTAGAGGAGGTGGGCCGGTTGAACACCATCATTTGCGGTTCAGTGTTGCCAACTCACCCCAAGAATATTTCACCATATGATATTTTACAGGGGAAGCTAACCTACAAATAGGAGTTGGCAACACTGACTAGTTGCTTCTTATTGTCTTGGAAAACGTCTTAAGACAAATATCTTAATTTTTAAGAGTAAATATGCCTTCTACACCAACTCTGATTTTTTTACCTCTAAGAAAATCGCACCAAAACCTCAAAAACTCACTTTCTCTCCATGTTTCGCGTCTCATTTATTGTGCTGGCGATGTTTCACAGCGCAGAAAAGCAGTGATGAGTAAATACACTTTCTCATCCTTGAAGGATGAATGCACCCTATCGTAATCTTCCAAGTCCCGGGGACATTAATGTTTGTATATCGCGAGCTTTGTTAACCTCTCTCGGGAACGATGTGCCACACACACACGCGCGCGCGCGTTTTTTATTATTTTCGTATTGTGACTCAAGCAAACAAACAAATAATTTTTTTTATTTTTTTAAGATTCCTGGCCCCTAACCCCGCCAGGGTGCGTGGTGCCCAACCCAAAAAGGTTCTAACGGCTGTGGTTATGGATAACCACACCTCTATAGAGTTTTCACGTGTTTTTTTTTTTTCTCTCAAACTTCCATGAAACTCTACAGAGGACCTCCGTAATGCATGCAACGTGTACTAACGACTCTAGTGTTATTTGATGTTGTAATATTTTTGGATATAGAGTTTTATTGTGAGATAGATAAAAAATAATTATGTTTATTATAATATTTTCTTGATGAAGATGGAGAATGTGTGTGTTATAAAAACTAGAGTTGCATGCTTTTTTTTTCCTAGTGTGTGTGCTTGATGTTCGACAGCATCTGAAACGATAAAAAAAGAATTTTATTGTTACTTTTCTCATGTAAAAACAACAAAATTTTGTGCAAATTCTGATTGTCTCGTGCTATAGTGCAAAAACTGATGAAAAAAAAGATATTGTAACTGATAACTAGTGAAATTGACATTGTAACTGATCTGAACTAGTGAAATTCGTATTATTATTGTGCTAGCACAAAATTCTTATTGTAACTGATTGTGCAAGAAAAAGATGTTAAAAACCTGTTAAAACTGCTCCGTGACCCTCTCGTTCTTCACGTCGTAGGCGAAAGACTTCTCTGCAATGAGGATGACGCTGCATACAGTATCGGCAGGCAAGGCTTCGTGGAACTCGCAGACGACCTTGATGTTGGTGCGATCGTTGACCACCACCTGCTTTCTTTTTGTTGTATTGATGACGAACATCGGCCTGCGGATTTTGAATTCGCTGGGAGTGTAGTACACGTCCACGTTTCCCTCGGTCACGCGCTTGTAAGCTGTGTAAGCTTCGTAAAGTTTGAGGTAATCGTTTTTGGTCATGTCGAGGTTGTAATTCTCGCGCGGGAACACTTCGTTCCTACCATTTTTGAGATAAACGTTCTTGATCTTGCAGTCGTCGAACTTGCTGGAATCTTTTTCCTGGTTGTTATCGCGACCGGTTTGAAAGAGCACTACGACGAAATCTGGCATGTCGAACTGTATGTTGTTGAACTGCGTCGTCACGTCGAATTCCATGTGACTTCCCGACGCCAACTTCTGCACGCACTGGTAACCGTGAAAGTGAATCGGCACCTGCGAATTCTTCAAGATCTCCGCTTTGTACTTGAGGGCGTAGTTCGTCTCGTATTCCACGATCGGCATTCTCAATTCCATGCTCCGTATGACGCACTTGGCTGCTTCGGGTAATGTGTTGGCTATCGGCGTGCTGTCGGCATTCAAGTTGGTGTATCGCATCAGTGCGTTGTTGTCGTTGGCTGCTCTTCGAAACGTGACGCGCAATCCTCCCTTCCACATGATCTCTTTGTAGTCGGAGAAGAATCCCGGTAGCAGACGCATGGGAAAGAGCACCGTGTGACTTCTCGTCGATATTTTCGTTCCCGCTTCGAATCCTCCCGCCTGGTAGTATGCTGCGTCCGTTTTGGATAATTTCAATGTTCCCACTGCCGTCGACGTGATGCCTGGATAATCTATTCTGTCGATGACGGTGTTGTGTTTCCTCACCTCCACCTGCGAGAACAGGTGTGGCACGAAGTTGTCCACGAGTTTCAAATTTGCATTGGGTGGAAACGCGTCTCCGCTTTCCTTCTTCACCACGTCGAATTGAAGGTAGAGGTCTGCTCTGTGAGGATGAACAAACCCGTCCCCTATGTCCACGTCGTATTCGATCTCCCTGTTCGCTTCGTTGAGATTGGCAAACGTGCGACGGTTCGGAGGGAAAGATTGCAATTCGTAACTTTCGATTTGTTCCATTTTCACTATGCGTGTTATTTATTATACGTTGATCTCCACGATGGCCGTTGTAGTGGCACCTGCGAAATCCACCACCTCTCCTTTCTCGTTCGTCACCACCAACTCTATGTCGTCTATGCGGTTGCGACATACTGGAAAATAGATCGGCGAAGAGGGCATGTAGATGATCGGTTCCATGAATTCGGAACTTGGTTTGAACGTGGCGATGATTCCCGTCTGCTTGTGACTTCCCAGCAACTCCCCATCCGAAGATTTAGTGATCATTCCTTCCGCCACGTTACAGTGAACGTTCAGAGTCTCTATGGCCAGAAATTTAGGAATGTTTGCTGCCGTGTGCTTGATGCCAGCTTCGAGTTTTGTGTTGTTCTCAAAACCTAAAAGTTCACCCATGGTACCCAGGTCCACGGTCTCCGTCGCCGACACGATTTCCACTCTGTGCGTGACCGAATTTTGAGAAAAGTACGTGCCTTTGGGTAACTGAGCTTGCAAAGTGGAAAGATTGTATTGGCCTGGCGTGACGACGATGTGTTCGCTTCCGACGCTAATTTTGTTGTGCTGCGTGACGTTAGGTATGAGGTACATGCTGTAGAATGCACGCAGAGCTACGGATTTAGGATAGACGATGTCGTCGTGCAGCGTGAGTTTCAAGATTGAAGATTCGCTCGTGAGATGGAACACACCCATCGTATTTAAGATTCCACAATGCTTTCTGAAAATGTTCCACCGACGGGTTATTTATTTTAGACATGTATGCGAGAACGGAAAGGCATAGGTGGCCGCAGTTAACATCGGTGAAACCCTGGATGCGTTTGTCATTGTAGTAGAGGTTGGCAACATTGAGATACTTCACCAACCTGGCAGGTGGTGTGCCACCGAACGAATCGAAAACAAATGCATTGTTATCGTCAATTTTGAGGTAGCATATCCAATGTGTACCAGGATTTTTGTAACTGTCCAGGTTGACCACGCCATACTCCTTTTTCTTCACAGCAGAGGGTAGAGAATCGGACATGAAAACACCCCTGAAGTTCCTTATTCCCAACAGTTCGATTAGAGATTCAATATCGAAGTTGGACAGGGCTTCTTCTTTTTTTTATATTTCTTCAAAGCATCGAGGTTGCTTTTTTGTTTTTTGGTCATACCTTTCCCCTTCTTCTCCATAGCCAGGTTGTGACGTTTCTGTTCTTCCAATTCTGCCTTGTTCTTCTTCGAGTCGATGACGGTTTTCGCGATGGCGGCGCTTCCGCCGGCCAAACTTCCAACGGCCCCCAATGCCGCAAGGATGGCCGGGATGCTGAATATGAACCCTCCGATCTTTTGCTGTTTCCGCGAACGCTGCAAGCGTCTCAATTGAGGTGTGCTGAGAAGTAATTTCATTCCGTGTCCTTTGGACAAGCAAGAACGTTTCTTCTCGCGTTGTTTCTTGGTGAGTAACCCATCGAGGGCACCTAGATTTTTCAGATTGGAGTATGGTATCTGGTACACGACACCCTTGGGCTTCATGTTGATGCTCTATATGTTATCTTCACGGTATGTTATTTATATATATGTTCTGAGATTTTTTTTGTGTAATTTTTTTTCGGTATGTTATTTATATATAAATGTTCTGAGATTTTTTTTTGTTCCGTGTAATTTTTTTTCAAGGATATACTCCGCACAGAGCCGTTACACAAATTCTATTACGTGCTTTGTTTTCTTACCAAGAAGTTCCTTTGTACCCTTGTACACGATTCGAGTTTTGTTCTCGATTAAAATAGCTAGCTTCTCGTCGGATAACATGTTAGCGTATCGATCTGGTAAAAATAGACTGTATTGTGCGTTGAGCAACAGACGCGCCTTGGGACCATACTGGGTAGAAACAATTGAACCGGAAGTTATCGTGTAAGGTTTGTTCACTTCCAATTCCTGAATTTTTACATATTCGACTGATGAATTTAGCATTTGTTTTAATGCTTGGGCGTCTAGTGATTGTTTACTCATTTTTTATAAGATGACAAACACAACTGGAGTTTTTTTTTTTTTTACGTAGTGTTATTTATATACCGAAGAAATTTTTTTCACGGTTCGAGAATTTTTTTTATTTCTACACACCCCATCCAAATTTTTGTTTCGTGTTCATGGCGATGGTGGTGCCCAGTGCTGCAACTCTTTCTCCCAGCGAAGCGTCTCTGCTAACGAATCTTTCGAAAGCTGCGTGCTCTAACTTTCTGTCTGCTTCGTGACGTGCATCCAGATCGGTGCGAGTGGTGTTGTAGGCGATGTCGTGATCTTTGCATGCGGCGTCCAACGGATTCACACCCTTGTCTCCTCTCTCCAATCTTTTCTCGAGTTTGGTACCCGGTCCGCAGTACTGGTAGCCGGGTAAATGCATCTCGAAAGGTAACTTGTTGATGATGTCGTTCACGAGTCTTTTTCCTTCGGCCACGTTCCAGAATCTCGGAGGCAGCGTGTTGATAATTTTAATGAGGTAACCTATGCCCTTGTCGTTGTTCACGATGAAGTTGGAAAGTTTTGTGCTGATCATGTCCACAATTCCTACCTTTTCGTTGTAGAAATTACGATTGCCTGCATTCTCCTCTCCTGCAATAACCAACAATCGGTCTATGAGCTTGCGCACGTCGTCCACCCACACAAACTCTTTGGGCAGGGTGTTGTAGAGTTTGACGCCGCTGCCTGTTTTCACCTGGTTCCAAATCGGTTTGATGAGATTTCTGTATTTCTCGCCGCTGCTCGATTTCACCCTATTCTGCGAGGCGTCGTTGTTCTGGTATAAGGCATCCGTCATGATCAAAATTTCCTTGTAACTCTGGTAATCTTCGTCGGTGTAATCTTTCGGCTGTTTTTTGGCAACGAGTTCCCACAGTCCCACCGTACCCGGATACCTGTTCCAACTATCCTTCTCGCCTAAATTAACTTTAATGTCGTTGCCTTCGAAGCTCACCTTCGATTTTCCAATCTTCCAAACCACACCGCCGCCTTCGTTGCTCTCCATGCTCGGATACAATCCGAACACTTCATCCTTGTCGAATTTCCCCGTGCTCAGGTAGTCTCGTGCCAAAGGTCCCAACTCGATCTTATCCAAAGACGACGGCGTGCTACCTATGGCTCGACGTCGTGCCGGTACGTCCTTCAGTTCGAACGGCGTCGAAGGAATGCTCGAAATGGGCGTGGGTACGGTGTAACTTTTAGCTGCAAGTGGTACGAGTTCGTTGATCAAATTTTTATTTTGTTCCGTGACGCCTTTAATTTCTTTACCTAGATCGCTGATGGCGTCGATCACAGGTTGATCTTGACGTTTCTTCTCTTCGTAGAATCCGCGATTCTCGGATTTCCAACCTTTGAAACGTTTCGCGAGGTAATCGCGAAGCTTGAGATTTTCGTCTTCGATTTTTCGTTTCGTCATAGCGTTATTTATACACGTCGTTTCTCACAACGTTGCAACGTTTAGAAAGTCGTTGATTTTGTTTCTGTATTTTCCGTCGTTGGGTTTCCTCGTCATGTCGATCGTCGCGAATCCGAAATCGTCACTGTTCCAACAGTGGGAGCAGCAGCGTTCCGAAAATTGATTGTAGTTCATGTCTCCGCCTACGTAGTCATCGTACGCGTGCTTGAGGTTGGTGTAATCTTGACGAAACAAACATATGAAATTAGCGTTGTCGCGTACTAACTGTTTTGGAATTTTGGAAAACGTTTGAGCTAGGAAGAAGCAATCTATTCCTTTGTGACGACCTTGCGTGAAAAAATTGCGAATTTCATTTTGATTTTCCAGGATGACATCGTCGAACACAACGACTGAATTTTCACGACAATCGTCGAGTGGTTTTATTTCCGAAGAGAACGTTGCAATGTCCAGACCATCGTACAGTTTCATCAGTTGCTGGTATTTGGATTGCTCCAAACTTTTCGAGAACACGTACAGGTGCCTGTTCTTCCAATCTAACCAATTCGGTGCGAGGAGAAAATTGTCCACGAGCAGTGTTGTTTTCCCACACCCCGAAGGACCTACGATCAGACAGCGGATGCTGTCGGGAAGCAACTCGCCGTTCTTTTTCTTCTTTCGATTTTCTGAATCAGGTAGACGTTTCACGACATTCCACGCACTCATAGAATCACTTCGTTTGAATCGATCCAACTCGTGTCCGGAAGTCCCAGCCATTTCACCAAAAGTTTGTCGCCTCTCTTACGCAAAACTTTTTCGATAAGGTACGTGTCGGGGTATTTAGTTTTAGAGAGTTCCTCCTCGTAGAAGCGCCCCAATAAAATTTCACCGCCACTGTCCTTTATTATATACGTGTGACGGTTTCCGGGTAGAACTCGAACCACGGTAAAAAGTTCCGTGCTCCAGTTTCGTGTGAAACCCCTGTCGAACGTTCGCTTCAATTTACTGACCCTCACCTGGTCTCCAATTTTGTATTTTGATTTCTTGGTAGTCGTGGGAGTGTACTTTGGACAGTAAACTGTAGAAATTAAACGCCGCTCGTCGGACTTGGTAACGTCAGCTGGCTTCATGCCTATCGTTCTGTGTACCGTATTATTATAGGTATCGACAAGTTCCGGCAGAATGTCGACCCATTTGTAATTTCCCCGAAGCGTGAATCGTTTCCACATGTGTGTTTTCAAGGTTCGATTAAATCTTTCCACGATGCTGGCTTTGATGTGACTGAAAGTCGAATAATGTCGAATGTCATGTTTTTGAATAAACTTTTGGAATACGGCGTTGTAAAATTCTTTACCGTTGTCTGTTTGCAAAAACCGTGGTTGTCTGCCGCCGCTTTCACGAAAAATTGTCTTGAATGCTTCCGTGACGCATGTTCCCGTTTTGGCTTTCAAAGGTAGAGCCCATTAAAATTTCGAAAACGTGTCTATGACGGTGAGGAGGTACTTGTTGCCCTTGTTCAATTTATGTACGTTTTTTAGATTGCCACTACTCATCTCCACGAGGTCACTTTGCCAGAGGTCATCGATGCCCTTGGTCACCACCGCCAAACGTTCGTAGTTGCGGCGTGCAGGTTTATGCAATTCTTGGACGATGGCTTGCCTAGACATTTTTTTAGAGATTACGTTTGAAGAGAAGCACGAGCGTGATGGGATTCAAAGAGGGTGGCACCTCACCTGTGTTTTGAATGATCAGCTTATCGCCGGCACTCACGTCGAAAACGGTAAGATCTTCGTCTTCGTGTATTTCATATACGTTGCGCGTTTCGTTCCAACGTGCCAGAGGAATGTTTCCTGCTTTCTGGACACCACGATTCGATATCAAGGTCTTGGTAGGAACGCTAGCTTTTCTGCCGTGAGACCAGTACGAAAATTCGTTTATCTGAATCGTACCATCGAGGAGAAACTTGTAGTACGGATGATAAGGATGTAACATGTACAGTTTGTTACCTTCGACGAACGTGGAGATTCTCTGTTGATTGGGTACGCTGTTGATTTCGATGGCTTGCAGAGAATGCAGTTTGGCGAATTTAGTATCGACGCTAACGAGGTTGCTGTGAAGCTGTCCCAGTGTATTTTGTACGGGCAACAAATGTTCGACGATGGTATCCGTTACTGTAGAAAATGACGGTTTGATTTTCACTTCCACGTTCAACTGCTTGTAGTTTTCGTTGAGTTCTTGCAACTTTGCACCGAAAGAGGCCAGCGTCGATTCCTGCGTGGATTCCAGCACTCCAACTTGATCCCTGATGTTGACGACAATACTCTGAAGGTTCTCGACTTGATTTAATTTCGAGCTCTTTTCGGTGAGATCGTTCACGATGCTTCGCATCTCTGTAAACTGCGTGTGAAGATCGGCGACGCTCTGCGAAGTGGGCAGCGTCGACACCAGCGAAGCAAGTTCGTCTCGAATCTGTTCCACGTTTGCTGTTTCCGTTTCCAGTCGTTTCAGCATAAGTGATATGTTCCTTTTCAAAGCGTGCAATTCTTTGGAGGTGGGGAGATTGGCCACCCTACTCTCGAGATCGCTCAACGAACTTTTGATGTCTCTCGAATCGGATAGTGCCGTTACCGCCGTTTTCAATTTTTCCAAATCTTCGCTCGAAGGCACGCTCGTCCGTAACGATTCCAAGTCACCCTGTATGTTGTCCAGCACGTGATGAAAATGAGCAAGATTGGATTCGACGTTCAAATTTTCTAAATATTCGATCTTCTGCTGAACCGTGCTTAACGTGTCTTGAATGCTCGTCAACGCGTTCGCTTCAGCGTGAATATTTTTAATTTCTTCGTTGATCAACTCCAGAGACGCCTGAAGCGTAGCGATAGTGGTTTGAATGTGTTCGAAATCTTGATAAGCCTCCAATTGAATTTTTATGTTCGCGACGCTTTTACCGATGACCTGCAGTTCGTCCGACGATGGTAGGTTCGTCATTGTATCTTCCAAAGTCTGTAACTTGGATTTAATTTCTTCCAACGTGCCGGTGAATTCTTCTTGTAATTTGGAAACGACGACATGCAAGCGTTCGACATCAATATCCTTCACGACGGTTTGAAGTTCAGAGAAATTCTTTTCGATTGCAGAAGTTCGTTCTTCGATTTCGAGTTTCAATTTTTCCAAATCTTCATTTTTCGATTGAAATTGCTGTAATTTGGCCAAATCATTTTGAAGCGAATCCACGCTCAACTGTATATTTTGAACGCTGTCGTAAGAAGGTACGTCGACATAATTTTTTATGAGCGTTTTCAGTTCGGAATCGATTTTCAGAATGGGGTCGAGACATTGCGTTTGGAGCGTAGCGATCTCGGACTCTAAACTTTTGTTTAAGGTCTCCTGCAAAGCGATCAAATCGCTCCTCAACTTTTTAATTCGGACGTCGAGCATGAGAATCTCTTCTGCGTGGTCTACACGCTTGGTGTTGCCGAAAATGTCGTTAGGCATTTTTGGTTAACGGTTATTTATAATAGGATAGACGATTCGTAATTCTACGAAGAGAGGAACGAGTTTGTCGTAATCTCCCAGGAGTTGAACGTAAAGATAATCTCCTGCGGAAACATCGTACGTAATGTTAGAAAGCATCTTGTCGTGCTTGATTCGAAAAATATTCTTGCCGGTAGATATTTTGATTTCGCGTACGTTTTCCGGATTCGTGGTGATTTGAAGTTTCCCACCGATCGGAATTTCGTAAAAATATAAATTGTTGTTGAAGACGTAAAAAGTTTTGCCGACGTCTTCATCCAATTTTGTCCAAATGCTGTTGAGGTGAATGATCAACAGACCGTTGAGTTTAGGTAACACGGAAGGTAAGACTTCATGATCTGGTATGGACGGTGCAGTTTCCATGATGGTCTGCTTTCTGTATCCGAACAAGTTCATAGGCATGGTTATTTTTTTATTTTTGTACGTGCAAGATTTTTTGTCATTTTCAAATTTTTGGTTTGATGTTAGGTTCACTTTTTTTTTTTTTTTTTTCAAATTTTTGGTTTGATGTTTGGTTTACTTTTTTTTTGTCATTTTCAATGTTTTTTTTTGTTTGATATTAGGTTCACTTTTTTTATGGACATTTGTTACATTTTTTTTCATCTCTCAAGCGATAGTGCCCCCACGGCAGTGTGTGGATTCCGCATTGGAGAACGCACCTCTTGTCGTCGTTGGGATCTAGGGCAATCTTCCTCACTTTGTTGGTGGTCAACACATGGTCGACGCTCTGGATGCGCTGTTCCGCTCTTAGAACCGACGACCTGGTCTTGAGGCAATCCACGAAGTCCTCGAATGTGAGATGCTCCCGAACCACCTGTCTGCCGACACCCTTGGCCTTCTTGGTAACACTGCCCTCGGCTTTGATGGTATAGGCCTTGGCGCGAAGACCTGCAAACTCAAGAATCACGTCTCCGTCCTTCTCATCTTTGAGTTTGCCAGGCACCTTCTTGTTGCAGGCCAGGATACCGTACTGGTTGGGCTGGGGATAGCCCGAGGTGTCGAAGAGGTTAACCAAAGATGGAGCTGTGGCTATATCCCCGTATGCGTCGGCTGTGCGAACGTGGTACACTAAGCTGTCCGTGTCCGTGTAGAGAAGCGAGATGTTGTGGCCGTAGTGTGGGCGTAATATGCCGTAGTACGTCTCGAACATGTGGAGCTTGCTCAGATCCAGAACCGTGGCTCCAACGTAGATGGGCTTGGTGAGCCTCACCACACCTTGCCTCATGTGAATCAGAGCCAGCTGCTCGTTGTAGATTGTTCGAGACTTGAACAATGGACTCGCGACAAGCTGACGACATCGCTCTTTCCTCGTCACCAATTTTATGTCCACGCGATTCCGTACATTCTCCATGGTCTTGCCAAACACCGCATTATTCATGAGCTTGAAGAAATCCTTATCAAGCTCGGATGTGGCTGCGGTGCGGTGTTCAGTGTTGACTTCAATATATGGACGCAACCATGGAGAATGCTCGAACTTGAGGATGCGGTGAACTGCGTGGACTGTGACCCCTCGCTGCATCAACCACCGGAGATTCTGGTAGTGCAGGACGTAATTCTTCTTGGGTTCGAAATCCATGACGAGCTTCTTCTGGTTGGAATCGGGTGGACACTTGAACTCGGGTGCAGGGGGAAGATCGCAGAACAAATCCTGCAGCTTCTCGGAGAACTCAAGGTCCACCTCGGCGAAGAACCCATGTTCCGAATCGTCGAAACCTTCAACGTCAAATTTGGTAGGATCAGCCCACTCGAACCCTCTAAAAGGGAGTGGCTGCATCATGGAGTGCCCGTACAAGTTATTCACGTCCGTGTGCATGATGTAGCTCGACGGTTGGGTGGAGTCGTAGCCAGTAGCCATGTGATGGTTGTTGGCGCGCGCGTGCCGTTGCGACACCTGGACCATTCCACCCCGCACAGCACGTTCCACAAACAGCATCATGTCCACGTCCGAAAAAAGCTCAAGCCTGACTTTCGTCACCAGAAACATGGCTGACCACGCCAGTCCGGGGAGACTATAGAAGTAGGCGGGATCCAGGTGGTAGATGTTCATTGCAGTCGCCCGGAACGTCCGGAACACGTCGGCGAGGAGCGTCACATCAAGTCTGAGGTAGGCGTCGTGGTAGTCTCCGAGAGTTCGACAACCTAGCTCGCGCCACATGGACTGGGCATGATGATATTCTTCGTCGGTGATGTTCGAGCCTCGTAGCTGACTGTAGAACTTCGCCTGGGGAGGTAGCGACGTCTCCGCAAACTTGGTAGAGTCGGTGACGTATTCATAGGGGTAGACCCCCTTACGCCTGAAGAGACCGACGTCCAAGTTTGGAAAATTCGCAGAGGTAATAAGCATTTGCTCGTCGCTGAGTTTTTTCGTCAGGGCATCGAGGCTTGCCGGGAGGAACCTCAGGGAGTCGAGGAAGCGAAGCTCGACGGTAGAGCTTAATTCTGGGATTCGAACCCATTTGCTCACACTGATGTAACGCTCCTCGTTCTGGGCAAGAACGTTGATTCGCATGTCGTCGTACCCAAAATGAGGCACCAGATGGTGGAAGTCGTATCCCGAGCCATTGTGAAAAAACACAGGGATGAAGCGCGGGTCCCAGGCCATACGGTTGCAATCGTTGCACCAAGGACCAACGTACCTACCATTAATGTGATCGTGGTGTCGGACTTTACAGTTTTTGGCGGTGTACTCCTCGGCGCAGACAGGGCAAGCGATGGCCTCGTCGTGTCTATGTTGATCGTCAGAAGACAGTGGGAGCATAGACTTGGGGGTCAACAGTACCTTCCCTATCTCGATGGCCTCGACAACCATCCTCTCGAGGAAGTGTTTGGCTGTGTCGGGACCACGGTACACGTAGGGCTCGGGGGCGATGTGTTGGTCTCGTCGCACCACAACGTATGCAAAACTGGATGCCTCGTGGAGTTGGTAAGGGGTGGTGGAAGAAACTTCAGGATCGGGATCGCAAGTGGACAGGGGTTTGAGGAAGGCCTCGAAATCCGCGATGATGATAGCGGGGTGTTTTACCATGGCACCGTGCATGTGGAAACGCTCCACGGTGCCAGGTTCGGGCAAGTCTGCCACCCCAGGCTCGTTGGCATTGCAGTAGAGCTTGTGGTTAGCGAGCTTCTCGGCAGCGATGTTGGGACCTCTGATGCGCTGATAATCCTGCTGTTCTCGATTATCAAAAATAGACAAGCACCTGCGACAAACTTCTTTGTGGTGTTCGTGTTTGCTTGTTTGGCTCGAAACAAGCCGAGAGAACGAGCGAATGAGGGTGTAGTGATGGCGAGTTTCATCCTTGATGAGCAGAAGGTGAATTTCCTGCGCACCGTCGTCGTCTACGTCGCTCACCCGGATGGGGTACACCACATTTTCGTCAGTGAGGCCATAAACGTTGATGGCCAACCGAGGGTTGCGTGTACGGGCCTCGAACTTGCGAATATCCGGGACCTCCACCGGGTAGTCGATCCCAGCAATGGCATCTTTCAGCTCTGGCTCGTAGGGTAGGTAGTGGTTAACTCGGTGTGGTTGTTTTTTCCAGTGGACAGGGTGCAACGCTGCAAGCACCGACCAAACAAAACACTTGGCGTCACTGTTCTGAATGTTCAGGACGGCCTTCTTTGCCGCAATAGCAGGTGGTAAGGGGGCGTAGCTGGAGGCGGAGAGAGGCACAAACTTGCAAAGTTTGACGCGCAGTTCGTGAGGCTCACCACACAGCGAACCCCCCGAGCCCTTGGCTTGATGTTCTTCTTGCTTTGCCACCAACTCCTCGACAAACTTGTTGTAGATGACCTCGAGGTTGTCGACATCCGCCAGATGCAGCGTCTTCGCCTTGGTGTTGTGGCAGAAGCTGTAAATTTCATCAGACGGCTTCTTGTACCAGCAACAAAGCGATGCGTAGAATTTGGTGGAGTGCGTTGCAAGCGCATCGCCGAGGATGGAAATAATTTGGGCTCGCACGTTCTCCAAAAAGCTACGCACGTCGCATGAGCCCTCCGAAGTAAGAGGAAAGTCCTCTAACAAACGCTGGAAAGCAGACTGGCTCGCTTTCGCCACATGCTTGACACGTTTGGCAGATGGTGGCGAGTCGGCTTCGACTTTCCTTTTGGTCGAGCTGGTCGACGGTTGTGGAACAGGTGCTCCGACGACAACTTTGCATGATGTTATATGCCTTTTCAAATTATTAATGGTAATATGTTTGTCGCACCTGGGACATGGTTTTTTAGCGGTCACACGCTTACCAGGTGCGCAGGTACGACAGTGCCTTTGGAAATATTTAGTTGAAACACCAGTTTCACACGTAGGGCAAATTTGTACCGATTGCATCTTGTTGAAAAAAAAATAATATTTGTGGGGTATGTTATTTTATATATAGTAGAGTGCCACAAAATAAATGCTGTGTAATAAAAAAAAACCTTGGAAGACTAATTTGCGATGGTGCTGGGTTTGGTGTGTGTTATTTATGTATATGCTACTTCTTGCTTCTTAATGAATCCTGTAAATAATTAGAAAAAAAATAATTAAGCTTGTGTATAGAAAACACAAAAATATTATGTGTACATAATTCTACCAAACAATCTTTTTTTTCTAATTCTCAGCCCTCTTGGCATATGAAGTATAAATCATAATTTCAGAAAACAGAGTTATTTTAAGGTCGCCATTTTTTTAAAATTAAACCATAAGCTTTGTTTATGTTTATAGTATTCGACGAGCAATAGCAGAGAGAGCAAGAATCGTTTTCCTACAACCCATAGTTTATGAATTGCAAAACATCTTAGAAATTACATCTTGAAATTTTAATCCAAGATAACTCGAAAACAGCAGGCACTAGTCATCTTCCCTCCAATAGGTTGTAAAGTACTTCTAATTTTGTATCGAATGCTATTACAATTTTCGAATTAGAGTAAAAACTAAGCCGGCAAATCAAGTTTCTCAAAAAATAAAAAATTGTCTGTATTTCCGAAACTTGAGGGGGTGGAATCGATTTTATTTGCTAGTCGAATAGTTCTTGTCGAATCCTATCCAACAAACCTAAAATCATCATCCTAGCTCAATTAGGAGCCGAGAAAATCAATATCTTGGAAAACATCTTAAGATTTTTGTCTTAAGAAAATTTTCTTGACAGACCGGAAGTAACATCTTGAGATACCGGAAGTCGACTTTCTTAAAGATTAAGATATTTGTCTTAAGACGTTTTCCAAGATATTGATTTTCTCGGCTCCTATGGGGCCTAGAACCATGTAACTTTGATCTATGTATATACCAGAACTTGCTCGACCCTGTGGCCGAGTGGTTAGCACATCGCGCTGTGACGCCAAGGGTCCCGGATTCGAATCCCAGTCGGGCTTGCTTGTTTGTGAATATCTATTTTTATCTATTTCATCACTCTCCCCTATCTTCGCAAATTAGCTAACAAGTACAAAACGCGAAGTAAAATAAACTAAATCAATTAATCAATCAATATACCAGTACTTTTCCTACATGTTCACTCACCTTACAACCCACCCGATCAAAAAAAAATGAAATTTACCTTCTGCGCGCATGCGCACATGTATAAATTTAAATATAGGCTCGATATTGAAACAAAATATTATTTTTTCCTCCCCCTCTCTCTGGCCAAGATTGCAAATAATTGCAGGAATAATAATACCATGATATTTTAGACTGTAGGTCCAGGTCACCCGAACCGGACAACATTTGAGTTAGTGTTTTTTAAGTCCACTTTATGTGCAGTAAGACTAATCGGAGTTAGACCTAAAGAGTTTTAAAGTGTTATCCGAACCACTTGTGCCTCCAGCGGGTATCGAACCCTTGAATACATAGCCACCTACCACTGAGCCATAGAGGAGGCCCCAGACGACATATTTGCACTACAACAAGTAAAAATAAATTCATATCTGTGCATATGGGAAGTCCAATACATAGTTGGTAATGTGTGATGTGATCAGCACCAAACATTTAATTTTTATGTATGTCCGTGTTTACCCGACCCTGTGGCCGAGTGGTTAGCACATCGCGCTGCGACGCCAAGGGTCCCAGGTTCGAATCCCGGTCGGGCTTGGTTGTTTGCGAATATCTATTCATCCATTTCATCACTCATCTTCGCAAATTAGCCAAGAGGTACAAAACACGAAGTAAAATAAACTAAATCAATCAATCAATCAATCATTAAGTTCCGTGTGTTGCAATCATGAAATTAAATTTTAATTAACTTTTTTTTTTCCTATCCATCTCTCTCTCAAATCTGTATAGCCTGTTCATATTTGGCATGTCAGCCATTTTGTTTACGTAGCAAAAAAAAATCTCAAGCCACTTTTTTTTTGCGAATGCTCGTTCTGTAGCCATAAGTATAATTGGATATAGTTGTCAGATTTTATTTAATTTGAGGTTTAATATCAATAAGCATGCATAAAAACTAAATATTTTAAATAAATAAGATTCGAATAACTATGTACTTCCACCAGCCTTTGCGATGGCACGGCAGTAGCATCGTTGCTTTGTAATCAAGGGTTCGATACCCGCACAAGTGGTTCTTGAAACTGTAGGTCCAGTCCCGATTAGCCTTACTATACATAAAATAAACTTAAAACATCAAATCAATCAGTATTTCCACTAGCCTCTGCGATGGCACAGCAATAGTCTTGTAATCAAAAATTCGATACCCGCACAAGTGGTTCTTGAAACTGTAGGTCCAGTCCCGATTAGCCTTACTGTGCATAAAGTGGACTTAAAACATCTAATCAATCAGTACTTCCACCAGCTTCTGCGATGGCGCAGCGGTAGTATTGTAATCAAGAGTTCGATACCCGGTGGAGGTACAAATGGTTCTTAAAACTGTAGGTCCAGTCTCGATTAGCCTTACTGTGCATTAAGTGTACTTAAAACATCAAATCAATCAGTACATCCACTAGATAACAAAAACACGTAACTCTCCTCCATTTTTTCTTGCCTTCCTCTAACAATTTAACACATTTATTTTTTGAAATATGCCCCGCACACATATTTCCTACCTACCAACAACGGCACACAGAAGAAAAAAAATATTCCAGCTACCAAAATGCATGCTTCAAATATACTTATAAATCAAAGCCAACTCATGCAAGCTAAGAAACAAAATTACTTACTTTTGGAAAATACTGCGAAAATGCTCTTCACTAACGTTCAAAATAAAACAGAACTTTCTCCTATAGCGTTTTAAGTTTTATATGGTTTTCTAATGAGGTCAAAAGTAAAAATGTTAGCCAACGCAACGTGGACCAATAGAAATCCGACTGGTATCTATGCTGCTAACTGACGTCACTATATATACTTCCGTCATCCCAAGGCCTACATATTGTTGAATTTGTGTTATTGCGTCAATGTTAATAGCACGGGAAATTTCTTTCGCATTACAGGTATTTCTATGTAATAAAAAGGCTTTAGAATTTCATTAGAGATAAGAGGACTTGCATCACTGGTATCTATGCTGCTAACTAACGTCACTATATATACTTCCGTCATCCCAAGGCCTACGTATTGTTGAATTTGTGTTATTGCGTCAATGTTGATAGCACGGGAAATCCCTTTCGCTACAGGTATTTCAATGTAATAAAAAAGCTTTAGAATTTCATTAGAGATAAGAGGACGGTATTTCGAAACCAACACAATGCAATTTCCTGTTCATTTTCATAACCTACTCCATATTCGAGTGAACACACTCTTGTTCAACGTCCGTCTGTCACAGATGTGCCTGTCACAGAATACAATGTAGGAAAATAAAAAAAAATTATTTGTTTGTTTGCTTGAGTCACAATACGAAAATAATAAAAAACGCGCGCGCGCGTGTGTGTGTGGCACATCGTTCCCGAGAGAGGTTAACAAAGCTCGCGATATACAAACATTAATGTCCCCGGGACTTGGAAGATTACGATAGGGTGCATTCATCCTTCAAGGATGAGAAAGTGTATTTACTCATCACTGCTTTTCTGCGCTGTGAAACATCGCCAGCACAATAAATAAGACGCGAAACATGGAGAGAAAGTGAGTTTTTGAGGTTTTGGTGCGATTTTCTTAGAGGTAAAAAAATCAGAGTTGGTGTAGAAGGCATATTTACTCTTAAAAATTAAGATATTTGTCTTAAGACGTTTTCCAAGACAATAAGAAGCAACTAGTCAGTGTTGCCAACTCCTATTTGTAGGTTAGCTTCCCCTGTAAAATATCATATGGTGAAATATTCTTGGGGTGAGTTGGCAACACTGAGCCGCAAATGATGTTGGTGAACCGGCCCTCCTCCTCTACTCTATAACTATATATTTTTTTACCAAACTCGACAATAGAGGTTTGCATTCAGATTTCAGTACCAAGATTTGCTACTTCTAAGAATAGAAAAGCAACTCTCTTTTAGAGCACAAGCCGCTGATTGTTAAAATGCAGCTGTTTACTCATGAACATTCAAGACTGAGAGTGATTGTTGGTTTCTTACCAGCAAAAATGAAACTGTGAGCTTAAACATGGCTCTTTATAAAACAAAATATCTTGCCCACAAATTTTGTTAAGGTTGTGTCATAAAGCAAAATTAATGAAAGTTAATAAATGCAAAGTCATAAAAGAAAAATGCGGACCTCTTTTAATTATGAACATATCACAGTTTATTATATACTGTGATATTTATTTTGATCTTGCTTTCTACTATTACAGAATAAATAAGGTGGTTAAAGAGTGAAAGCTTGGGGATGTTTTGCAAGAGGGTGGATGTGGCATGGTTGGTGACTTATTGTTTACACAAGAGGATATTCTCTTCTTGGTTCACATAGCAACAGCTGACTTATTGAATAGGTAGGATGTAATTCACTTTTGATAGACTTTACGACCTACAACTAAGAAAGCCATTTCTTGAACCTGGATTATACTGCTCAATACGAGATATTATTTTTTTTTTTCAATTTTCCCCATCAAAAAACAGGGTGCGCATTATACATGCATGCGTAAATACGGTAACCTTTGACCAGTGACTGACAATGCCAAACACTCATGTTTAATATTAGTTGAGCTACAGTTTTCACGTATCAGTGCATCATAGACTATTTTGTAAAGTTAGTTCAGTAGATGTATTTTGATATGAAGTAATTGTTAAGGAGAATTGAACGGTTAATTCTTATGTTGCATTTTTATTGATATTGTGCATTCTGTTTCTATGCTATACATATCAGTATTAGTTCCGTTACTTTCTTATTTGTAGCTCAGTTCCTCTATAGAAATACAAGGACTATAATTTGTCATTTTAAAATGTTTTCCTCCTTTTATTTTCAGCAAATTGAATCAAAGAAGATAACACTTCCATTTAAAGGAATTGCCCTTGGTGACTCATGGATATCTCCAATAGATTCTGTTCTCACGTGGTCACCTTTCCTGTTAGACACTGTAAGTTTGAAGTTCTCATTACTAACAAAACGATGCACTAATTTGTTGTTAACTGATTTTCTTAAAGTTTAGTGAGGATATTTTTTTGTATGTTATCCTATTTCACCATGCTCAAAAGAGATATTTCTTTATATTTACTTAAGAATTTACTTAAGAAATGTAACAAGTTCTGAACTTCTATTACTATTATTACTCCTAAAAATGTCTTGCCACTCAATGTTGTGGATTTAAGACCCACACTGGACATATGCTACTTTGTGTTTATCCTTTCATCAGTTGCAGTAATTGTTGATTAATCATTATTCATCATCTTTTATCATGATTAACCTAATGAGAAAAGTAGATTCTTGTGGGGTATTTACCTAAAAGAAAGGGCTTTTGGGAAGTGATGTCACACATATATTTAGGTATTGAAGTGCAGAGATACAAGATACAAGCCAATTGGTTTATATGTATTTAGTTAATTTGTGGGATCAATTGGATGCTCTTGGTAACATATAATAAAACACTTGCTTTAAACCATATTATAGAAAATTTTACATTTGTGTTTCTTACAATTCTATTTGTAGCGAAGTTGAGATAATAATCTGTTATGAAATTACTTGCATGGTCAGAAAAGAATGAGAATCATCTGATTTGGACATCAATTTCCCATAACAGAAACTTGATATTTTTAGGCATACTGGATGTATTCTCCACGTACCTCAACACACTGACACAATTTATCTGGAAGCTTTATAAGTGTCTGATGGAACAAGTATTTTGGAGTGGTACGATATCAGGAGTGGATCGCCTCTTGCAATTACTCGGCATTGGTGAATTTGTGGCTGCATATTGACTCTTTCATGCTGTCAAGCAAGGTGTAATCATCGTGTAAGGTCCAGCGAGTATGGAGGATATTTGGGGATGGTATATCAGAGTTCCCGTAGTTTTGCCCTAGTCTGTGCAGATGCATGGAGCCTGGTGTTACAGTGTAAGAAGTGACTTGTTAGGTCTCTTTTCCTGTCCATCCTTTCTCAAATCTTCTGAAGATGATGGATCTGATCATAGTACCTGTTACTGTTGCAATTGCTACATAGCGATGATGGCTGGGATTGTAATGTTCTTGGGTCACACACTCACTCCCATCCTTGAAAGCGTGTAACCAATGAAACACAGCTGCTCTCAGGAGCGTAATTTTCACATTCTCTGATGTTGTTACACCCTCTTTCCACAAAAATCAGGTTGTTCATTGTTGCCCCTCATAGTCACTTTCCCTGATAACACAACAACACTAACCTACCTCACTTGTCCCCATTATGCCCAATACTACTGGGGAATATCATGTGTACTGTAGCACCAACTTGCAGAAAAACTACACTTCCGCTCAATTTTTTCATAATGTGAAACATGTTCCATTCACTGATAACTGTCTGCATTGTGCATATCCATGTGCTATTAGACAGGTGTATCTACAAATACCAGTACAGGAAATATTTTGAGTTGGAGTAATTGAAGTTGGGAAGTGATAAGATGGCACACAGGGTTCGAGGGAAGCCTCATTAACCTAGTCTCATCATAATACTGTAGTTTTATTATGATTCTGACTACACAGGCAGTTTACAAAAATTTAAGTTAAAATAAAAGAGCCAGAGCAAGACAGATTGTTTTTTGGATATGTATTTTTCTTATTTTTTCTTGCATTTCTACCTTGCAGTGCTGAGGATTAATGATGATTAAATGAAATTGATGAAAGGACGCTCACAAATGAACACTCACGTGTATGGGACCATCAGTGGTGAGATCATAAGTCCAACACTCATGTGTTTAGCCACTGAGATGACTAAGATGTTGTTTTTTTTGCTTTTTAGACAAACAACCAAATGGAATTCTTACTCTCTTTTATCTAAGAATTTTGTTGGCATATTTTAGTTTCATGCATAGGTGTAACTTGGAGGGGGGCAAGGGGCACTTGCCATCTAAAGATTTTCAGGTTTATTAGTATGAGGGTGATTCAAATGAAAACCTTAATTATTTATTGTGAGGCAAATGAGGAAATACAGAAAAATTATACATACATCATATTTCGACGTAGTCCCTATGATGTACAATGCACGTATTCCAGCACTTCGGAAGTGCATGGATACCTTGTGAGAAGAATTATTTTGGTTGTGACTGTAGCCACTCGTTCACCGCAGTTTTCCCCTCTTCAACGCTTCAGAAATGCTTGCCTCCCATCACCTCTTTGAGCGGTCTGAACACATGAAAGTCACTGGGGGCGAGGTCTGGTGAATAAGGTGTATGTGTGAGACATTGAACTTTCATATCCTGGATTGTCGCAACCATTAAATAGGCAGTATGCGGTCGTGCATTGTCATGCAGTAACAATACACCTGAAGTCAGAAGTCCTCGTCATTTACTCCTCATTGCAGGGTGAAGGTGATTTTGGAGCAAGGAGTAGATTGCCGTGATGTACGCAAAGGACAGTGTAAATAAGTGACAGGGTGAATTAGAAAGATGAAAAATAATAGATTACGGCATAAGATGATAAAGAGAAGACATAAAAATAATAAATTAATCAAAATGCTTGTCAAATGAAATTGGTACTCACATGTAAATAGTCAAGAAATTTTAAGAAGTGAAAGTGTCAATATAAATTTGTATCTATCTGCGAACAGATTCCTAATCTGTTGGCTTGTTTACGATCACCATTGTGGAAGTTTTGATTACACCAGTGGCGGCACATTCCAGTTGCGAACCACAACACCTTTTGGCTGCATGTCACAGTTTCTGCACCGACTTGTCTGCGCGTCTCAGTCGTTTGGCACAAGGTCCACACTTTGTCGTATTTACCAGTGGCGACACATTCCAGTCGATGCCCCAAGGGTTGGAAAAGGTTAGATAGAGGTCCAATCTCGGGACGTCCTCCACAGAAGTTACGCCACTTTTTAAACTTTTTACACCACTCATACACTTGCTGCAGGGACACACACGAATCACCGTACTGCGCTTTCATCCTGCTATGAATTTCAACTGGTTTAACACTTTCACTACTAAGGAAATGCATCACATGTCGTGATGCCACCTGTTGGTCATTCTTTCAAGTACAAGGATAATTCCTGCCAACTTACAAATCAATCGTACAACTTTTCAGAATTTTATTGCACTTTTAAAGTTTTCATTTGAATCAGCCTGTTATTTACAAGTCAATGGTGTTTCCGTTAACTTCCTAGGACATAAGAAATATAGAGTATTTTTTATGAGCTTTCAAATGTTGGTCACTAGTTTTATGGGATGGAAATCCTTTTGATCCCCCCACCCCCCAAAAAGTTGTGGATTCTGTTCCTTCAAAGTTTGACCCAAAGTTACACCCTTGATTTTATGTCAACAGCTTTTCACTGTTGTGTGTTTAACAAGTTCCTTTTTGCACTTATTGATTGTGATTATCAGTGCACTGTTTAATTGATCATTTTGTGAATATGAATGCAGACAGTTATGTAAAAATGAAGTGAAATCGCCCTGATGTAATTATTTATTTTAGAGTGTAGTTGATTCAGAAGGTGCCTTGGCAATTCAGAAAGCTGCGAATGAGACGAGGGCTGCAGTTGAGGCTGGAAACTTTACTGAAGCTACAAAACTGTGGAGTGAAGTTGAAGATGTTGTAACCAAGTATAGTCACAATGTGAATTTCTATAATATATTATACAGAACAAATCCTAAATCCAATTTATCAGGTACTTATAATGGTAAGTAGAAAATGCTTTTGTAATTAGAGTAATTTATCTCCTTTTGACACTATGCATGGCATTGTGTTTGCTTCATGCTTGTAATTAGATAGTGGATAACATATCAATAGTTGAGTGATTTGGTTCATTTTACTTCACTTTTGTGCCACTTTTGGCTGATACCAAAGGTGAGGATGAGTAATGACACAATGAAATTGATGAAGGGACAATCACAAGCACCCATGCCCAGTCCGGGATTCAAATCAGGGACCCCTGGCATCATAGCGTGCTCTGCTAAACACTTTGCCATAAAGGCCGACATCTCATTAGTTGAAAGTGTACAAGTCTGTCTGACCTCAGGGTTCATGTCAAACTCAAGACCTCTAGTAACTCTAAATGCAGTATTCCTTTCTTCCAGGAGATGAGGTTATAGATCCTCAATTTCTTGGAAGAGGACAGAAATATTTCAAACGTTAAATACTTTCACTTTTACACCAAATTAATACAATATTTACACAAATTCTACTTCATTTTATTTTGATGAAATGTGGTGAGTTTACATATACCATTGTAGAATGAAAAAGTCCTCATAACTGATTTTGAAGCAGCCAAATTTTACCGAAAGAAACTAGCAAACATTATGTATTAAAATGACATTTATAGCTGAAATAACTGAGTTGGAGATCTGGAAAAGGTCTTAATTTGAGCTCCTGTGGGGTTTTGTATAATACGTGACATGATAGATTTTGTAATAAAAGAAAAAAAAAATATTTATGTGAATCATTCCTCAAAATTTCTTCATAATGTTGCTAATTTATCATTTTAGTGTTATTTTGGGCCCAATGACGAGATCATTTGTTTTAAGATTTACCAGTTTCAAATGTTTTGTAGAAAGTTATTGTTACTGCAATATGCAGCAGAAGTCCAATACACTGTAGTACAATATCTAAGGGGAAAAATTACAGGACATCCTCTGATTCAGTTTGGCAAATGATGCCCATCTTCTCCCTCAAAAATGAGTTAAATTAGGCACGATTAACAAGTAAGAAAGGAGTGGCCAGTGGGGATGCTCCACAGACAAAGATGAGAAGGAACAGGGATCACCCACACAATCAAACTAAGGATGAGTAAAGGTTGTACCTATTTACTGGTGATGGACTGATGTGAATTTCCTAGACCTATAACTGATATTCCATCAATCTGCAGGGGTCCCAGGTTCGAATCCCGGCCTGGGCATGGATGTTTGTGAATGTCCATTCATCAATTTCATCATGTCATCACTCATCCCCATCTTCGCAAATTAGCCAAAAGTGGCACAAGAAGTGAAGTAAAATAAAGCCAATCAATCCACTAATTTGGTATAAAATTGTAAATGTTCCATGAAGAATATGAATGGTTCATTAATCTCGTTAAGTAATGTATGTATCGATGTGACTGCAATAATTTTTATAGCTTCATGCTCATAAAAGTAATAACAACATTTTTAAATAATAGCAGAGTTTTGCTCCAAGTTTCAGCTTATTTATAGAAATATTAGTTGGGTGACATTATTGTTAATTTTATAAACAAACCTATACACTATTTTCTTATACAGATAGAGTGTCCGATCTGTACTATTTACCTCAACACGAGTAGCTGCTGCAAGGTGGACTGAAAGTTGACTTCATCTTGTCGACTGGAAAGATGCAACAAGTAATACACTTTCCAACTGAGAACATTTCTCCAGTTACAGAAGGGTTGCTAACTTTGCAGTGTAGTTGGAACAAACTGATGCTACACTACTTTGTTGGCATAAAATGAGTTTAGTAGATATGAAGTGCTTGGAGCACATTGCAGCACCACCAGCAAACAAAATACTTCAATAATGCTGTGTGGCAAACCCCATGACAATTTAGTATACAGCCACACAGGGTTATGATAAAACAAAAATTTATAATAATACAAACATAAATAAAAGGGTGAGGCTAAACAGTCTTTTTGTTTTAGGATCATTGCAAATGAAAACTGTTAATTCGTCACTAGTAAAGAGACAACTACCAGTTCTCAAAACTTCCACCCACCATTCTGGTATTGTCTGTTTTGTCTGGACAGTCTTTGTGGCCTGCCTTGTCTGTAATTGTATTGCTCTTGAGTCATTATCACTGAATTAATACTAATGCCTATAGGAACATATTTTTGGTAAATAAAAAAGCAAGATTTCAGTACAAAAACAGAGTCAATTTAGGGTTCGAGATTGATAAATAAGATAAAATTTCGGTGTTATAATGGTGAAAAATCAGATCAAAAGGAGCATATAAAATGGCATTATGGTTTTAAAATAATCCTAAATTTGATTTGAAAACTGCAGTTATTAAACAAAATAAATATATCCCTTCCAATAGCACATTTATGTAGTTACCAGAGTATTAAGTTTATTCCTGTATAAATGGGTCCATTTTTGCTTCTCAAATATTTACAGCAGAATTAATTGCATAACTCACAGGATAATTCAAACTTCATACAGTGTCGCGTCAGTAAATAAACTCTATGTTTTGTGTTTGAGTCTATTTCACATTTTGCAGTGCATTTCGCATCATTTCGTGACAAAACAGGGTAGGAAAATGCATGTCACACCTTTCAGAAACATGAAAAATTAACATTACAATGTGATATTTCACATTTCGTGTTGTTGAAAGAAACGAAATATACATGCCATTTCTAATAAGTCCATACTACATTGTAACAATATAAATCTATTAAGAATATTTTTTAAATGTTGAGTGTTACATTTCAACATTATGTTTTCAAAGTACAAGTTTTTGTTTTAAAATATTCTGAGATTCACATGTGAAATAATATACATCATCTGCAACATAAGTAAAATGAAATTAGGCTGATGATGGCAGTAAGCTGCAATGTATATTTCCACACAACATTTATTCATTGATTGTTTATTTCAGAAAAACTGTTCAGCAGGCATGTAAGGCTACCTGGTGAAGAAGACTTAGCTAAACTGATGAATGGACCTATCAAGGAAAAATTGCGAGTCATTCCTGTAAATGTGACTTGGGGTGGACAGAGCCGTTTAGTGTTTAATGCTCTTGCTGAGGACTTTATGAAACCAGTCACTGACCTTGGTAAGACTTTTTACGTATTTTGGAAAACTTAACTATATTACTTGCATATTATGATGATTCATGGCTGCCAAGTAAAATTTAGATCTTTCTTTATATTATAATAACAGTATTATTGCAAGTGGTGGGTGTGAGTGTCCTGGTGCATATGCTCTAATCTTAAAATTAAAGTTGCCCAGATAAATTAAAGAAATCTGGATTATTTAGAGATATTCATTTCTCTATCTGAGGCTCAGATGTCTTGCACAGCTATTGTAAATGGCATGACAATTAAGAATTTAAAATTATATGTTATGTATTAATATAGGGTGGTTTAACTTTTTTTTTGTTGCTGGACGGGCCTATGTTAAATCTGTGATATTAATGACGATACTCTTACAGATTCCCACCAATACTTGAAAGAATATTTATAAATTTTTACATTACAACTATAACATACAATCTTATCAGATTTTTGTCATAATTTCACAGGAGACAATCATTTAATCCCAAGAAATCTATTTCTCCCCACGCTGTTGTACAAATAAAAAAAAAAAAATCATAGTTTGCAGAATACTTGGATTCTTCGAAAGTGTTGTGAGGTATTTTTGTGGACCACCCTGCAATATTTCCAGACTGCAGAAAAATATCTGCCTGTATTGGGGATTAAATTCCAACCGATACTTTCTAATCGTTTTTGCCATGCCAAAGTATGTTTCATATCATAGTATCATTATATAAATTAATTAATAGCTATGCAAATTTTATTAGTGTTGACAAGTAGTCCGGAGACAGTACCACTTTGAACTGATGCCCATACCAAATCCCACCAGTATAAATGCCAATGCTTGGAAATTATTACAATTGAAAGTTGTTCAAAATATTGATGAATATTAGTGGGTGAGTTTTCCACTCCAATTATAAGCATCAGTTTATTGGAGTTTTGCTTCAAAATATTCAAGAATTGCATCAGAATATTAGAATACCTGCTATGTAATCACAAAATACAGTTTCCCACACAATATTGATGCAAAATAAATGGAAGCTTCAAATTTTGCGTAATTTTTTTCAGGATAATTACATCCCATGATAGACCATAATGTTGGCAAAGTGGCAAAATAAAATCCAGCCGATACTTTCTGATATCAGTACCACTGGTATCAGCTGTTACTCACACATCACTATCTGTATTCATAAGTTTTTCATATGATTCTTTACTTAAGCTGTGGCATTAGTAATCTACAGGGTTTCCCAAAAGTTCTGCACCATTGGAATATGACTATAAATGTGAAATGTTTGCAATTTCTCCTTGCTGGTGAACCATCTTTACTAATGAAAAGTAGGTAGACGTAATTCTGCTGCGTTGGACACGAATGCTACTTCCATAGGGACATCACAGGCTACATAAAAGCAAAGGTGTACAGTGAGACAAACAGCATATTTTTGAGCAAATTATTTCTGAGTGCCATGCTATTTCGCTAGATTTGGTGACCCACATTCTGCGAACGATGGGTGACTGCCTACAGTTGTGTTTTGATTGATTGATTTGCTTTATTTTACTTCGCTTTTGTGCCAGTATTGGCTAATTGCGAAGATGGAGATCGAGTGATGATATGAAATTGATGAAAAAGATGGAGATGAGTGATGATATTATGAAATTGATGAATGGACACTCACAAACATCCATGTCCAGGCCGGGATTCAAACCTAGAACCCCTGGCGTCGTAGTGCGATGTGCTAACCACTTTGCCACGGGAGCCGGCAGTTGTGTTTTGAGTATGGAGGCCAACACTTTGAACAAATATTGTAATCCAGCCTATGCTGTGGGACTTTTAGGCCACCCTGTACAATTCTTAAATACTTAGACACAGGCTGTTTTCTATGGTATTAGCCTCAATGCCAGGGTTGTTCTCAGTGCGAAATTTGAAATTATGTATTGGCCCAACAAAAAATTGTCTGAAACTATGAATGGTAGAGTTGTGAATCATGCCTTTGTATGGCATTTTGTTTAGTAGAGAACAGGGTCGAAAGTCTTCATAAAAGACCTATATGTTTCGGTAATTAGAAGAAATTATGAAAATAATATTTTCTTCATGACAAAATAACCTTGTTCACCCCTTTTTCCAATAGATAATTCCAACACTTAGGGGTTCGAAACAGTAACTAAATATTCGTTGCTATATGCTTCAAAGAATTTATTTCTATGCTTAACATAATAACTTCCCACTTGCAAAGCTTCCGATATAAATTAGAATAGCCATATGTAGTACTGAACCTTAAAGTCTGCTCCCCCACCCCATTACATATTAGTTTGTCAGTGATCAAATTAGTTATGACTAGGACTAGGATTTTTATAACTTAAAAATTGCCAAAATATGCCAGATAAAAGGTGCTCGTATGACGCAAAATGACAAAAATACAAGCAGCGTTAGTTTCCCTTTTGAAGTCTTAATTGATTGGCATCTCAGCATTTAATGTCCCTTGTGGAATGGAAACAAAATTTCTTCAGTTGCACTGGAAATTACTAGCACCAATTTAAGTAAAACTCCCATTACTAGTGAAACATGTGAAACTATCATATCTTAGTGTGAAAGCCACATTCACTGAATCATCATCATGCATATCTTAACATTTTAAATTTTTATAATTTTGCTCATACTATTATATTATTGTTGTTGTAATTATAATAATTACATTGTTGTAATTCTTAAGCAAAATTGCTCCATGATATGTGACCAATTCAAATATCCATATTTCTGAAACTTGGCATAATATACAAGTTGATATATGGGTTAAGAAGTTAATGTACAATGTTTTTTTTTTCCCCAGAAATTAATTTCCTTCAACTTTTCTTTCTTTTTCAGTGGAGGTGCTGTTGAATTCAACGGAATTGTCTGTATCTGTTTATAATGCACAATTGGATATGATTGTTGACACAGCAGGTATTGTTTCATATTTCTTTTCTGTTTAAAACTAGAAATGATTTATCTATTAATAATGATTGGCAACCAATTTTTTGGTTTGCTGGCAAATTTTATTAACACAGTACACTTTTTATTATTCATTTCTTATTCTTCATCTCTTTTTCTTATTTTTATTTTGAGAAGTGAAAAAAGAAGAAGAAATAAAATTAATTGTGATATTGCTAACATGTTTATAATTTTTTTTGCTACCTGAAGTACTGCTGAAAATATTCAAGTAAATAAAGCATGTGTTGTAGAATTTGTCATGTTACTCATGTTTAATCTGGTCCCTGGCCATAAGTCCTGCAAAAATTGTGAGGTGGACGAGTTTTCTCTTTTGATTCTGTTAGGGCATGCCTAAAGAAAGGAAAAAATCTTGGGTAGACATCTGGCATACTGGGCCCAAGTTTTCTGGGGGCCCATAAATTCAAGATGGCCACCGCTTCATGCACCAATGAAAGAAATCTATCATAACTCCTTTAAAATTGGTTTTTGACAATTTTACATACAGACATATTTTGTTCAGAATTGAAAACTGAGCACAAAATATTCTTAGTTTGTTTTGTTTCATATCTTGCACTGTTATGGAGATATATCCAGTGAAAGAATTCCGTACCTTTTTCTGCAAGAATTCTAAGCAATATTTTACACTTCACTTGACATTCCTGCATATAAAGGGCAAAAAAATACTGGCTGTGATACTTTGTTGATGCCTACTATTGTGGCGCATGGCCTGTGACGTTATACATCAAAGACTCTGAAGACATTAACAAAGAAAATCGACCATGTCTCTTTATCTCCTTTAGAAGTCATTATGACCATTTATAGGTTCGTTTGGTTTTTGAATGATGGGAAGACATGTGTATGGAGGATGCCTTCATTTTGAGGCATGCAATCATAAGTATAATACTAGGTATTTTGCTGGACAATGCATAAGAGAAGGTACATGGCATTGGGAATCCAAGATGGCTGTCATGGAGCATAAAATACTGTCCATATCCTGATTTAGAGTTCGTTTATCAGATTTTTCCAGAGGTATTATCTGTTAATAAATTGCAAATGAAAATATATTATTATAATTTTTGTAACTACAGTAGTATTCAAAAGTTAAGCATGACGAAGATATGAGAAAATGTGTTATTGATGAAGTGTCAGAACTGCACAAAACATACTGAAAATTAATCAAAACATTACATGAATTAACAGTTGTTTTTAGTGTGAAGATAAAAAGTCCAAAAATAAGAAAATTGAAGATGCCTTCCTTAACAAGAAAAAGAGTTTGGACTCTTGTCTTCTTATTGGCTCGCTCTGGATCCTGGTGTTCTTATTGGCTGGAGCTTTGTTTTTACGGATGAGTGAGTTCCAGGCGTGACTGAGCTGGAGTCACACGTCCCTGTTGAGATTGGTGCTTTCCCATGATATGGCTATGGCTTCTTTTACTCGTCGGTCCCAGTAACCAACACATTTGGTTATTATTTTGATGTCAGCAAATAATACCCTGTGTCCCTCTGTGATGCTGTGTTCTGCAAGTCCTGACTTTTCTGGTTGGAATAAACTGATGTTCATTGCATTGCTGTTCAATGGTGCATCCTGTTTGGCCTATATATGGTGTCCCTCACTCGCATGGTATACGGTATACTCCTGGAATCTGGAGCTCCAGGTTATCCTTTACTGAGTGGAGAAGAGCCTTGGTTTTGAGTGGTGGTCTGTGGATGGTCTTTACTCCGTGTCTTGCGAGAATTCTACTTAATTTCACAGGGGTGTGCCCAATAAAAGGTAAAACTGTTGTAGTGGGACGTTCTCCTGTGTTGCTGCTAGAAGGGGGGCTCGTGTGACGAAGGGACCACATCCCCATGTTCGGATGGTCTGGGTGGTGAAGAATCAGTCCTTGTAAGGTCCACACTGTTGGTTTCCACTGAGATGTCACTGCCTTGTTGATTGCCCTGTCGATGTCACTGATGTTGTATTCATTCTGTTGTAGCGTGGTTCTAAGATGGTTGAGTTCTGAATGTAGATTTTCTTCGTCCAAAATGGTTACTGCTCTGTGGACTAGTGTGTTGAGAACAGCAAGGCGTTGAGCCTTGTGGTGGAAACTACGGGCATTATGGTAGAGGTCGGCGTGAGTTTGTTTTCTATATACACTATGTCCAAGTGTTCCATCTGGTTTGCAGCAGATTAGGATGTCCAGGAAAGGGAGGCAGCCATCTTTTTCTATGTCCATAGTAAACTTGTATCACGGGAAAGCACCAATCTCAACAGGGACGTGGGAATCCAGCTGAGTCACACCTGGAACTCACTCCTCCGTAAAAACAAAGCTCCAGCCAATAAGAACACCAGGATCCAGAGTGAGCCAATAAGAAGACAGAGTCCAAACTCCACCCCATAATAGTCATATATTTAACCATACACTGGTCTCCATATCTGTATTCCCTGATGATGAGAGCAATGTATGCGCTCGAAATGTTGGAAGTCAGCATCGACTTAACCTGGCTGGTAACCTGAGAACACCTGTTCGAATCCTGTCACCAGGAAAGCTACAATTCCTGTTTTCGATTCTACAGTGTATTTAGTGTGTGTCAGTTTTACATTATAAGAACGCACTGAAACCAACAATAGAATGTTTGTAGTTTAAAATGAGTATGCTTTGATAAGTAGAATATTGTTCTTGGCTCATTTATATTTTTTTGCTATTATATTGTTGTAGGCACATTGCAGTGGGTTCAAAAGTTGAAGTGGCCGGGAACAGCAAAATGGATGAAAGCTGCCAGAAATCCCATTGTAATAGATGGCTACACAGAGGGCTACACAAAAAGATACAAAACTTTCAGTTTCCACTGGATTAATCGTGCGGGACATATGGTATGAGTATGCTCTTAATATTAAAAAATATTTAAAATGCTGTAGAATAAAAATTAAGGCTGAGCCGATACCACTTTGAACTTACACCGATGCTGGTATTCTCATAGATTTCCACCAATACCGATGCTTGAAAAGTGTAATAAATTAGTTGTTCAAAATATATAATCGTAGTCTGTAATTATTCCACTCTAATTATAATTAACTTTAACTAACTAAGTCTCTAGCCTTCTTAAACCCGAACGCTTATGGCTGCATCAACACAAGCCTTTCATCTGTCCCTCTCCTGGCGAAGATCAATCCAATCTTTTCCATCCTTACTCTAATTATAATTATATCCATCAATTTGACAAGATTTTTTGCTCTAAAATATTTGAGAATTACATCAGAATATTATATTACATGATATTTTATCACAAAATTCAGTTTGTTTTTTTCAAACTAAACTGGTGCAAAATTAAAAGAAACTTGAATTTTGCATAATTTCCACACAATATTTTTGAGTACTCCGTGAAAGATCAAAATGCTAGAAAAGTATCGTCAAATAAATTCCAACCAATGTTTTCTAATACCGATACCACTGGTATCAGCCATACCGAAACATCGGCATCGGTATCGACTCAGTCCCAATAAAAATATATTTATCTGGACCACTTTTACTCTACATATCATAGCAACATATTTATTGGTGTCTTTCTTGGCATAACCCCACATGAAGAAGTCACGTGGGGTCAAGTCTGGTGACCTGGGTGGGCAAAATGCTTTATCAGGTTGTGTCAATGCCATTTTGGACTTGTGTGAACAAGGTACTGCCGGTGGCCATTAGTGGGACTACAACAGCATATGACATTAGAAATCACAATTCGATGAGTGTGTGTTCCATTTTGTAACCATTTGAGTGCATGTTTATTTCTGGTTGTGAAAATACTGCTGTTTGTAATGCTTCATGGACTTTGTGAATAGTCTGTACTTTAAAGATGAAGTAGCCAGGCTCGAAAGCCAGAAAACAGTGGCAATTGGGCTTGATGCATTGACCATGCATCGCCCAATGAAAAGTCACTTGCTATAGTCGTTTTCACGTTCAGAAGACACAATGGCGCTTATGGAGAAACCACTCAGTGTTGCCAATACAGCGCTAGCTCATGTCGCCGGGAAATAATGAGCTTCCTTCACATTGAAGGTGTTACATATTTTGTATATATATAATGATAAATATATGTAATTATTAATATTATATTGTGAACGTTACAGTTCATTAGCATGTCATTTTCCCATTAGATTCTTAAATTGTCTCATTTTCCGTAAATATGAATGTCGCCACAATATAATATCGTTTCTTTCAATCATTAGTGCTTTATTTCCTCGCTTTTCGAATTCGAACCCCATTTCTTTTACCAAACGGTAAAACGTTGAATAAGTGAAATTGGGCAAATCATTGTCATCGTTAACTTCCTTCATTACGGCCCTAATTGTAGGGGGAGCATTTTGAAACAGAAATGTGTGAAATTTCCGCCGTATAGCACTACGTACGAAGTCATTATATACTTCACTTCCCTGCTGGTTTTATATTGAAGCCCACCTTGTCTTTTTCGCGGTGTAGTGACTGGTCCTTTGCCACTTTCCTTTCTTAATCTAAAGGAAGGTGCTTTTACTGACACCAGTCGCTTTGCAAAGTTCACTAACAATAAATGATTGGCTACGTCTGGGGTTCTTTTCCTTCAAGTAGGCGAACACACGTAAGACTGCTGTTCTATCGCCACTTTTAATTACGTATCTTACCCACCCTTTTTCCTACGATCCATTGCGATCACTACACGCGCGAGTGTAATGCACGAAATAAAGACACGTTGTCTATAACAATGACACTTCAGAAATCACTTAAAAAAGTAAAAATCACCGAGCGCTCACACAACTGAAAACACTTTTTCGAGAGAGGAAAAAAGTCGAAACAGACCAAAGCAGATCTCGCACTCAAGAAAGGGGAACCTGGCACATGGGTTAGATTCAAGTTGCAACCCAAACAAACAAATGAGTTATGGCCCACTTGAACTGATAAGACGTCAATGACTCAAGCAAGGCATGTCATATTTCTATCTTGAAGCCCCATATTTTGTCACGTGTTGGAAAGCCTTTCAAGGGTTAATATGGTGTCTATGAATTTATGTGTAGGTTGGAAACTGAAAGGTGATCTTCATTTCAGTATTAATGTCGACAGTAATGTAAACAAAAACAACGTGTATTTGCGACAGCACTAATGTTGCTCAGAACAGCAGCATTGGAAATAATTGTCAATTATTAAATTTAAGTAATTGCAATTCTATTATAACAAACTGCATGAAGTTAATATTTTTACTGAATGGAAATAAAATAACTCCAAAACTTGGTGGTGATTAGCCGGAATGCTGCGGTGAGTCAGCTCAAGATGGCCAGACAACGTCTCCTTACTTCGCGCACGGTTCGGGTTGCAAAGAAACTCCAAATGCATGGAAGTAATATTTCTGGGAACCTTTGAGTGGTTATAAAAAATAATTTCATTATTTTCTCCACAACTTTGTTGCTGGAAGTTTTTACTTGGAATTACAGAACAAGAAATGGCCAGCGACGACATTTTCTACTGCACAAATATAAAAAATCTAATGCCACCCCCACATCACAAAAATCAGACATACCCTCCACTCCCTTCTCCCCATCCTGCACAGTGACCCCGACACCAGGGACATCTTTCTGGATAAACCTAGGGTCATCTTCCATCCCCCCCCCCCAACCTCAAGAACATCTTGGTCCAAAACACTCCCACCCCTTCCACACCACTCCCCCCAGCTCACAGGTGCAACAAACCCAGGTGCAAGACCTGCCCCATACTCATCACCTCCCCCACCCTCCTGATCCCCACAGCTGCAGGTGATTTCACCCTTCACCCCAAGGGCACCTGCCACTCATCCAACCTGATTTACACCCTCATCTGCAAATCTGCTGCAACTTCTACCTGGGTGAAACCTCCACCCCCTTGAATCTAAGAATCAATAATCACTATTCCTCCACCCAAAACTCTAATTTCACAGTTGCCATCCACACCAACAGCCATAACACCACCTTCAATAACTGTTTCCGTGTTGCCATGATCCATCTCTTACCCCTTCCCCCCACTCAGACACTTCTTTCCGCAGGCGATGGGAAAGGGCCTATATATCAGGCATGCACGCCACTATACCCCCTGAACTTAACCTAGCCAACCAATAACCTTTTCCCTTCTTCCCCGAAACCACCCACCCTATGCAGTAAACACTGGTGAAAGTACCTTATATTTGTTTCCTATTGCCTTTCTCTGGCAACATTGTACCAACGCTACAGTTAGTATTCTGTGCTCCTACTCTTTCTTCGTCATTCTATAAACCGCTTTCTTCTCCGTTGAAAATGTGGCCGAGGCTACTAAATATCAAACTTTTTCCTTTAATGTGGTAAGTGTTTACTGTCTGTCTCCTTCATTTGTGTGTATATATATACAGGGTGATTCAAAAGTCGTGTGACATAGGACAACTCCGTTATTTGTGCCGATACCGAAAAAATGATAGAGGGCATAAGTGCAGGAAATACATTGTTGGAAATCATGAGTGTAATTGTTGCGACAGCAGATGGACCATTTATTAGTCTGCTTGAAATCACAAACAAAACAAAACAAAATGACTGTCAAAATGGCAAACGGAAAGAAACACAAACAAATCAATGTCATAGCCGTACTCCATTTACGACCGAACAACAAAATTGACAATCGCAATAGCAATAGCAACCGCACGGAGTGGCAAACTGATACAAAGGAATGACCTGAACTGACATGTCCAGCAGCTGCACCGCTGGGACACTACTGGAGGAATTGTTCAAATTGATTGCCATCCTGTTGACGGCACATCCGAATACGGTTCACAGAACTCTTGCGCACATTACGTAACACCATAGGTGTTATTGCTGCACAGGCTCCTCTGATGTTTTCCTGAAGCTCCTGCAGTGTTCAGGGCCTGTTTCTGTACACTGCAGATTTGAGATGGCCCCAGAGGAAAAAGTCAAGTGGTGTCAAATCTGGCGACATAGGCGGCCATTCCACGGGACCCCTGCGACCTATTCAACACCCAGGTAAAACGTCATTCAGCAATTCACAATTGTTAGTCCGAAATGCGGCGGTGCTCCATCTTGCTGAAAGAAAAACCCCCGTCATTTTGCTAGGGGTAGATTATCCAAATAGGGCAGGAGTGTCATCTCGAGATGCTCTCTGTACAGTTCAGCAGTGAGCTTGTTGTTAAGAAATACGGGACCGATGAGAACATCCCCATGTATGCCACACCACACATTTAACCTTGGGTCAGTCTGATGATGAGCATCTACAGCAATGTATGGGTTCTTCGTTGCCCAATACACAGCATTATGTCTATTCACTGTTCCGTTCAGATAGAAACAGGCCTCATCGCTGAAAAGAATATCAGCTTCAAGGTGTGGCTGCTGCATTTTCTCAGTAAACCACTCGCAGAACTGCACTCGTCTATCTGTGTCATCTCCATGCAATTCCTGGACAAAATGCACACGATATGGATGGAAATAATTTCTGGATAGTATCCTGGACACGGATGCTTGACTGATGCCACATTCTTGAGTCACTTTTCGTGTTGACCGTGTTGGACTGTCAGCTTAGCTAGTACGCTAGCTGAGGTTGCATGATCTGTTGCTGTATGTGGCCGCCCAGACCGTCGTTTGTCATGGATACTGCCTGTTGCCTTGAACTGCTCCAGTAAACGACCAATGGTTGCATGATGTGGAGGTGGTTGATCTGGATGCCGTCTGTGATATTTCTATGCAGCTTCCCGTGGACTCATCCCTGCAACATGGATAAGAACAATTTTCAACCTTTCCTGAATTGTGTACTGGGACATTGTTGTTGATTACTGGAAAAAAAAAGAAAAATTCAACATTACGGTCATGATTTAAAACGTATTTTCCAACAATTTTGTTCTTGTTTCCTGCACACAATGAAAATAATACAAATGCAACATCACGGTCATGATTTCAAACATATGTCCAAGAATTTTGCCCTCTATCGTTTTTTCTGTATCTGCACAAATAACGGAGTTGTCCTATGTCACACAACTTTTGAATCACCCTGTATATATATATATACAGTGCTAAAATTCAAAATTTTCTGTTCTGACCTGAACAAGGCCACCCAGTAACGCCCATCCCTCACCCACCGTCCCTCCCAAGCCATCCCATCCCTCCTGCCCTCTCTCCCTCCCAACCCATCCCACACACTCACAGTTTTCGACGAGCCTGGTGACGAAACAGTGTTTTTTCGTTCTACGCACCGCTTCTTCTTCGATGGGGACCTCTCAACTTCCAGTTCCTTCTCTTTCGTCTCACACCGATGATGCTACTAAGCTAGCGAAAATTTTGAATTTTTCCACTGTCCGGTGAGTGTTTCCTTTCCCCTTCTTTGATATATATATATATATATATATATAACCTTTTTGACTTTAAATTTGGAATTATACAAGTATTGGTATCGGTATATCGGTGGGAGTATCGGTATCAGTTCAAAGTGCTATCGGCTCAGCTCTAGTTATTTTGAATTGACTGGAAAAGCCAGGGCATTTGTTTTGCTAAAATGAGTGGAATACTGGCAGTTCCTTTTTCTAAAACTAAACTCATTGCTAGGGACACAAATTTATGGTAAAGAAAATTGGAAACAACATCCAAAAATTACTCTAAAATAAGGCACAAGTAGAATATATTATTCCAAACTGGAGAGTTGGCACAAGAAATTGGAGTGGCATACAATGATGTTATCTATTCCAGTCAAACAATGAATCTATTCAGAAAATTGTGAACATGCATTTAGTTGCATATAAGGTGACTTTCAGACCCCAGCAACAGGGGAGACATGTTTGTAACAAAAAACCCTTCAGAAATAAATTCAGCTTTTCGAATCGAAGGGACACAAGTTACATATGTTGCTTGGGCTGCGCATTTTTTCAATACAGTGCATCATTTCACCTTTGTCTGTTCACCCATACACAATTAATATTTTGATTTAGAGTGAAGGGACTCTTGTCACTTGATGATTTCAACAATAAAACTCGGGCCTGTGAAGTTTACCATACTGCTATGATGTGAAAAGTTCTTGTAGATTGGCTCAATCTCTAGCGACATGTGCCTTGTGTCACTTGTTGCCTCGGTGTTGTTCGTGCATGCATGATGAATACTTAAAGATAGGGAGGGACCTTGATTTTTTGCAAATGAGACAACACCAAAAAAATGTTGATTGCTGGAAAAGAAGTATTTATGTGCGTGCAGTGAATAAATTTTTCATTTCCATTCAAAATCATGAAATAATGAAAATTTGGCAGAAAGTGCAAATTGTATTTTGTTAGTAGTCCCCCCTTCATTTTGCCATATTTTCTTACGTTTGGCATTTTTTTAAAAAAGAATACTAGGCAATATGGAGGGAGGTTACGTAATCCACCTTCCGCTTTCGACACACCACTGTTTGTCCTGCATGAAACGTTCTGTATTAGTGACGAACTGGCACGATATTGGTAAGTATCGATTCACACCTACTGTCACACGGGTTTGGTAAGATCGCCATTTGTTGCCAGTGACGTGCCCAGCATTTCTGATGGGGGGCAGGGGGCTACTTTTTAGTAGTCCGACATCATTTTGACATGTTTTCCTGCTTTCGTAATCCTTTTTGTTTAGGAATACTGGGCCAAAGGGAGAGGGGGGGGGGGTTGTCGTGCAGGTAACGTTTTTAGTTACCGAACTAACTGCGACACGCATCCATCGTCACACAGGTGTTGTTAGATTGGCATTTGTCGTGTGAGAAATGTTTTGCATTAACGAGTGATTTTGGCTGGGATTGACATGCATTGTCGCGATTAGTCAAAATGAGAGAAAAGCGATGCTAAAATAATTAAAATCAAATTATACGGAGATAGACTGGTTACCCACCATCACACGGGGGCGATAACATCAATATTTGTCATGTGAGAAACATTTTTACTGAAAGTGGTGCGATTTCGGCAGAAATCCAGTATGATCCTACAGTCACATGGGAGTAGTAACATTGGTATTTGCTGTGCGAGAAATGTTTTGCGTTACTGAGTGAAGTGGCATGATTTTGGCGGAAATCGAGTCGACCCGGGTTCGATTCTAGGCAGGACAAGTTGCTTGCACTCCACACTCTATTTGCGACAGGGGAATGGTGTATTCAGATTACAACTGTAATTGCCCTTTTTTTAAAAAAAAATGATTAATTTGACTTTACGCACAGCGAGACTTGAAAACTATAGTTTATGATTTTTTGTAACCCTTCCTCCACATTCACCTGAATGTTGCAAAAATTGTGATCCATAAGAAAGTTGTTCGCATTGACTTCGGATACAAAAGGCAGTAGAAAAACTGTAGAGAC
The DNA here is from genome assembly GCF_977018435.1 of Lepisma saccharinum. NCBI lineage: Eukaryota > Metazoa > Arthropoda > Insecta > Zygentoma > Lepismatidae > Lepisma > Lepisma saccharinum. The sequence continues at coordinate 39,559,654 of NC_139243.1, read as the reverse complement.
TTCTCTTCCGCGAGTTTGCAGCCGTGAGATTATTGTATACGTCTCCCCAGTTTCTATGCAGCTGACCTATAAAGCACAAGACTGAGAGCTGCAGGGTTTGTTTACACTTTAGCCATTTGGGAGCGTGATTCATTCTCCCAGCTCTTATCTCATCTTATCTTGCTGTGCAGCGACAAGACTAATACTGAAATCTTTGCTACAACTAGCAAGTTGACATCTGTGACGAGTTTAGGAGGAAAAAATAAATGCTGCATGAGAGGCACGGCAATGATTGAAGTTTCGGAGACTGCATGCATGAGTAATCACAATTTTGTAGCTTCTTCCTGATGTGATTGAAGATAATTTTTTTTCAACTGCTAGTGGTACATTACTTTAGGTAACTGTTTCGTCACAAATTGGCATTGCAAACAGGAAGTCTCGATTGCCGGTTTTTGCGTATTTCCTATTTAATTCGATGATATTTTGCAGTTATTTCGTGAAAAGGCGTTCACTTTATGAAAGAGTGCACATTTTGTGTTACTTTGCGAATAAAATTTGCACATATTTCATCATTGGGGATGTAGTTATTTCATAATGTTAAAAATTGCACCGTTTCTTTACATTTTGCATTTTCGCACATCGCGAAAATTCAATGTCCCTACTCATTGCAGTAAACTAACTGGTTTCATACATTTGTTAGGGTGTTTAATAAGCCATTCATGTTCTTCAAGGACCATTTGCAATTTTATATCAGATTGGCAGAATATCAGCTATTGGTGTTAGTAGTATTTAGTTAGTAGTTATTAGTTAAAATTCTTATTAGTTAAAATTTCATAGTGGTCCAACCGTTATGGACAATTATATGGACGTAGTTCAAGGGGTTCTGGGTTTGATCCCTGGTGCAGGTACTTAGTGGTTCAGATCCTATTTTAAAATGTAGATCCAGTCTCAATTTTTCTATCTGTATTGTCGACAACTCTCACAGCTAACTCGACAAAAAGAAATAAAGCCTTCATGGCTGCTGTAAAATAAATTGCTTTTGAATGGTAATTAGTGAAGAAGTGTAGTTTTATTTCACACAGACTAATTGAAAGTTTGTCTACAATTTGGACATGTGTTTACCCACAGAAAATTGATTGCAGATGTTGATTATTTTATTATGATCTGTACCATAATAAACTTTTATATTTTGTTTATTAGAATTAACAATATATATAATAATAACTAGGGCTGAGCCGATACCACTTTGAACCGATTCCGATACCGAAACTTCTAGAATAAATTAACCCACCAAACGATGCTCTGTTGCAACGATGCATCTCAACTTTACAGTATTTTTTAGATCACTGACAATCGATCAAATGTTTCAAATCTGAGAGAAATATTAAGAGAAGCTAAGAGTGAGATAATCGTGTTGTCGTTGTCCCCCTCTCTCCAGACGTTGAAAAATGAGATCATGCCTATTCAACCTCCTCTGAAACTAAGGGATCACTCTTCCCAAAGTAACATTAAATCGCCCGTGAACACAAGAATAATTGGCGATTTACCAGCCCGGGACACAACATCTAAAACTAACAGTAAAGCTGTAATGTAAAACCAATGTTGTCTCTTTTTGTCCTTTAACAAAGAGAATAATAATTAGGAAACGAAATGTATGGGGAGAATGAAAACTTACCAGTCTCTTGTTTCTATATCAGGCAATGGACTTCAGTACAGTGATATTCCGATGTGACTTTGCTTTCGATATACTCCCTCCGTTCCATAATATGGTATAGAAACAGGCCTTTTATGATCCACAATATTGTATAGATATGTTAAATTTTAATATTGTTCCACAATATGGTATAGGTATGTTACATTGTAAAGCATTAGAGGGTTAGACTACAGTGCCTTAAATAATGTAGTGTGGAAAACGGACGTTTTTGGCATCTCTGGCAGGTTCCGCTCAGAAAGGATGCCGCTAGAGGCACTGGTGTTGATCCCAGTGCTTGGTATTCGTCTGCTTATAATGGAAGTAAATGGAGTTTTCGCTGCAAGTCTTGATTCTTTTACATGAAGCATTTCTATGAATGTGATAATTGCTATGATATTTGGTACAGTGGTCGCAAAGATATTAACGAACATTCTAGACAGTCGACCACGTCCTGTTATCGTCATACTTTCGTTAATAATACGGGAGAAAAAATACGCGTGGAATGTTCTTGGCAACTAAATGTTTGTGTATGAATTAGGTTCATTATTATTATCATCATTTCTTTTAAAGATATACACACTGAAGCATTTGTATTTTTGATATTTACTGTCTCTTTTCTTCCGATTTAAACTAATTGCGGCGATGATGATAATGATGATTGCATGAAACGACAAGGGGAACCCAACAAAACTTTCTTAGTGCCATCGACATGAGTGTAAGGAAACTTTCAAACCAATGGGACAAGCGACACGGGATGTTCACACTGTCACACTAGTGACACACACTTCCAGACTGTAAAATAGCATTCATTGCACATGAGGGTCCAAACAGCAAACGATACGTTCATATGGTGTATTCGCGTGCTACTTGTTACTTCGGTCGGAAAGCTCCTTAAAGGAAGGGTGCTCACACCGAAGCGACGCGCTACAGGGGGAGTTCCCAAATAAGTGACAAGCGACATGGTGCCTTCAGTCTATTAGCAAGCGTTCACTGCTGCTAATTGTGCGAACAACAGATAGGTGACACGATAAACCGCACATTACAACAAGAGATCTAGGCGACACGATAAGCCACACGTGTTGCTTTGTCGCTTGTGCGTCGTTCAAACTGGGTAATTTCCTTAATAGCTTGCAACATGTTGCCGTGGTTTGTTGTTCGCACATGCGCTATGCAATGAGTGTATTGCTTTAGTGAGATTGCGCACCAAAGCGACGAGGATTTCACCGACCGAGCACTGGCCTGTGCTTCCCGTCATGCCGCTACGATGTGAAATGTTGCTCTTGATTGGCTTGTTTCCAAGCAACATGTGTAGCTTCGGTATGAAAGTTGCCTTGAACCGAAGGACCCCTGTCGCTTTGGTGTGAAATCCTTGTATCGTTTGTCGCGTGTCTCTTTGGTGTAAAATCTCCTTGAGGAAACGGTGCTGTCAGAGCTTGTGTCCCTACGGTTCGAAAGGCTGCATTGATTACGGACTGCTTGCTTCCAAGCGACACTTCTGGTTTGTCGCCTCGCTATGAAATATCTCTCAGGATACTATTTATATTCTAATAACGTAGAAAAATAAAACTCTAGTACACAATCCAACACTCGACGTCCGGAATCACTTTGCGATATTTCTTCTTGTGTTACACATGCTATTTATTTATTAATTTTATTTTACTTTTCTTTCCAAATTAATGCCATTTCGTGACTACAAATCACTCCACAAATATAACTGTTTCCATCAATGCACGTACCGCATTTCAAGACAAACAAATCTACACAATATATTCCAAAAACTAACTAAGCCACATACTTTCATAAGAATATTAGCATTCGTATTGATCACACTGCCATCTATGTTTGTCATCCGTCTGGGGAACTAGTTTCTTGGGTCGTTTTCCACACTACGTTATTCAAGGCGCTGTAGTTAGGCTGTATGTTAGGTATAGGCTACAATGTGGTTTACAATTTCATACTCATAATAATGCATTTTATTTCACATTATTCTGTAAATAGACAAACATTTGCGAACAATACATGGTAAAGTTATGTGACAACATATGATTATGATAAGCAGATGTTTTGCTTTGGTGTTTCTACTCACATTTTCCTCGGTTACTGGTGTGTTTCCTTGTCCTGGAAAGCCACAACGGGTGCCTACTTGACTGACGTCCATACTCAGCTCCGTATCGTTTCCTTTGCACGGCTTGTAGTACACTCTGCACAGTGAACGTCTGACTGGATGAAGGATTGCTTCACTACTGCACACCCAATCGTATCTGACCATTACTCGGATGCGCATTTGCAACAAATCAGCGCATTCATCATGTGTCTATACTATATTATGGAATGGAGGGAGTATATACTTTCGGCCAAAAAAAAAAAAAAAAATGCATAGTTCTATATCTTGGTGTGGAAGAAAATCCAAACCCATCACTACACTTTCCAGAAAGTAACTGCCATCATCTGCCGTTCAAAGAAAATTATTACCCTGCCACATCCCCTGTGCCGAAACACGCCTGCTGAAACTCAGTTATCCAGGTTGGGACAAACAAAATTGTGTGGCTGCTCTTCTAGCGACTCAAAAACAATGGTATAGCCATATCGGTGTCTGCTCAACCGTAATAATAACCTGTGGCTTCACAGCCCTTGAAGGACGTAGGCTGATCTCCCGACTGCCAGTGTCCCTCCTACAATCCTACCTAGAGGTGTGGAGATCTTCAACCAGTAATGGGGTGATGTGTGTAGCTCCCCAATTTCCTTGCAATGGTGGGTTACCACCAGCCCTATACACAGACCAAAAACCCAGAGACTGAACCCAGGCAGACTCGAACCCATGCCATCTGCAGTCTGAGCCCAAAGCACAGCACCTTAGACCACACGGCCATTGAGGAGGACTTTATTAGCATAGTTTTCTTATCATGGAACACTCCCCTCCCTTTCCTTGCCCCTGATGTTGCCAATGATAGGTCAGGTAGGTGATCCTGAATCGGTGAAACCCTTGTGGACAATAGCAACACCAATAGTAGATCAGTGACATTGTATGCCATTCACATTTGGTTGTTCGCAATAATATTTTCACATGGCATCCAGACTTAATCCCCTCCTTTGTAAATACATGTTCAGTTTAAAAAGTGAGAATAACAGGTTAATTCATTTTCAACCATTTTCCCAAAAACATCATGCCATATTTGAATAATACAAGATTTTTTATACAATTATTACCCTTTGAATTAAGTTATTTAGAATTATTCAAGAATAAATAAGGGGGGAAATGGTGTACAGGGCATTCGGTTTAGCCTGAGCTCTGGCATGCGCAAAGCGGGAAATGTTTGTTGTCTGCAGAAGACGTCACATGGCTCATAGGAGCAGTGTTGCAATTCACGGAAATTACAATTCTACTAGACATGAAACTGGCAAAGCATATACACTGTTGTCTCATAAAAAAAAGTACTAACGAATCTGAAGTAGCACGATGTCCTTCATGATCGTGAAATTCGTCAATTGTTCTACGAATAACACCTTTCAAATTCTTCGGCATTACTTGTAAATTTCTTCCTTCTGCGTGGTTTGTTAGGCGTTACTAATCCCTTCCCAGTTACTTTGTAGCGATCATTTTCATTTCAAAGTACTTACTGAAATATCAGTAGCTGCGGAAAAACGATTTTGCACTTGTTTCACGTTCAACACAAGACCACTGTCAGCCTCTTTCTTCATAAACTTGTGCACGTTAAGATAATTTCTCTACTCTGACTGTGAATCTCTTTGCTTTCTCCAATATGCTTTCCTCTTTTCACCTCAGCTTCCGTTGAATAAAACACCGTAAGCAACACAGGTCCACAATCACCTTACTTGTGGTAACACGATTTGCCCCCTCCCCCCCTCAGAGAGGAAGAGGAGGAGAGGGAGGATGCCTCTTTCGCTGAGGGGGTCTTCATCAATGGAGGTTTCACCGATAAAAAGAATTCTTTTCCTTCAACTATCACCTTCTCAAACTGTCGCTTAAAAAAAAAAATGCAGTAAGCACCGAACACCCGTACCATTAAAATCTGAACTCAAATTATGGATATAGGTAATTGCTAAGGTGGTTAGGAACTCAGATCTCAGTGGTACTCTCGCATCGTCACGCTGATTGCAGGCTTCTGCGCAGCTGATGGCCAGAGCTCAAGCTAAACCAAATGGCCTGTACTATGCAATCTAAGGTATGTACAACGTACATATTTTGCAATCTACTTTTTATTACACAGACCCCACGTTAAGGAACTACACTCAGCATTGAAAGCATGTCCGCTGGTCCCTGCCATCATTAAGTTCAGAACATTGTTTAAATGTTTTTTTGATAATTCATGTTTTGAAACACTCTGGCTTAAGTGCTCAGTCGTTAGGGCATCTGACTACCATGCGAGAGACCCAGGTTCGATCCCCGGCGGCGGAGAATCGGGACTTTTTCAACCTGTTCAAGCAGCAGCTCCTGCCACCCAGTGTCGTATAAAGTGGGTACCTGGTGGAAACTCTGGTGGGTAAAGGCAGCCAAGGCCAGCTCGGCCGAGATGAAGAAAATGTGGTACCCTAACCCCCCTATATGCCTGCATGGCGTGGTGCAAAGCACAGGGGAGCACTTTACTTTTTTACTGGCTTAAGTGACAACAATCTGTGGTTTTACATGCATTGCTACATCCAAACAATAAACACTGAAAACAAAAGAGCATCTTCACAACGTTGCACCCACATAGCCATTTGTATTTGGCATACTCATATCAATCATTCTTGAATGTTCTTTTGAACATGTGCTTGTGCAGGCCCACCTTTTTTGATTTGACTTTGTTCATTTTCACTCAGTCGCAAGAATGGGATTTCTCGCAAACTCCTAACAGTATTTATAGTGTATATAAATGCTATGATAAAACACAGGATGGTTTTGTTATTTACACGCATGCCCAAAAGCCAGTGTACAATTCACTCACTTCAAAACTAATTGGTAACCACTTGCCAGCAGATTTCACACACTGCCTTACATTCTTACTTTGCCATGAAGAATGGGTGACGCCTGACCCTTCCAAAATAACTTGCCCCCTTGCAGTACTTGTTAGAATAGCAATGTTGGAACGTGAAAGCTAAATCTTCAGTATCTGCCAAAATATTGCTGAATCAAATTTACCAGTTAAGAATTCAAAATGTAATTTTAAAAAATGCTGTTCTGACTTCAAATTTAAATTAAAATCTAATTTCAGATTTTCTATGGATTTTTTAAAAATGTACAATTAAAACTCTTACCAACCCAAGCCCAACCAATAAATTAAATTTCATTGCATGTGCATTTATATGCACTAATCAATTAATATTAGTTGGTAATTATTTCTTTATTGTTAATTAGGTGACAATGGCCCTTACTATTCTGGGTAACGAGGAAAATCCACATTGGATTAATGCAAGTGTCATTGGCATTTTTCTTTGCTATATGGGTTGGTGAGAGTTATTTTCTTGGTACAAGAGATGTTGGTTGTTATGCAGATGCCTAAGTGCATTCAATAAAGTTGCACACCTCTCAGCGAATCACATAAACCTGGAAATATATTATGCAACTCCTGCAGACTATTTTCTAAAGAACACCTAATTTTGCCAGAAAGGTTGCGTGTCACTATTCTGTAAATTTCAGCATGCACTACAATTTAAAATCCTCCAGGTTTAGTGAATTCTCACTAAAGGGCAACTATGTAGCATAAACATCAGATCCATGGAGGTACGAAGGGTAGATCACTTTTATGTACGCTGTACTTGGGTGTTGAATGTAAAAGTATTGTGTTCGCATCATGAAATTGTCATGATCAGACATTATATTTCTCATTTATATCCTCTAGCTGGCAGCATGCAACAAATTTACTACTACTAAAATCTTAGCCTAATATTAACCTTCAGCCAACAGAGCCACCACGTAGAGCCTCTGAGGATTTTCAAGCATGCTATTTTCAAACTTGCTGCGAAGTAGAAAAAAATTGTAGAGAGGTGAAATCTCTTTTATTTTCTTTCTTAAAGACAGAGCTTTCAGCAGAGATAAAAGGAGGACCATAAAATTGAATGTATATGAAAAATTCAGGAACCCTGAGATACTGATATGCCAATATCAATAGAGTACCAATAAATTTGTTCCATTTCTATATTAAGGTGACCATTTGAATTAAACAAACTTGAATTGACAGCCATGTTTGAATTAATTCATGACTGAGAAGATAGAGTTAAAGACTTAAAATTCACTTCTGTAAGAAGATGCAACTGTTCATTAACTAATAGGTAGAGGCATGCATATTTTGTTTTTGATGAAAACACGACACGAAATTTGAAATAACACACTGTAATGTTCATTTTTCATGATTTTGAAAGGTGTGAGGTACGTTTTTTAAACATATTTTGTCACAAACTGATGCGAATTATACTCATAAACATGAAATTTAGAGTCTAATTACTGACACAGCACTTTCTGAACTCTGAATTATCGTTAAAGTTATGAAAATCATGAAAAATTGATTAATTCTGTTGTAAATGTTTGAAAAGCAAACATGAACTTCTTTGTACATGAATAAACATAAAATACTCTGACAACTACATAAATGTGCTATTAGAAGTAAAAAGTTAATTTTGTGTAATACGTGTATCTTTTTAAATCCAATGCAGTGTTTTATTTACCATTTTAACACCAAAGTGCCGTTTTATATACTGCTTTAATCCTGAAATGTGCCTAGTTTGTGTACTGAAATCTTGATATTTGATTCACCATAAATATGTGTGGCTCTACTAATAGGGTAGGAGAATAAGTAGCACTTATTAAGCTGCGTCTGTAGTGAAACACATTAAGTGGCAGACTCAGTCTTACCATGATGTGCTCCATGCCTGGGTGGTTCTTTTGGAATGCCTTTTCATATAATTTTCATTCATTATCATCGTGGACATTCAAATCTGAATTGTGAATCCAATATCCAGATCCCAAACTCAGGATCTGATTTCTGAATCCTAAACCCTGGGTATGTCACAACTCTGAATCCTGGACCCAATATCCAAATCCTAGATCCCATTTCTGAATTCCAAGTATTCAAAGATTTAGATCTGCTCAATCCTAATCCTCACTGCTACAATTAGCTAATTACAAAGTGATGGATGCATCCTGCACCGTGGCCATGAGCTCTAAGGTTTCATGCTTTGGGCTCTGGTTACAGGTCGTGTGCAGGTTCGAGTCTCCTGGGGGAATCTCCTGAGATTTCAGCCTATGTATGGGACCTGTGGTCGCCCACCATCATGAGGAAATTGGGGAGTATCGTAATCCGGGCATGGAAACCGACGAAGACGACGACTGGGAGTTGATCGTGCTGACCTCACTTCACCCCGTAACTGGTTGGATGATCTTGCACCTCAGCAGGTGGGAGTGAGGCCCTGGCTCTCATGGGCTGTTGCGCCATGGCTAAACATTCAAATTTTATTTATTATATTCTGTTTCTGGATTTTAACAAGAGCACATGTATTTCATATAAGAGTAGTAATAATGTGCATTTTTTTCTGAAGTGTCTCAGAAATTAATGATCATTAATGGTATTTTTTTTCATCTTTAGGTACCGATGGATAATCCAAAAACTGCTTTGAAGATATTGCAAATTATCACCAACGCAGAATAATACACAGTTGAAACTGTGATGTACATCTGAAATGTGATACTCATGTATGTTGTGATATAATGATAATCCGTATAATCATTTGCGGTAGACATTGTCATGTATTACGATGTCACGTTAAAATATTTTACATATGCTAAAACATAGTTTTTAAAGGAATTTATTAGAACAGTCAGTTTCAAGTTTGAGGGACTCAAAAGTATCCAGATCCATATATAGTGCATTGATAGCTCAGTAAATTAGACAAGGAATTGCCTTACCTTGCTAGTGTATGTTTGAAACAAATGACTAATTTCGGTAGTGATGTGTTGAGAAGGAAGTAATTAATGTAAATGATGCAAAGATTGACTAATCATGTCGAATGCTCGTGTCATGTTAAATTTTCTTAGACATTTGTATTTTAATGTGATAATTATTTTCTTATAATTTTATTTTAAAGCCATGAAAGGCTGGTATCATTTACCACACAGACAAGATTGTTAATCATTATTAATTAATATCAGATTATTTTGTTATATGTTTGTATGCAAGAGAGCACTGTGCTCGGTGACAAAGGAGTGTCAATAAGATTTATAAAATATCTACTACAAGATAAGCAACTGTTTTTTAAAAGTATTGTTTTTGTCTAGTTAACAGAAAATCCAATTTGTGCCAAAGATTTCTACTAACATAATTGTGTACACTGTATAGCAAATTGGCTACCAAATATGCATTTTGGTTACTTTATAAAGACAATGTTGACCAGAATTCAATATTATAAAAAAAAAAAAAAATCATCATGCTTTCCTTTTACAAAGCTCAAGATACAGTATCAGAAGCTATAAGAGACTTAAATATGAATCACGAATTAAATATGAAAGAGATGCATTATTTTTGTCTATTTATCATTGTCTAGTAATGGACATATGTTTATTTCAATCTATTCTAAAATATGAAAGTAATATTCTGTTTTACTATTACTACTACTATTAGTGCATGTGAGAGAGAGAGAATGAGTGAGTGTGTGTGTGTATTTCTATCATTACTAGATTACTGAAATGCTGATAGGTGCATTGCCCCCAAAAACGTCTTCTCTGGTGCTATAATAGACCAGTAGAATGTGAGCAGTTTGTTTGTACCAATGAGAAAAGAAATGGGCAACTTTCAAATACATTTTTTAACCAGTTTTATTGCTTGTAAATACTGATAAATGAGAAATTAACTAACTTTTCTTTCTTCCATAATAAGTATGTTTTTTATAACATGCTTTTGTGTTAGAACTTTCAGTGTTTCTTTGGTAGTTACTTTTATTTTTTGTTCATGTATTTTGTTTTTTAAGAGGATAAACGTTTGTTCCTATATCTTAATTATGTTCCTATAGTGATGTGAAAGAGAAAATTTCTGATGTAAATGTGTGATTGCATGTTGTATAAATTAAACAGATGAGAAAGAATAAAATCATCTTGCATTGTTACTTACAGAAATAAACTTTGCAGTGATGAAGTTCATTCTACTGCTGTCTGAAAGAAAAAAACAAACTATAATGATCACAGTTGAAAATGAACACATTTCTTTCTTTTTTTTAGAAAAAGTGGAAATTAATGTTCCTCTTCTGCTTTTTCCTGTGTTGAATGGCACCTACCTTTTAGGAAGTGTGTCTGCAAAGTAAAGATACCTGTAGTTTTCCCACCACAAAAATTAGGCTACAATTCCATTATTAGTCTTTTTATAATCATTTGTAAAATTTTTTGAGTGCTGATGTATTTTTTCCTGCAATCTTCATTATTTCATTGAACTTTGTGTAAAATTTCAAAGAGATCTGATGATTGGCTAATGAAAAAAGAAATAAAATGTAAGCAAGGGTATCTTGTATCGAGTGATGGACAACACTAATTTGATGACATTTCAAAGTGCTGCAAAATGATAACCATTTGAGATAGAGTGAAAAAAAATATTCTTTCAACCATAAAGGAAAGGTGTATACCAAATATCATTGAAATCGGAGTTGGTGGGTGTCATTACCTCGTTGAAATGGTGTGGAATGACCTGACCCAAAGGCTAATATGTATGCACATGATTTTTATTTTACAAAAGTTCCACTACAAATGAATTACCTTTACATATTTTACTTTTCAACATAGTTGCTGCCATTATCGAAACGTATTAAGTCTGGGACCCAGCTTCTGTATTCCAGTCATAGAATTCTGGTGCCTGGCTGTTGAACCACATCATGATTCTTTTCACCTCATCATTGTTATGGAACTATTTCCCAACGAGACATTTCTTTAGGTGAAGAAACAAGTGAAAGTTAGTGGGTGCAAGGTCCAGACTATACAGTGGATGGTCAAAAACATCCCACATGACTGCCGAAGCACTATGGTGACATTCGTGGTGCAGACATTACGTGTCAGCATTATTCTCCTTTTGTTTTGACCTTTCATTGTCTGACAATATGCAGCAGCATTAATTGTAGTGACAGGAGTCATGAAGTACCAAAAAACTGAAGAAACCATGATTTTTTGGGGCTGAATTTGAAAGTTTTGATTTTTTTTTTGTTTCGGGAGAAGGGGTATGTAGTGAACGTTGTTTGGATTCAGGTATGGTGGTAAACCCACGTTTCATCTTGTTATGGTGGAGTCCAGAAAGTGATATTCCTCTGCATAGCATGTGACAAAGTTGAGCATGAAACCCATTTCCTTTTGTCTTCATCTGTTCACATTTTGAGCATCCAGCGTGACCACAATTCTAGGCACATTAGTCACAAACTGCTTTCATTTAAGTCTCTCTATTGGGCATGTATAATGATTCTAAATAGTGATGATCCAACACTTTTATGATGTCCATAATGTTTGCTATAAAGTAATACACATAAAAAAACTGTCAGCTGTAAAATTGCATTTCTTAATGTACTTTTCCCCCGAACAGCCTAAAATTTTCTGTACCGTTATTTCACATCCTCATGAATCATGGCTTTAGACACACTGGAAATGAGGTCATGCAATTCTTTTATAGTCAAATGGCAATTTGCAGGAATTTCCTCTTTAATTTTATTGCTGACTGCCCTTTTCTTGATTGTGAATATCAGTTCTGCCTACCAAAAATTCACTGCATCACTTCATCACATTTTGTCGCTTTATAATGTTCAGATAATCCAGTGATTTGTCTGTGAATTTCTGCTGGAGAAACCACATGCCTGAATACATCTTGTATTTGGCAGCACATACTTTCTGTTGAATTCCGACAACCATTTTAGTGAAGAGCACAAACAATGCTTTCAATCGATATTGATGAAAGTTTCTATTGCTTACTGAACAAAATGGCTAAAATTACTCAAAACTATTAACACTAGTATTCTACATAGCCTTTCACCAGGCACGTATCATATCACCTGAAGCTGGGACCCCAGATGTCATAACCTGATAGTCTAATCACTCCATAAAAAGGGCCCGGTGAAGAAGCTGGAAAGAGCTTCCTTCAAGCAAATTACACCAACGATCTTCAGCAGATGTAAAAAACTGCAGATACAAATTCTTCCGGAAATCGTAGGAAAGATAATGCAAACGCAGCCTTACGCTAAAACCACTGTTATCGAGAGACGTGGTCTTGTCAACGGCTTTAACGATCAAAAGTTCGAATTCCACATAAACAGCTAGAGAGAGAATTTCTCACCCCAGTTGTACTTAGAAATCTATCACGTGAACAGTTCTTGTCTCCCCAAGTTATGGGCTGAGTATCGATTGTTACGTAAAGAGTTACCGTGGGGAGTGGTGCGCTAGTGAAGTTTCATTTCAGGGAACGTGTCGTCACATCTGGATCTACTGATACAACGAGACCTTCATGCTACAGGAAACCAGAGGTAAATGAACGTTCCTTTATCCTCCTCCTCATTATTCTCTCAACCCTGCCAGATCAGTCAACCAGCAAAGTGTTAAAATCTAATGTTTAAAGTGTTCTCCTTATTTCACAGGGCCCCCTTTGCTTGGTTACGTGTTAACGTTATTTTCCTGGGGTGTTACCCCAAGATATAAGTGTACCTCTCGCTGCCAATACCTCTAGACCCAGGCTCTCACATCCTGAGATTTGATCCCCAATAAGAACTGTAAGGGTTTTTGTATGGTATATTCTAGGCTAGCTAGGCTATCCTCGAAGCCCAGACTAAATACAGGAAATAATCGACTAGCAAATGTGAATGATGCTTTGCTCTCAAATGATGACCACGGGGGAAAACAATAGTTTAAGGGCATCTTTCCTTTAAACTATCTCCAGACTTCTGCCTGAGGAGGCAGGGCTTCCAATACGTACTTGGTGATGAGTTTTAACACACATTCACTGGAAGACTCCTGTGTTCCTTCTCCCCAGAGGTAGAATCTCACAGTGATGCCAATTGTATTGATCGATTGATTTGGTGTTTCAAGTCCACTTTATGCACAGTAAGGCTAATCGGGACTGGACCTACACTTTAAAGTGCCTCCACCGGCAAGGCAAATATGCTACCAGCGTGCCATCGGGAGGATCACCAATTGTATTACAAAATTTGCTAACCAGCGTGGGATTTTTCCCAGGATGGAAATTTTGAAACAAAACTACAATTACAGGAACGGTCATGTGACAAGGAAATTGTTCTCTGGGCAAACAACAACACTGTCCCATTGAATACATGCAGAAGCGAGAGGCCACTGACCTCTTCAACCATGCTCTGTAATGATGAGGATGACGAGATTTTGAACTGGGGGAGACTGGCTGACAGGCCAGTTCGTGAGTGGGAATCACATTGAAGGATTTTTAAGAAAATTGCATTCCTTCAAGTAGTGAATGAAAATGAGTGACATAATTGATGAAACAATGTCCTCGGTTTTTGTATAGGGATAAGCTTCAAATCGTGAAGATATGCAGGCCTCTCTCTGCCTTCCCAAAGAAGAGAAGAATGGATGTGATTTAGTTTCATTATTACTGTTTCTTTTTTTTTTGCCACTCTTAGCTAATTGTGACAATGAGGATGAGTGAAGATACAATGAAATTGATGAAGGGGCATTCAGAAAGAATACCCATGCCCAGACCAGGATTCAAACCCGAGACCCTTGGCATTGTAGCATGCTGTGACTCAGTCACGAAGGTATGCAAGAGTTCCTGTTCAAATTAAATATTCAAGGTAAGAACTTTATTATATATATTTTATTCTCGCACGTAGGCCTACATATATGGAAATATATATAGGCCTCTGTATATTGGAAATAACCATGAAATACTTGAAATCCTTTCTTTACTGTTTAATATGTTAATGATACAGTGACATTTTTGTAATTATTTGTAAGGTATGTTTTTTTAATCACAATTCCACAACACTTCAAAATCCCAAAAATTGATCAAAAAAAAGAGATTTCTCCCCTCCCTCTCCCCAGCAAAATTTGTCCATTCAAACATTATGATAGGAAAAGAGAGCCCAGGTTTTGATCCCAATATACATTACTGCCTTTTACGTGTAACATATATACATTGAGAGGAAAGTTTGTGCTAGATCTGTTAACCACAGGAGGTTGTGAAATAAATCTAATCTTTCAATTTCATGTCATGAAACTGTGTCCTCTTGGCCCCCTTGTGCGCACACCTATATATTTCAGGTTTCACTCCAGGGACGGCGACAGGGGTGGGCACGGGTGGGCAAGCACCCACCCAAAAATTCCTGTGCCCACCCAATCAAATTCAATAAGTACATGTACTCGGGGATATATGAATGATTAAATATTTAAGTGTAACCTGGTGTTCATAACATGTATATTTTACTTGTGAATATTAGCTATGCTGGAAATGTTCACATATTATCAACCCATAGAAAGCCACTTTTGTCATTGTTGAAACAAAAACTGTGATCAAATTAATACTTCCATGTTTAAAAGCAGCTAGTAGGCTTAGGAGGCTCAAAATTATGCAGGGTATGATCAAGATTATATCAGAATTGTGGGTGAACTTGAGGACTGCAGCTCCAGCCTGGCTATGGTTAAAATAATCTCCAAATAAACAAATCTAAATAACATCTTAGCGTTACTTCCACCAGCAACACAATAAATTATTTCGACTTTATAATTAATATTAGAATAATTTAATCAAGAAGACTTAGTTAGATGGCAGGCCATGTGACACGAATGGCAGAGGAAATAATAGTTTACAGGATTCTTGTTGGGAAACCTGATGGTAAGGGACCAGTAGGAAGGCTAAGACGAGGATGAAGGGATAACGTTGAGTTGGACCTAAAATAAATCGGTAAGGATGGGAAAGATTGGATTGATTTTGCCCAGGATAGGGACAGATGGAAGGCTTGTGTTGTTGCAGCCATAAACCTTCGGGTTTAAGTATGCTATAGAGCAGGCATGTCCAACGCGTCGATCGCGGGGCGTTTGTTGGTCGATCGCAGTTATCTATTGTAATTATACGAATATACGTTATTTGAATTCAACTTCTATAATGTATAATGGCTGAGTAGGTACAGATTTTTGCAAAGATTAACAATTAATAGTAGCTCACTGCCTGTTGTGACAATAAAAAGTAGATCACTGCTTGATTGAAGTTGGACATGCCTGCTATAGAGTATAATATAATTTTAATTAGCTTTGCATTGAAATTCCAGAAGTGTCCCTTTTTTTTCATTACAATTTTTATATACCTGTCATCTTCAAATATCAATATGGTATACAAAATATCAACTTTATATTCGTTCTACTAATAAGAAGGAATCACAACAATCACTACAAAACCGAAGTGAATAAATTTTAATAAATCAGTTATGTATGGAAAAAGCTACAGAATTATTCAATTGCTAATAAGTCGCTTATCCTATTTAGAAATCCTCGTTCCACACATAAATTTTGTCACGTGAATCAGCCGAAAATGTCAACAGAATCTGTAGATGCAGCTGAAGTAAAGAAAAGAGTTATGTCACGAAGTATATAGAATACGATTTTGTTAGTTTGTTTCTAAGCCCACTTTTATGCTCAGATAGGCTAATCGGGACTAAACATACAGTTTATCGTGTAGTCTGAACCTGTGTGCATTGTGCTTCCACCAGAGCAGGGGGAGTCGAACACAGGACCTCTTCATTATAATGCGACAGCGTTATGCCATTGGGGGAAAAAATATACAGAAAGAACTCGCACAAAACGTGGCATTTTATCACAACAGAAGAGGGTGATTGCCTGAGACAAATATTTGAGACTTTCGGAAAACAACGACATTGTTCACGGAATTAGCTGCCTTGGTCCACTAATGAAACGCTGTGGGATTGAAATTACCACCTGAACTTTCTAAGAGGTATAAACTAATGAAACTCCATTTTTGGAAGAGTAAGTTCTGGTTGATTTGTTTCATTTTAAGTCATTTTTGTGCTAATTTTAATAATGACGACGTTATAAGGTTCAATGGCGATTAAACGAAGGGGCGAAAACAAACACACGCTGACACTCAAAACACAAACCCTCATAAATTATTACTTTGACAGTGGTTCGAGGTGCCAGGGACTCGTTGCCCTGAAAGAATAAAGTTTCCAGGGTATGCTGCACAGGATAGAGGTTGACATTCTAGTGTGTTCGAAATGGTCACGCCATACAACCCAATGAAAAATAGATGAATTATTACTGGTACGATGATCAACTTCGATGAATTCCTTGTGTTCTAAATCATTTTGTTACCTCAAAAAATATGTTCATGTAACCATACGTGTATTGCTTCTCCCTCATTAGTAATATGACAGTTCTTCAGAAAACGAAGAGCAACTTAGCTAATAATCTCTTCAATTCTGAACAGATTTTTCAATCTTACTTGTTTATTACTTATGACGAGTGATATTTTGTCAAAATAGCCTTTCATTAGCCTAGGGATACTTAATGGACAACCGACAAATAATTTGTTTTCCGTGTGTGTTTTAAATCATTCCTAATAAGACGTTCATTTTAATCCAAACATTCAGTGGCGGCGATTAGGAGGAGCGGGAAGTGGGGGATGCAGTTCCCCAGCCACATTGGCCTCTTTATGCTAAGCCTTTTCTACCAAGAAAACGTATATTCAGGGGTGCCCACAGGGGGGGATTATGGCGCAGGCTGCGCCATCGAGATACTTTGGGGGATTTTTTCCCTTCACATAATGTAAAATTGAACATTTATATATTTTTCCAAAATACAGGTAAACATTTTACACCTTAAATTCACCATATTTAATCCTCCATTAGATGAAGAAAAGAAAGCGTTTAAGGTCATTATTGAAGGTGCGGGGGGGGGGGGGGGGATAAATATCCAACTCTCATATATTAGGCCTTAATTGACACGTGGGTTCTAGGGAGAATTCTGAATTAAACGTTGGCGGGGACAGTATTCAACTCTAAGTCTTAGATTATGGCGGGTATTTTAGTTAGAGGGGCATTGAGCATTAAGGTATCCAATTCTTGTGTATTACTATTGTCTAAGAATGTTGCAGAAATTCTGGTGTGGAGACTGAGAATTAATTTTTTGGAGGAGGAAATATCCAGTCTTCAATATCAACAGTAAGTCTAAAATTGGCATGGACATTTTTGTGGTAGGATTGAGTATTAAATTTAAAGGGGGAAATAGGAAGCTCTTGATAAAGTGTTAAATCTTAGATTGTCAAGGGATTTCTGTAGTGAAGAGAAAGTTTGAACATTAAATTTTGGAGACTGTATTTAGCGATATGGTATCCACACGTTTTCGACCCCGAACGTGCTAAAACAGAAGTTGGAAAATACTAAATATCCCGGGATCCTAAGAAAGTATTGACACTCCATTAAATTAATATTCTTCAAAGCCTACAAAGAAATGGATGTAAAAATGTTCTTGCTTGCTTCGCTCGCAATAATGTGTTTGTTACAACAATGCGTGTTTGGCGCTTTACTGAGGTGGATGTGAATTTTTATGTTATAGCTGCATTACAAGACATGAGCGATATTCTCCATATTCATGAGTAACATCACTTCTTAAAATATAGTACTTAGTGTTGGTATACTGCTTATTTTAAAGCAGGTGTATCATTTGTAACAAAAAGCTAAGGAAAAAGTTACTTTCGGTGTAGGGATTACGATATAGTTTCAGGGCGCAAATGATATGATTTGGGGGGGAGGGACGGATGACATGGACGTGATTTTTGTGGGGATGCGCCATTGGCCTTGGGGGGGGGGGGGAAGGGCACCCCTGCGTATATTGTCCTTGCCGCTCAAATGTTTGCACCCAATCGCTGCTACTACAAACATTCAGATAGATTTGTCAGTTGTACAAACCTTGTAAGCTAATAAAAGTAACCCCTAAGGAGTAAGAAAACTCTTTCAGTCAAAAACTTATAGGATGAAAATACTATGCTCAGAAACATGCATTTAAATTACGAGAAACTTCACGATTGTCTACCATCGCACTTTCTATCATTGACGCCGAATACATAAAATGAAGTATGTGCCTTGTATTTGCAACACAAGCTTAAACCTAATTCACATTTATTTCACTGTATTAACATGCATGAAAGAATGTGTGGCTGGGCTATGGCTGCGCATGTGTAAACACTTCCTTGAAATAATTGTGTCCATCAGAGACAAAACAAAAGGGAAAAGAAGTAAGAGGAAAATCGGGAGTGTAAGAGAGAGGGGGATACATACGTCTTACATACACATACATGGTCTTACATTTACACTGCCCACCCTAATCTATCACTATGGAGCTTCTGCCCACCAGGTCGAAAATTTCTGGCGCCATCCCTGTTTCACTCCCTCTGACCACAAAAAACGAATAACACTTTGTTGCTCTTCTACGGTACAAATCAACAGTGTAGCGGCCATGTTGTATGAGCTACTGCGCAGGCGCGTATTGCTTGATCGTCACGACACCCTTATGGCATGTTGCTAAGGAACCTTTTTGAGTGCTGAAACACAAATTTTCGTTGTGTATAAATCTCCATGAAGTTTAGAATAAAATTCCTCTTATTTAATGACTTCCCCTCCTACATTTTTCAATTTGCTTACCTGATATTGAAAGTGATGAATTTTAGGTATTTTCATGTTATTTGTAGTCAAAAAATTATAAAATAGACTAATATGAAGAACAACATCAATCACTCAGCATATAGTTGTTGTTTTAACATGGAAGTCAACAAATTTAGCACACATTAGAATACAAAAAAAATAATTTCCATAGGACCACATTGCCGTCAATTTTCATAGTCAATTGATGTCTTCAAAACATATTTTTTGCAAAAAAATTAAAAATTGTGTTTTTGAGATTTTCCAAAAAAACATTTTTTTTAGTTTTTTTAAAAATTACAAAATTCAAATACCACAGTCATTTTTAATTTCAAATTAAAGCTCATTAAAAGCAGAAAAGATTGATACAATGTGAACACTCTAGGTCAAATAGTTTTTGGTCTACAGCTGATTAAGATTTAAAAATGTCATCAAATTTTAGGATTTTTTGCTTTTTTGAAAGTCAATAATTCAAAACCTAAGAGCCGAAAAAATTTGAAATTTAGCAATTTTTGTCCCCTTGATAGGTACAATGTATAAACAAAAAATCTAAAAAATCTGAATCCTTAAGGTTCAAAAATAATTATTAACGATTGATTTGACATGGAATGACCCAATCACATTTTCGCTGCAGATTGTGAGAAATAGTTGTGAACACTGCACTGCACTGTACTTTATTAGGTATTGTTAAACATATTTTGCCTAAACTACAGAAGGTCGGTCCGCGTTTACGGAAACGATTTGGAACATCTGCCAAGGGTGCTGTAATCGCACGGGGAGCAAGCGAAGCAGAGCAATCAGAAAACAGGTGTGTGGAGAAAGACGCTAGAAGACAGTGAAGTTTGCCAAGCGGGAAATGGCTGCAAAAGTGATCCCATTCTGGGAAGGGTACATCATAGCTCTTTCCGACATAGTTAAAAAGGATGGAAAACTGGAAAATTTCTGGTAATTTCTGGATCCGCCACTGCGCATAAGTCAGTTGACCCATGGAACTAATGACGGAATGAGGAAACAGGGTGGCTACTCTAGGACCATGATAAAATTCAAATATAATTCCCAGTTTTCAAGGCAAATTTTCCAAAAATTCAAGGCCACAAGCAGATGTTTTCTCTATTTTAATCTTGCATATTACCGCCTCTCAACACCCACACATATGCACCAGAGGCGTAACCACGAACTTTTAACTATTGTCTGAGGAGGGGGAGGAACAAGTAACAGGATAAACGTACCAATAATAATAATAATAATAATAATAATAATAATAACATTATTATGGCTATTATTATTATTAGTAGTAGTGGCAGTATCAAAGACGTTATCATCCTCGTAAATTACACAAAAATGGGGTAGAAGTCTGTGTTAAAGCATTTGCATTGGAACCCTTCAATTTCACATTAATTAATAATGGAAAACAAGTACACAAATTGTATTTTTGAATGGCAGGAAATAAAATGCATTCCGAGTATTATTCTTTTTGTACATATAACATGTATAACTTTCATGTACAACATATGTTTTTTATACATATTCAAAATGGAGTGATGTAAAATGAGAAAATACATGCCAACACTAAATTGTATAAGTATTCAAAGTTTCTTTAATAGACATATATATATACACACACAGCATATAGGTATATTCATTACACAATCAATTCGTCCACCTCATAACAAACAAACAGCAAAAATTATATAAATTGCCTCTCAAATGTGCACGCTCCTTTTCCTCCCAACAATTGTTCATGCATTTATGACAAAATCCATTAAGAGAAGTCTTATTTCTCTCTCTCTGGTAATTTACAGTGCATTACAGAAAACAATCATATTGCGAGTGAAGCGAACAAGAAAATTTTTAATCCATTTTTTTTGCAAACTGGAAACAACACAATATTGATTTAATAGGGTGCAAATAATTTCACGAGATGCCATGGCATTCTCTCTTTTACAACTTTTATTATTTAGATTGTTCGGCAGCCAGGCTCGACGCCCACCGCTCCCTAGCTATGGCTCTGAACTTGAAGAGACTACGAAAAGCAGGTATTGCAAGCGAAACGAGTGAGAAAATCTTTTGAAATGTATTTTTATTTGCATAAAATTTGAAATCGAGAGGGATAATTGCCCCTCTGTGCCCTCTGCAATCAATGTTTACCCCTTTGCCCTCCTAGAATTGATTTACATTCAAGGTGGGGGGAGGGGGCAATGCCCACTTGCTCCACGGTGGTTGCGCCACTGATATGCACACACAAATATAGTAACAATATGAAGTGTCTGTGTGATTCCAATGTATCCAAAAATTCTAATTTAATTTAATTAACTGTGAAAAATTGTTAATTGTGTAATTATTTCACTCAATCTACCTAATAATCTTCAAGAAATCATATTTTGCAATAATTTTCCGTCTGTCAGATTGGTCTAGAAAGTAAACAGATCGAGAGAATTATCTTTTATTTTTCACACAACATTATTTTCCTTCCTCGATAAAAATAAAAACTCAACTGTGAAAATCTCGCCTCAGGATTGTGGTGTTTGCTTATAACTCGTATAATTTTAAAAGCTCCACCACATTCTCCTCGTTATTCTAACAAGGAGTTTTGCGTCATTGTGTCCCTGACGCTCGGCTCTGGATGTCGAGCAGAGTAAATTTGGCAACGCTGTTTCCCCTAGCGGAGAACTTTGTAACTAAAGGGGGAAAGCTTCAGCTACGGGCGAAGTTTTCTCCCGAGAGAACAGTCGTTGCAGCTGAGGCATTGGTATAGTAAGGAGCTTCCTTCTCCTTCCTTGGTCACAGGCGAGGGTGATCGGATCCGCATCGACATACGAATTTGACTGTGGCATTGGACTGATGTCTGGACATGGAATAACGGGGTATAATAATCTAAATTATTTTGGTTTATGTTAAAGTTAATTGACCGGTCATTTTTTTAGTTCAGTAATGATTTTCAGGAATAGTCTTTTTTTGAATTATCCATTTGGTGTTTTGAAACTTAGTGCATTTATTCCATGCCAAACGTAGTACAGTTAAAAATTCGACATCTTGATTGTTGAGAATTTCGTCGATATAGGATTCCGATCACCTAAACTATAAACATGATTTTGTATTTATTAAAAGGGTGTTCATTATTATAATTTTTAACGACATGTAGGATAAAAGGGAATTATTTATTTCTCCACGTGGGTTTTATTATATTGTACAGACAATTATATATATATATATAGGGAGAGGTTTTTTGTTAAATTGTTGGGGAGATGTTTCTAATTGTCCGGGTGACAATTTGTTACAATAAATGGACACTAAAAATGAATTTTGACGTATCCAATGGTTCTTATTTTTACGTTCACTAGCTTTCCACCTTGCTTTGATATATATATGTTGAGAGCGTTTCCGTTTTCGTGGCTAGACGACCACGAACACGGAAACCAATATTAAATATCGACGATTAGATAATCTGGGAAATATATGGTATGGTGGGGATTGGTGCTCGTGATCCACGTTAATTTCGGAGTCAGCGCAAGGGGGCCAATTATATCTGTGGTCATCGTTTTGGAATGAATGGTGATTTTACCATAGTGGCAATAAATGGTGGAATAGAGCAAAAAAGAGGAAAGGGTTGTGGGTATTTGAATATTCGTACAGATCTAGTTTTTTTTTGACAACCAACCTTTTTGTGGCTCTATTTTTTGGCCAGTGCTGATGTGAAGTGGTCGTGGACTTACTGGTATAACAAAACCTATTTCATATTATTGTTTAGCTTCCAAAATTTATACCACTATACTCAAAGGACGCGACCACGTCACAGGATTCAATAGGATTTGGATTAATAAAAGTTGCAATTTTTCACGGCTACAGAGAAAAATTCAAGCAGAATTCATGCATAATTCCCAGAGCAAATAATTCACGCAGAATTCCCAGAATTCCCAGTGAGTAGCCACCCTGGGAAATAATGATCGAAATAGTTCACAGATAGTGATATATCCTGATCACCGATAGGTTTGGGTTGCCTTGCAATTTCACTTTGAGGAATGGTTTAGGAGACGGTGCACAACTGGCAAACATAGCGTGATTGTGACTGTTTTGGGGAACTGAATTTTGCGCCACCTTGTATTAAAGTGAAAACATGTAGTGGAAACTTATGTGCTGGTACGTTGCAACACGAATGCTTTGAAATGTTTTAAGTCTATGTGGAAATATAAATGTCTATGAGCATAGGCCTAGCATAGTGGGTGCAAGGGGGACACTACCCCCCAAATGCTCAGGTTTATGAAAATTTACAGGTAATGGTACTTTTGGTAACCTCCTGAAACCTGAGAGAGTAAAGTAACAAAATTGTTTTGATTTTGCAAATGTAACAGTTATTTATCAAAATAGTCCTGGATGATATTTTTATTGGCTTGAAAACTTTTTAATTCTGCACCCCCCCCCCCCCTCCCTTCCGCAAGTTCAGCTCAGTTAGATTCTACTCCCCAAAGTTATGTCCCAAGCTACACCTATGTCTATGAAAGTTACAAAAAAAAAGCATAAGAATATTGCGATATAAAAGATAAGGAGGCACTAAAAAATTACCTAGAGACAGTGTAAAAGATCCCTGCTTCTCATAAATCTAAAATAATTGGTAAAAACATTGTCATCTCCTCCCAACATGGACGATAAGGTGTGGGAAAGAAGAGAAATTTGAGAACATTAAAAACAGCGCATTCCATAAGAATGTGCCGAACATTTAAAATAACATTAAATACACTGCAGAGTGGAGGGTCCATCTTTTGCAGATGAGAACTATGGGTGAGACAGCCATGTCCAATGAGAATTTTTCAATGGTGAGCGTCCTTCTCTAAGTGTGATTGGGCATTAAAGGCAACGAAGCAGGTGCTGCTGCTGCCAAAGTCTTCCGAAGTGCTTTCCACCTTATATAGACTTTATATAGGCCAGGGACCTTCAGAATGTGTTCCGTTGTTTCCTCCTTGAGATTTGGCAGGATGGGTTGATTGATTGAGTTGGTGTTTTAAGACCACTTTATGCACAGTAAGGCTAATTGGGACTGGACCTACAGTTTAAAGTCACACTCGAACAACTATGTGCCTCCACCAGGGATTGAACCCGGGACCCCTTGATTACAAGGTGACAATGCTACCACCACTATGCCATCAGGGAGGCCCATTTGAGAGGGTGGAGTAACAGGAAACAAGCTCCCACATTGTCGATCCCATCATTGGTGCATGGCGTTTTCACACCGTTCCTCCTGCAAAATTATCAAGTCCACAAAAGCTTCATCAGCCGCAATCTTTTTTTCAGGAATTCTCAATAGAATGTATACTGATGCCTACGATCGTCATCGGACAGTTGCTGCAGTAGTTGAAATCATTATTATTTGAAGCACAAAGGTTTACAAGGAACCTTCACACAGTTGTTTTTGATTGTATCTGTATATAGTTCTGTAGTTGCAATTGTGGCTATTTCAGGAAACATGTGCAAACATGTTCACGTCTTATTCTGAGGTGGTAGTTAGGTGACCAATTCATTTGTACTTACAAAACCAACCTGTTTCACTAAACTATTTATACCATGCACAAAATGAATTGTCACTAGGTGGGCTTGTATCAAATGTCAAATGAAATGCACAGTGCACGGTAATTACAGATTTTGTTGCAAGGAAGTCCAACATGCAAAATGATTTTTCGACAGGTATAGCAGCCATTTTTGGAAATGTATTTTTATTTGCATTGTGACATTTTTCTACACGGATTAATAATAAAAGCATTACGTTATATTACCGCGTGAAAAACCTCACAGTTTTCCTCATTGCTTCGGTACGCATTGCGTCAGTCTTTTGTTAAGTTTCTAGTTGTCTGAATCACCGCTAGAGGCCCTCAGCTTCATCACTTGTTTCCGCGATTACGCATAGACTCAGCAGTAGTTTTGGGAAGCAGTCTTAGCTCGGAAGAACACAGGACACGTTGGTCACGATATACTTCCTCTTCCTCTTGTTTGACCTTCGAGAACAGTGCCTGCCTTTAACTAGCACTCTCGGATCACGTCGAAGAAGTTCTTTGAAACTGTATTGTGACGAATACGTGTGAGTTGCTGCTGTTTGAGAAGGAACGTGTTTGGCCAAAACAACGCTTAGAGAGAGGATGATTGAGTTTTGACGTTACGATTGTACAAGGAACCACGTAGTCGAACGGCTTGTCGCTGAGGTATGTACCTTTTCGTGATTGTCGGTAGTGAATAACGAAGTGTTATTGTGGAACGTACATAGTCATGATGAATTATTTGCACGTGTGAATTATCAAGAATTGTTGGAAGGAGTGCGAATGAAAGGGTTGGGTTTTTCTCTTCGCAACTATCAAGACGAATCATCGTCACGATTAGCCCAGAGTGACGATGTGCAACGTTTTGCTCCCCTTTTGCCCACTTTTGCCTAATTTGGCGAACTACTCGTGTACAGTATTATCGTAGTGTTACGCTTTATAATTATTGAAGAAACATGTTCGCTACGAGTCTCTAAAAGGAATTTAAAATGCACTTACGTAATTTCACGCGGATATATTGGGAAGAAATTGATACGCAACGTACCTTAGAAATACCTTGTGAGAGCACCAAAGAATTAAGATTTGTATAAGGTTGTTTAAAGGCCAAAAATTCATGATTAGGTCTTCGTAGAATAAAAGAAGAAACATTTTTTATAGAAATCGCTGCTAATCTAATTTATTGTCAATTTAGTATTGGTTTAATATGGAACACGTTGTTGTCATTTCACTTGGAAGTAATTTTAAGAGATAGATCAATCTATTGTTATAATTTCATGAAAGGTTGGACTATTCAATGGATGCCGGTTCATCTAATTGTTGTATTTGATGTTGAGAATAGTCATTCTTCGTTGCGGGACTATTATAATAAAACTTGACCACGTGTCGCAAATCATAAATTATGTTACCTATTTGTCCTAGAAACTATACTCTTGATCAAACTTGGGTAATTAGAATTGTACTTATATGGACACACAACAAACCCTCAACTTCTCTTCTAGATTAAGCCTCGGCTGGATGTTGAAAGAAATCCAAATTTCGAGAGTGTCGTTAGGTCCGTTCTAACAACAGTACCAAGGGAACGCGAGGGAGGCGCTGACGTCGCTTCCAAGAAATTCTCCTTTTCCCAGCCAAAAATCTCCCATATTCTTACCATCGTTACTCAGTTTCAGCAACCCGACCTCGCTGCTTTTACGATCTGGCAGGGAGAGGGGGAGAATGGAATGGTCCTTCCCACTGGCCATTGACAGATGTGCCGAAACCCTGAAGAATAACTGTTTTCCTTTCCTTAGTTGAAAAAAAGCTTACACATCGTCCTTTGAGATCACCAGCCTATGCACTGTGAAGCTGCATGTTTCTTTTTGTTTCCGTCGGTAAATTCATTTCGTTACAGTAAAATGGCCAACTAACATAGATATGTAGTAAAATACCTAAAATATAAATTCTCCGCTTTGGAATCAGGATTCTGTTGTTACTGTTCTCGTGCAAGAAGCTACACTTTGTGTTATCAGGGCCTCTCCGATGGCATAGTGGTGACGTCGTCGCCTTGTAATCAAGGGACCCCGGATTCAATACTCGGTGGAGGCGTAGTGGCTCCAGTGGCGTAGCAGCCACCCGCGCAATCCCCGCAATGTGTGGCGGGGCGAGGTGTAGGAGCCCCACAATGTGCTCTTGAATTTTGTATACAGGGTGTATATAAACATGTGTCAGAAACTTTAGGGATTTATTCGTGACATCAAAACATAACAAAAAGTTCATATGAACATAGGTCCGCAAATCCTTCATTAGGGAGGTACGAACGGAATTCCCTGTATTGACTCCTGGTTGTGTAATGTACCTCAAATGTGCATTTGTACTCACTTTCTTGTGTACGGTTGGGCATGGCATTTGTTTTTTTGTGTCCGATTGTTGTTTGTTCTGTTTTACAGTAACTTCCATTACAACACATCACAACGATGTATTCAGTGTCTGAAATGACGGATATGCACTACATGTACGGGCTAGCAGATGAAAATACGGACGAAGCATGTCAACGTTATGCTGAACGTTACCCTGGGAGGCAGTTACCTTGTGCAAGAACGTTTGTACGACTACACCAACGTTTGCAAGAGACAGGCACATTTGAGAAGAGAGTTGCAGATGGTGGGAGACCACGCGATGTACGAACGCCTGAGCTTGCAGAACGGGTTCTTCGGACTGTGGATGAAACTCCATCAACCAGTACAAGGAGAATTGGGAGAAGCGTTAATCACATGACGATCTGGAACATTCTGCATGAAAATCTTCTATACCCGTATCACCTCCAACGGGTGCAAGGATTAAATGAGGCACACTTTCAGCCACACTAAATTTGTGTCAATGCATGTGTTCAGACGAATTGTCATTCTTATTAAGCTTGTTGCCATGCAGTGTGCGCATGCGCAGTGTGAGTCCGAGTTGAGTCGTGAGGCGACGTACGTGTGTTGTACGCCTCATCATATTCGTGTACATTTGTGTGGAAACCTTCATTATATTTGGTGTTATTTACGTGCTTCATGTTATTAAAGTATATGTTAACCTACATATATGTTTAATTTGTACCAGAGTGAAACTGACATACGCGAAACCACACACCCAGGAACTAGGAAGCTAATCATGGTCCTCCGGGCCGGATAAATGGTTGATTCGATTCGTTACGGCACGGTCATCCGTTGTGTTCCCGCTGAGAAAGTGCGCCTTATTAACGGCTTTGTGTTTGAGCTTCGAGAGACAGTGTTTTTGTGCTTACCAGCAATTCTGTGCATCGTATCCTTGCCGGGTGTGACTGTGATCTTCGTGTATGTACTTTACGTGTTTTGAGACTGAAATATGGAGCAAATACTTTCAAACAAACGTCTCCTCAAACGTGACGTCACACGTTTAGAGAAGAAATTGGCGGCAGATGATCTCACCGAAGGTAATGTTTTAGTGTACATAGACAAAGCATTACAACTGACAGAAGACACTCAAAAACTGATCCGTGAAATCTCTGAAAAGTGCACCGACGAACAGTTTGAGCAATATGATGAGGAAATTGGTTCAGTGCAAGACAGGCTCGACGAAGCATTGGCCAAGTTATACATCGCGAAAAAACAGAAAACTACCGTGACCGTGACCGAGACAAAGATAGTGAGTGATGTGCGTCTACCGAGGTTAAATTTGCCTACTTTTACAGGAAATCTGCAGCAGTGGCTTTCTTTTAGAGACTTGTTCGTGGCGTCCGTACACAACAACGCGTCACTTTCGCCCGCGCAATAACTTCAGTATTTGAAATCGAGCGTCCGTGGTGAACCCGCGTTATTGTTACAGTCTATAGTGATAACCGATTCGAATTACAAAGAAGCATGGGACATTCTGACTAACAGATATGAACAGAAACACGCGCTAGTGAACGACACAATTAAGCGGCTTGTGTCCCAACCCTCATTACAAACTGAGTCTGCTGTCGGCTTACGCAAGCTTGTTGACGTGACGACAGAATGTGTTCGAGTTTTACGTGTGTTGGACATTCCAGTGCAGCATTGGGACGCTATCCTAGTGTTTCATACCGTGGAGAAATTGTACAGTACTTCGAGGCAACAATGGGAGCTGAGCGTGTCGTCCGAGCAACTTCCTACTTTCAAACAGCTGAGCGGCTTCCTGGACAACAGAGCGAGAGCGCTCGCAGCATCTGCATCTTCCAAGGACCCGAAACCAGGATCCCAAAGGAAACCCCCCACCCCCCACAGTGAACCCAGTGCTAGAAGAAGTGCTAATTCATTTCACGTGTCGTCATCTTGCCCTATGTGTCGAGAATCGCATTTTTTGAGTAAATGTGAAGAATATATGAGCCTATCTGTGCCAGAGAGGGAAGTGTTTGTGAAATCGAAAGGCTTGTGTTTCAACTGCCTTGAAAATTCCCATTTTGTGGATAGGTGTAAATCAGGCTCGTGTAGGTCTTGTGGTAAGTCTCACCACACGTCTATCCATCGTGAAACTTCGCAAAGAGCTAAGGTAAGTGGAAACTTGGCAACGCCGCAAGTGGTGTCGCACATAACAGCTGATACGCAGTGTGACGCAACGCGTGTCTTGTTACCGACTGCTGTTGTGAGAGTAAAGGATAAACAAAATCAACTTCACTCCATGCGAGCACTTTTGGATAGTGCTAGTGAAAAGTCATTTTTGAGCGAGAACGCAGCCCAATTATTAGGCTTGAAACGTAAAAAAGTGTTCGTGTCGGTTACTGGAATTTCGGGTGTAAATGCCGGCAATTCACACTCTACTGTTGATTTGAACATACTCTCTAAAAACGGGGACAGATCCTATCATTGCTCGCCCTTAATTGTGAAGAAAATATCCAACACAGTGCCACAAGCGTGTGTACCAAACACTCTGAGTTTTAAACATTTACGAAACCTTGAACTTGCCGATCCTTCATATCACAAACCTGACACAATTCAGTTGCTTATCGGGGCTGATCTTTTCCCATTGTTACTAATGAGTGGAAGAAGAGAGGGGAGAATGAATGAACCGGTGGCTATTCAAACCCGCTTGGGATGGGTTGTTTGTGGCAAAACTCCTCAACAAAGACCTCAACAATCTCTGTCTTCTTATCACATTGTTGTACAAGAAAATGATCTGAACGAAACTCTGAATAAGTTTTTGAATCTGAGGAGATTCCTAAATTACGAGTGCCGAGTCAAGAAGAACAATTGTGCGAGGAACATTTCGTACGAACACATTATCGCGAGGATGGTGGTCGGTACGTCATACGCTTACCATTTAAGGTCAACCGCGACGAGTTAGGTTATTCAAAAGATAAGGCGATGAAATGTTTGCTTAGTCAAGAGCGTAGGCTTCGAGTTGATAGACAGAGACTAGAACAATACCAGTCATTCATGCAAGAGTACATTGCGTTGAATCATATGACACCAGTGGCGGACTGTGAACCACCCAGCACCCCCGCTGATTCTTATTTCATTCCGCATCATTCTATAACAAAGGAGACAAGCACAAGTACAAAACTGAGAGTAGTTTTTAATGGATCGAGTAAAACTAGCACAGGCGTGTCCTTGAATGACGTGTTAATGAATGGAGGTAAACAACAGTCAGAGTTACTATCCATTTTGTTACGTTTTCGTGGCCATCTTATTGCATTGACGAGTGATGTTCGTATGATGTATCGCCAGATAAAGGTGAATCTTCAGGATAGAGACTACCAATTAATTTTGTGGAGAGAATCCCCCAACCAACCTGTGATTGTTTATCGTTTAAATACGCTCACGTATGGCACGGCACCAGCTGCTTTTCTTGCTATGAGAGTGTTACGTCAGTTAGCAGACGATGAAGGTGAAAATTACCCGATTGCAGCAGAAGTCTTAAAGAAACAGTTTTATATGGACGATTTGTGCAGTGGAGCTGACAGTGTTCCAGAAGCAATAGAGATGCAGCAACAATTGACACAATTGTTGAGAAAGGGTAGATTTGAGTTGCATAAGTGGACGTCAAATCATGCTGACGTGTTGAACAGTATTCCTGAGCATTTGCGAGAGAAACCTACAATATCTTCCATCCATAACAGCGAATTCATAAGAACTCTTGGCCTTGTGTGGCACCCGGATACTGATCATTTGAGTTTCATCATTAACCCACCTAGTGAAAACCCTGTATTAACCAAAAGGTTGTTGTTGTCTGAGGTAGCTCGCATATTTGATCCACTCGGATTACTAGCCCCAGTCACTATGTTAGCTAAAATATTAATTCAATCACTGTGGAAGGAACAGTTAAATTGGGATGAACCTATTCCTAGTGACATAAGAGAAATATGGGAAAGACATTGTGCTGAATTACATGTGTTACAGAGCATACAGTTGCCACGATGCTTAAAATGTAGAGAACCAACTTTGTGTCAACTGATTGGTTTTTGTGATGCCAGTGAGAAAGGTACATGTGCTATTGTGTATCTACGAACAGTATATGATGACAACGCTGTTACAGTCAGATTGTTAGTTTCGAAAACAAAGCTTGCACCCATAAAACCTGTAACATTGCCACGTTTAGAGTTATGTTCTGCTGTGTTGGTAGCCAAATTGATTAGTGTTGTGCAGTCATCATTGTCATTGCATATAGAGGATATTTTCCTTTGGTCTGATTCCCAGATCACCCTATGTTGGATTAAATCAGATCCATCCAGATGGAGTACATTTGTTTCGAACCGAGTTTCACTCATTCATGAACTGACGAATCCTCAACAGTGGTTTCATGTGCGTTCGAAAGAAAACCCTGCAGACATTGGTTCTCGTGGTGCTTTTCCTACACAGTTGTGTGAAGCTCATTTATGGTGGAATGGTCCATCATTTCTTTACTCGCCTGAGTTGCCTATGCATGAATCATCTACAGTGGAAAGTGAAGAAATAAAAAAAGGGGAAAGAAAAACAAGGATTCGTGTGCTGTTGACTACAACCTTTGACACTAAGGAGTTATTGCAGAGATTCTCATCATTCTTGAGATTAATACGTGTTACTGCTTGGATGTTTAGATTCATAAGCAACTGTAGAGCGCCTTCCATGCAGCGAAAAGAGCAGACGTTGACAAACGAAGAGTTATCAGCTGCGACTGAGTTTTGGGTCAAGGTCACCCAACGTGAAGCGTATGAGAGCGAGGTTAACTGTTTACAAACAGAACAGGAGCTCCCCTCATCCAGTACACTTCTATCGTTGAGTCCATTCATTGACAAAAATTCTGTGCTACGAGTAGGTGGGCGTTTACATAATGCTGATGTGTCTTCAGATAAGAAACACCCTATAGTGTTGATAAAGAAAGATAACGTACCCACATTGAAGTGGAAATTAGGTAGAGTTATCGAAACTCACAAAGGACAAGATGGTTTGGTAAGAGTTGCAACTGTTAAAACTAAAGACGGTGAACTAAAGAGGCCTATTATGAAGCTTGCACCTCTACCAATTGAGAAAGTGTAAATATGTAACCAGAAAGAAAATTTGTGTTTATTGTAATCTATGTATTCAAGTGTAATATGTTATATTGTAAAAGGTAATAATTATTGTGTATTCTAATTTTGGAAGCTGATCTTCCAAGAGGGGCCGTGATGTTCAGACGAATTGTCATTCTTATTAAGCTTGTTGCCATGCAGTGTGCGCATGCGCAGTGTGAGTCCGAGTTGAGTCATGAGGCGACGTACGTGTGTTGTACGCCTCATCATATTCGTGTACATTTGTGTGGAAACCTTCATTATATTTGGTGTTATTTACGTGCTTCATGTTATTAAAGTATATGTTAACCTACATATATGTTTAATTTGTACCAGAGTGAAACTGACATACGCGAAACCACACACCCAGGAACTAGGAAGCTAATCAGCATGTTAGGGCAGTGTGCTGTGTTTCTGCAATTCTTAGCATGTACCTTATTCACTGATAAGGCTGGCTTTTCATGTGATGGGTTCTTCAATTATCATAATAATCACATCTGGGCTTATGAAAACCCTCATGCAGTGCGACAAGACAAACATCAACAGAGGTTCAGCCTCAACGTGTTGGGTGGAATCATTGATGTTCATCTCATTGGCCCCTACTTCTTTCCACAATGTCTGACTGGACAAACGTATCTACAGTTTCTCAGACATGAGTTGCTGCATTTACTTGATGATGTACCTCTAGACGTCATCCAATGAATGTGGTTTATGCACGATGGTGCTCCACCGCATTTTACACGGATAGTTCGTCAGTATCACGATAACCAATTTCAGAACAGATGGATTGGTTGCGGGGGATCCATTGCATGGCTTGCCCGATCGCCAGATTTAAACCCAATGGATTTCTTTCCTTTGGGGCCATTTAAAATCCTTGGTGTATTCAACTCCGGTACCCAATGTCGATGTTCTGAGGGAGCGTATCCAACATGGATTTGACCAAATAGGGAACACACCAGGAGTTTTCCACAACGTACGGCAAAAATGGAACGCAGGCTCAGGGGATGCATAGAAGCAGGAGGTGGTCACTTTGAGCAATTTTTGTAAATGGCAATGTGTTTGGTAAATGTCTCATTTTTGTGCCATGAATATTATTTCCTTTCATACCTCCCTAACGAAGGATTTTCGGACCCATGTTCATATGAACTTTTTGTTATGTTTTGATGTCAAGAATAAATCCCTAAAGTTTCTGACACATGTTTTTATACACCCTGTATAATAGCAGAAATTCCACATATAGTGTCGCTTATAAAAAAATCGATTTACGAAACAGAAATCTGGTTCCCAGTAACATCATATACGACGTCTGCGATAACAAGCAGTGACGTATTATCTCAGCCAGAGGGGCCCCAGTAACTTGTCATATGGGTCCCCCTCCGAAATGCAGAATTAACTTACTTGCTCGCAGATGTCCATCGATAGGAAAATATCCCTCATCTCATACCTTTGTATCTACGCAGTTTGTCGTAAACTTAGAGTAGCGTGTCAATTGTCTATAGTTATGAATCCAGTAGAAATATTCAGTTGCTCAACCAGTCTATCCTTATTTTACAATAAACATCAAAATTGTTAATTCGTAACCTTTTAGTTTTACACGTGATATTTAAAATGTAAGTTCCCACCTAATATTTTCAAGGGGGTCCCAATTCTTTTCATATTGAAGTAAGAGCTGAAATGAATTTCCCATATTGTCTACACTTGTTACGTTTTACTTCAAAGGGGACGAAAACCTCAGTTAAAGGTGGGACCCATAGTAAATTATCCCTTTGCTGTAAATACCATTATCCCATCCTCTGCCACGCAGGGTATACAACGTATGAGTTAAATGTGACCATTATTTTGTGTAATTTTGTAAGTTAATTTTTCTTACAATTTGGCATTTTGTGGACATTTCTGTCGAACTAGTTCTTATTTTCCAATGTGTTACGATTTTTTGATCTGCAGTGTTCGAAGGGAAAATTCCTCGCTGCAAATTTCCTTGTTCGCGTTGGGGATAGAAGAAAGGAAAATTCGAGCACTGATGGTCTATTAATAAAAAGGTTCTTGTTTCATGAAAAAGTATTTAAGAAAGTATGATCACTGGTCTATCGAAAAAAGAATGGGAGCATTAAAATTATGAATAATGATGTTGAGGTCTACTAACCTGTGGCAACCTTCTTTTATTTTGTTGGGGGGGGTTTCAGTCCTTCCAAGCTACATTTCATGGAGTGACAAATTTTCAGTGAATAGAGTTCCTTCGCAGCTTTATTATCTATCACTCAAGACTAGAGTCCGCAGTTATTTCTTCGTAGCAGATTGAAATTTACGTTGCGATAGGTTACTACCCACAATCTAGATGTCCGGTTCAACCCCATTTACTGAAGGATAAGTTTGTTGCTCGAGTATATTACTCACTCAGTATTAGAAGGCAATTATGAGCGACTCTTACGTTGAATCTTGGCCTGAAGGAACCAGGAGATTGCTTAGGGGCTGAAGACACATCCACCTCAAAGTCCAAAAGAGGAGTGTTTACTATTTTTTTTTTACAATTCCACCAAAACAGTATTTTTTAATATCTGTGTAATATATGTAACTTCATTAAAATAAATATTTCAAGCAAAAATACAAAGCCTCAGGCAGCGGGAAGCTTCCTCCTCCTCCAAAAGTGATTCCTGGCTGTGTCGCTGCGTTGAAGTAGAGAAAATATTTCCAGATTCTTCTTCCAGTTATTTTTCAGAGATTCAGACCATCCTGATTTAGTTTCAAGAAGGTACTACAGTGATATAAGTCGATAACAAAAAATGGAAAGGCATAATATTTGAGGTAAAAGTTATTTTCTTGTAGAATTTATTTCCAGTTTGGGCCTTTACAGCTATACATACTATACAAGTGAAAAAATTTTCGTGTACTTTCCCTACACCCTTCCTCCTTTTAGTCTGCTTCCACCTTCACACTGTTTGGGAGTTCACAAACACTATTTCATTTCAAATCTTTCCCTATACTTGCACTGTTACCTGAGTGATTCCTAAATTTTCTCAAATTTATTTATTAATTTATTTATTTAGTAACCCTCCCCCCTTTCACACATTTTCGCTCTCCCCACTGAGCTTCTTTGCTCTCTTTACCCAGGCGTAGTGTAAGAAAGTTCCCAGATTCTTTATTTGCGCCTCCCCCCTCTCGGTCTCTCCCTCCTAATAACGCTTGTCATTATATTCTCAATGTTATCTTCATTTATTTCCCTGATATATTTTTGTCTTGCCTCCCCTGTTTCTTTGCACTGGAGGAGAATAAAGTGGGATCCGAGCCACTCAGTGAGGTAGCACAGATTTTTGCCCCCCCCCCCCTGCAAGTAAAATATTGAGTGGGCCCCTTAGTGTCAAAAAAAAATATGATGCCAGAGTGGGACGGAGGTACAATAGTTAGCTAGTTACCTGCTCTTTCCCCTTTGTTGTACAAGAAATTACGAAATTTTGTCTCGTAATTTCGTGTACAACGAAGGGGGGAGCTAACTATTGTACCTCCGTCCCACTCTGGCATCATATTTTTTTTTGACACTAAGGGGCCCACTCAATATTTTACCTGCAGGGGGGGGGGGGGGGGGCAAAGATCTGCGCTACCCCACTGAGTGGCTTGGATCCCACTTTAAACTATAAGTCCAGTCCCGATTTGCCTTTCTGTGCATAAATTGGTCTTAAAACAAGTTTAACAAACAAACTTTTTGCTATCAGTTCACAATTATGATTGGCTGTGCTCTAATAGTTGGAGATATTGATAAGTGTCCAAAATCGATAGATGCAAGTAAAGAGTGAGGTATTTGCAAAATTTCCGGCAACTACACTTGAAGCATCGATATATTATAAATTGTACATATATAGTCTCCCCACAATAACCAAATATTAGCAAGCAGATGGAGGACTTCCCCTTCCCTTTCAGATACCATTCTGTACATAACCGTCGAACTCGGGACCTCTATTACTCAAGATTAGTCTGTCCGATACCCGGTGTAGGCAAATGGCACAGTGGTTCGGATCCCACTTTCAACTGTAGGTCCAGTCCTGATTAGCCTTCCTGTGCATAAAATGGACTTAAAACAACAAATCCATCAATCAATCAAGATTAGTCAAAAGCAGGCACGTATCAAGAAATATATTTCGGGGGGGGGGGGAGTCCGAACCAAGTCTCAGAAATAATAATAATATAAATGATTAAATTAAAGTATTCATATTAGATTAATGACATTAATTAAATATGTAAATTAATTAATAATGTATTATTATTATTACTTGAATAGGCAAAAAGATGGTGTAAGAACAGGGATATACCAACACATATTCTTTATCTAGCTTTGGTGTAGTTAATATCGCAAAAAAATGAAATGCGAAATGAATATCAAATAGATCAAGGATCGAATATTTATTGAATAACAAAAAAGAAGGTTGGATCCAGTAGACGAAAAGTAAATTTCTTGGTTAGTTCCAGTGTGCATAAATCTTTGACACTGGCCTTCACAACCGTATGTTCCCAATATAATCGTTGCCTTCCAATAAGTTCGGCAGAAATAAATAGCCTTCGATTATACAACAAATACTAAAAACGTATATTTTTATTATTTAATTTCAGTACTTGATACCCTCTGGCACTGGCGTAAGAAGAATTAGAGATTATAATTATATTTTCCTATATATTTTCTTTTGGGGGGCTGAACTTGTGAACTTGGATGGTGCATAAACAGTAGCGCAGGAACATTTTTCATCTGTAAGGTACAATATTCGTCCTCCATATATATATATATATATATATATATATATATATATATATATATATATATATATATATATATATATATATATATATATATATATATATATATATATATATCTGTGTGTGTGTGTGTGTCTGTACTGTATGTATGTATATATATATTATACACACACGCACATAAAGTTGGGGCATTGAAAATTCCATTTTAGAAGAGCACACACACATTTCCTGTTTTTTAAATAAATACATTTTCTTTTTTTAGAATTTATGGTTATTTTAAAAACAGATAATTTCGAAACATATAAAGCTCGTTTTGTGCTCATTTGGAAGAGGATGAAACTGAAAATCAGAATTTTGTCATTTGAAAGTAGCAAATATATATTAATTTTAATGCAGTGTGTCATTTGAAGGGACAATAGGAGGGATTTTCCCCCATCTTGTTTTGAAACATCAGATTTCTAGTTATGAGTGACACATCTCAACCGGGGATCATTATTTCCAACCCACTTGTAAACTATATCATACTTTTGGTGTTCCATTTGGATTCAATTAAGTTTACCATACCATAGCTACATACAAAAAATTCTCGTTATGCAATTTATGGTGACTGTGTACAGTGACACCAATTGATTCTCGTCTGTGGGGCCCGAGCCCACCCAATAATTTATGTGATTTGTGAATTCAAATTTTGAGCCCACCCAGTGTTTTTGAAAAATTCGAACCCCTGGCTGTCTCTTTTAAATGCCATGTATTTGGTATTTTTCAGACTTCTGGTGATTCACAAGTACTCTTGTATCGAACACTAAAACTGGGCGGTGTTTCTGACGTATGTTGAGTCGCTTGGTCATTTAATCTTCTTCGAGAGCTTGTTGCGATCTGTAGTATTTTGTTGTGTTTTATAAAAATAAGTCGAGGTGGTCCCCGATCGAGGAAAACCATACGTTTGAAAGCATTGTTTTCAATCTTAATTGCACAGTATGAATGGCTGCTTTGAAGACAGGTTTATTTTTGATTATGGTCCTATTAAATGCACACACATGGCATTTAGACGATTAAGAACATGTGTTTTATGGAATCATGTCAGCCAAGACACATTTTCACTTCACTCAAGGTCAAGGATTATGTGAATTCAATTGAAATTGTACCAATATCTACAACTGAATGTGAATGCGGGTTCCGTGTCATGAATCTAACCTTTACTGAACAGAGGGAGATTAAATATTTGGTTGAATCATAGAATACATTGCCGTAAATCAATTTCAGTGTTGGTGTTTTATTTTCATTTGGTATGAGCTCAAATTACCATTTTAAACCTTCATTTTAAAAGTAATTCAAACACAAAAATGGTTATTGGGGGTCATTTTGAGTTTTTTCGACTTTATTACTACCTTCATTTGAATTTTTTATTTTCTAAAAATTTCGGGTGGGGGGCTATAGCTCCTTTAGCACCCCCTCTGCGTATGCCAGTGCTCTCTGGATCACCCTCTCCTAAATAGTCCTCGGCTCAAAAGTGACAGAAAAGCCAAGGTGAATTCCTTTTTATAGTCTCTAATTCTCCGAAACTATTCTTTCTGGAATGAAAAAATAGAGATTAAAGTTGATTTCCCCCCCAAAGGAAGTATTGAAGGACAATAACAGGGAAGTTTTCCCTTTGTAAAGTCGACTGGGCATCTCACTGGCCTGCTGGAAACTAAGATTAGGTTCCTGGGCATGTTTTGTGAGGTCGGATTTTTGCGGCCTTCTCTCTTCATAAAGCGGCTCTGGGGTTCACCCATTCTCAAATATATAGGTACCAGTAGAGGACGACACCCCTAGGGGTGGGGGAGGCTAAAGGAGGCTGGAGCGTGATGCTTAAAAACCAAAGGATAGAGAATGAAAGTGAAAATAAAGATTGATTGATTTGTGGTTTTAAGTCCACTTTATGCATACTAATCGGGAGTGGACCTACAGTTTAAAGTGGGATCCGAACCACTGTGCCATGTGCCTCCAGTGGAAATAAAGAGGCAACACAGACTGAAAGAGAGGAAAAGGAAGAGGAAAACCAACCAAAACAGACTATAATAACAGAGTGAGGGGTGGATTGAGAGAAATGAAGATAAACATTTCTCACGATGGAGTGAGAAAAGGAACAAAGAAAAGAAACTGTACAGAACAATAAAGAGATAAAGGAAGGAAGATAAACAAAAAGAGAGGAATACAGAGAAATCTATAGAAAGAGAGAATGAGAAACAGAAGCAAAAGGTAGAAAGCGAAATAGAGAACGAGCAAGTGGAGGGAGAGAGAGAAAGAGAAGGGTAAGAAATGAAGGAAGCTCTATATCTGAAGAGCCAGGGAGAGAGAGAGCAAAGAAAGCACGAGGGAAAATGGAACAAGACCTAATCGTGAAAAAGATACTATGGTTTTACACACACAGAGAGATAAAAGAGTTATAAATAAAAGTTAGTTTTCTGTATTACAAGTTCTAGACTCTCCCAAGTCTCATTCCAGCTCAAATGAGGCGAAAAAAAAAGTCGCCCTAGTTTCGAGTATAAGCGAAATTTTAAAATTTTACTCGCTAAACTACTAATGCATTTCTAAGGAGGGCCTACCAGGTGGCTTAATGGTAACACCTTGTAATCAGAGGGCCCCGGGTTCAATAGCCGGTGAAGGCACGCCGCTCCCGAAGGAGTGTTTTGGATCCCACTTGAAACTAAACATTAAGATTTCACCAGATTTCTGACTGTGATGCACCGCAAAGTCATAAGTCCTATAGGCTCGAATGTCAGTTAATGAATGAATGCTTCCTTAGTTAATGTTACCAATGTCAAGTCACTGTTCAAATTGAAGGGGATTCCAGGTAAGTGTCTCCTGTCTCATTTTCCCCAGCCTCTACATCTTCCAACCAGTATCATAAATTTCCCCCTTCGTAAATTTTCTCTTATTTTTGTATAATTTGTCTTTTAATTTTTAGGTTCATTTAACGCCGACACGTCAGTCAAAATTGTCAATTTATACATAATCTTACATCAATTTTTGTATTAAGTCCTATGTTATGCACAGATAGGCTAATTGGGATTGGACCTACAGTTTAAAGTGGGACCGTAATCCGGGAACCCTTGATTACAAGGTGATGACGTTACCACTATGCGATCGGGGAGATCATTAATTTCAGAAGAAATTCATGGTTTGGAAATAAATTTATTAAAATTTTGTTACTCCACACCAAACTCACACAGAGCATTGTCGTTATATTAAATTTTGCACTTTACGTTTTATAATAATAATTATAATAATAATATGATGAACGTTAATTTAAATTTTTTATTTTATTATTTACTTTGAGCCTCAATAAATTAAAATAAGTCAGTTCTTGGGTCTCACCGCGGCGCAAAAGATTTAGTATAAGTATAATTATTGTATTAGGTAAAAACAAAAGTCAAAATGCGAAAATGGTATTTTTCTGAACCACCCTCTTCCATCCTACATTTTCTTCAATTCCCATTATGATGCATATAACCTAGATATGTAAAAAAAAATCGGAGAGCATCACAGAGTAAGTCATCGAAGTAACTGGCTTTCTTGTTTCGGATCAGACTTGTACGAACCGATGTAATTTGTGTAAACTAAGTGATGGCGATTCACTTCCTCGACTTGCAAGACTGTCTGTCTTGTATTTTGAAAGTAGCTACCCACTGAAGGAATTAATGCACTTTCCTGAGTTTCCAAGGTTTTTGCGCGGACAAAACATAAACCAGATGTCAAAGCAAGATAAGTTTACAAATTGCGGTGTGAAACCCTCCCCCTCCTCCACTCCAAGCGGCACATGACCGGTGCCGCAGATGGAAGGATACACATTCATAGGGTTGCTTGTCCAGAAACGACAGCAGCGCCATAAGCGGAAAATCCTCGAACTTGCAGAAGGCGTGGGAACTAAATACGTGTCTTTTTTTTAATAAAATTATGTAATTTCTGTTGAAGATATTGTGCAAACGCTTGGAATTATCTATATAAAGTCACGACACTAAGATGCACAATATTGAACTTAAATGCTAAAATGGTTTAAAACTCTTTAAACGCCCCATTTAAAGCTGCTTTCAGATCCAATTAATGCTAAATTTCCAATTTTTTGTACGCCAAACTAGAATCCCAAATTGATTTTTTATTCATTACATCACTCCGTGTATCCTTCTTGAAAAGCCTTGCAGAATATCACCGAAATTGGAGGCATACGTTAGGAGATTTTGTCATCAAAAGGAGAAGCAGTTTTCAGCTGTTGAGAGAAACATCCAGCCGAGGCTTAAAGTGCCTTTTTAGAGAAACTAGCATCTCCTTGCATTAATAC
This sequence comes from Lepisma saccharinum, assembly GCF_977018435.1. Classification (NCBI taxonomy): domain Eukaryota; kingdom Metazoa; phylum Arthropoda; class Insecta; order Zygentoma; family Lepismatidae; genus Lepisma; species Lepisma saccharinum. The sequence goes on along the minus strand of NC_139243.1, from coordinate 39,518,294 downwards.
TGGTGGTATTCCTTTTAGTTTAATCAATTGGGTTGTCCCGATTTGTGGTTCTCTTACGAGACTGAGGCGACTGTGCAAAAAACACATCATTAGCTTCAAACAAAATAACTATTGTAACAATTTGGTTGGGGTAAGTTTATTTTGATTTCACGACCTCAGTTCACGACTTCTCTTTTACTTATTATTTAATTACCCACCTAATTAGTTACAGCATAAAATTTGAAATCAAGGGGGATAATTGCCCCTCTGTGCCCTCTGCAGGTGCCCTTGGCCATCAATGTTTACCCCCTGGCCCTCCTAGAATTGATTTACATTCAAGTTGGAGGGGGCAATGTCCCCCCTCTCCACGGTGGTTGCGCCACTGATATGCACACACAAATATAGTAACAATATGAAGTGTCTGTTTGATGTAACATGTAGGCTGGCCTAGCTGATCCCCAGGCAACAGATTTATATGTAAAAACACATGCTCACATGGTTATGTTATGTAAGCTAGAAATTATTTTCCATACTTTTACATGTATTAGCTTTTATCACAACTTTTTCTCTCATTGTGATCCAGACCAAATTTCCTGATCATCTGTATTCCATTTACTTTAAATCTTGACAATAGACAATGCATCCATTTTCTAACATTCCTGTCAATACTAATTAGTAGAGCCCGGATTTATAAGCGAAATGCATATTCTTTTCCAGACTTGTCATGGTAAGAAGAAAGGTTATACTTCGTATTACATACCTCGATGAGCTATTTAACTAAAGTTGAAAGTGCTTATAAATGCTTATTTCTGCAGGAAACGGTTATGCTTGCTTATTTTATGATTTTGATTTAAAGTAGCATATTTTACTCAAATCTGTCATATTTCAATCCTATTTCAATCACACTACGGCATCGGGATGATGAGATCAATGCTTCTAAATAGCCGCACGAGAGAAACTGCATCCTAGAAAAGATACAGTGCATCCATAATCATTTTTCCAAATTACCTGATATTATAACCCAGTTGAAAGCTCGAAATAATACATTGCAACATTCGCTTTCTCTTATTGATGAAATTTCAGTAACATTGTCTTCAGAAACTCACGGTGTTGGTAAAATTGTGTCCGACAAGCTGTCACGAATTACTGAAAAATCCCGGTTACAAAACACTGTGCCAAATTTATGAAAAGATTTCTGGTGAAGAAACAGACATTGAAGAGGAATTCACCGAAGAAGAACTATGGTGCTTTTCACATGCGCCTGTGATGTCATGCTATGTGGAAAGAACATTTTCACTGTACAAATCATTCTTCACTGACAGACGCTCAGGATGACCTTCCTTATACACTTTAACAGCTTTGAATAAGTTAAGAGATCTAATAAACAAATATTTTTTCAGATTTTCCTGTATTTGTTTATGCTTATTTTTTGTGCTTATTAACTTACTTATTTTACTGTTTGATTGTGCTTATAAATCCAGACTCTACTAATTAGATTGGGTACGTGGCTGAAAGTGAAGGAATATTGTGTTGACAATATAGACTCTATTAAGAATGATCTGCTGCCTAGATTGAGGATGCAGTCTCAACTGAATCTGCATCTGCAAAAACAATTGTCAGTGTGAAGAATTACTTAAGTTACATTCAACATACTTTATCCTGCATTACAAAAGAGGTCAAAAATCTTCAGAACAAGCTTCTTTCTCTTTTGATATTGTGAGTAAGACAGTCCGAAAATTAAATTACATTTTCCAAGAACCCTAGGTATGAAGAAATGCAAGAATGTTAATGCAGTTTTACGCACCAATTCAAATGTGAATATAAACTTGGACTTAAGTCAGAAAGGTATTGCATGTTATAAATATACTCCCATTACTTCATGTGATATTGAATGCAGTTTCAATTAATATATGGACAAGAGGAGGATATCACATTTCAGCACTTAATAGAAAGTTTGGTAATCCATTGTTTTGGTAACAGAAAATAAAATACATTTTGCATTTCAATTAATGTCATGCAAGCCTATTGCATTGTATTTAGCTACGTGAGCTGCTTGATTAAAGAAAATTACCATTTTTCATTATTGTAAGTCCATGTTTAATTACAATTTTTGATTAAAATAACTAACACTTTTCAGAATATATACTGAACATGTTTGCAAAAGACTACACAATCTTGCCATTGGATTATATTTTTGGGTATTTATAAGGTTAATCAAATGCTTACCTAGAATCAATGAAGGTTTATCTTTATTAACATATTTCCTATTAACAATAGTGAAAAATGAACAACTGAAAGATAATGTTACATTTGGCCCACACAGCCAGTCAAAATTAAACATGTGATTAAATTTTCTTCTTGTAGTACTGTTTAAATACACACATCAAGTTTTCCATAAATATGAATGGAACAGTCTTTCACCTACACACAATTAAATGTAAATCCTCGATGATACAATTACAGAAAGTTTTAAATAAATTAAAATTGAGGTTATGCATTGAGATCACAAGTTTGTTATTTGTACGACTACTAAAAATATATCATAAAAACTACCTATTCTAAAACTTACTTAGTAAACTGACAATTGTAAGTTTTTGAGCATAATAATTAGGCATTTATATTTCAAGAAAACAGCACATGTCTAAAATAAATCTACTTCAAAACTATCTTTGGTAGCTTCATACAAGATTACACTCTTGCATTCAAATAAACTAACTGCATGCATTATTAGTTATCCCTTTGCTAGTTATATCAATAGATTGTCTGAAATAAGGCACACCTTTTGACTATCGAGACAAATGATTCTAAAATTCTGGTTAATAACCTTACAAGCATGGAATCATCTCAGTACTGATGTTAAGAATCTGACCACAACTAAACTACAATTTGTCACATTTGGTTGTATGATTTTACTACTTTTACACAAATGTACTGTATGGAAGGAAATATTATAAATACCATAATAAAGTGTGTCTTTTCATGCAGACTAGGATATTGTCATATCAGTCTTTGTTACTGTAGTAATATTAAGTTTTACTCTATACCTATAAGTAGAACAGAGAATACTGTATACACAGATCTAAAAATAAGTTGCGACTTTCTTAAGCTGCAATATGGAATGTAGACAACAGCACTGCACTGACTGGTCATCTCCAAGGTCGCTGATTCCTTGCGTTTGTTCCCTGCTTTGCACTCACATTACGAATTCCTCCTTGTACTTGTGAAGAGTTCTGAAAACTGGTTTGTACTGATGACCTAGAGTCACTTCTGCTGAAACTCCTCTTACTTCTGTCTGCTGGGCAATAAAGAAAATGAAAATGTTATAACCGATGTGCCAAGTACAAATCCCCAGATGTGCCAATTACAAATCTCCATCGGTCTTTCTACACTTTCCCCCAAGATCTTACTTTCTGCTCTCTGAGAAGAAATCCAGATGCCTCGAGAAATGAGCGTTCGTTCCCATGAAGCCTCCCGTATATCACCGCCACTACTTCAAGGTGAAGGAAACAGTGTGTCCGGCAATAAACTCCCATATCTGTCCCGTACAAATTCGTCTAAACTCTGGCTCACGTCAAGATAATTCCAGCCCAGATGGAGCCTATCAAGAGAATTTCGGCCGAGAAGGAGCTAATCACCTGAAACTTCAGGCATTTAAAATTTAAAGACTTTCTTCTCCCTTTTAAAAACAAGGAACCTCTGTTCTCGGGAGACGGTGCAGGTGGCCAGGCTCGGATTCTAGACAGTCGCCCTACACATGGTGTTCTCCACGAGACGCATAAATTCCACGACCACCGCCCGCTAGTCTCCTCATAGACAGCTCAGTGACAAGAATGATTAGTATAGAATTTTGAACTTCAACCCCGCCAGAACATTTCTCTTAGTATCTCATCGCTTCGATGCGATTTCGACAGCAAAGGAAGGAATAACTTTACCGAAGTGTCCGAGTTGTGTGCCATAAAACTTGAGCTGAGAGCCATTAAAATTAATTAGAACAGATGCTTTTCACTCCTCGAGATCAGCTCTCAAACAAGGTGCTATTGTGTTTTCATGCTATGCGATTATCGCCTCTCAGTAAGCAATTCTCGCCCTTAACACCCCCGTGTTTTACGATTATCGCCCCTACATGATGAAGTGACCACGTGTGGGCGGAGCAAAAAGTTCAACGACCAATAGAGTGAAGGACAATTCTTCGGAGAACGGAAAGAAAAGACGAAGTAAGGACTTAGAAAAGGCAGTGGAAAGTTAGAGTGGATATAGGAGTTCGATAGACAGTTCGAGAGACACATTTCGATTTAGCAGTTCGACATTCACTTTTTAGAGAGACAGTTTTAGAACATTCACAGTTAAAACTTTCAGCACCTTTATAGGTCAAAGAGAAGTTGTTTTCTCTTCTCTGGACCATGCATAGAGTCATAGCTTTGTGATATCAAAATTCTCTAACGTAACTGATTAGGAAATGGTGCTAGAGTATAGTGTTTACGTGCAGCGTCAACCATCAGCGGTCTGCGCGGCTCGCTTGTTTTAACGCGGTGCATTATGGGTCCTCAAGTGTTTTTGTCTGGTGTAGGTGAGCGACCAGAGATTGTAAGTATTTCTACAGTGATGTATTAAATATTATATCGTAACATGCCCTAGTGTTCTGATTTCTGATTTTTTCAATTTTTGATTCCTACCTGTAAGCAACATTTGGCTTGTAAACGAAGACCAATGCAGAGGGAACATCATCGTCTTTCTCCATTGGCCGAACCAGTGACCGTTCACGCAACGTACGATTCTAATCTTATCTAATTCAAATTGTGTTCGTACATTGTAATTGCTCCTTACATGAAAGAACATCCATGCCTTAAATAACGTAACCTTGGTACGAACTCTAAACGCCACCCCCATTTTATTATTTTATTTTTAATTATTGTTATAAATGGCTTTTCCCGAACAGGGACTTGTTTACAAAGCCAAGTTGTCATTTGTTATGTACTGCTAAAATTCTAAATTTGCCCTAAAATTTTAAAAGAAATCAGGACACTGCAATAGTTTTTTTTCATGTCACGCGAGTGCACTAACCTCCGCTAAAACTAACAACAAACACTTGTTTGATATTTTTTTTCCTCTCTTTTGTGAATTTGAATGCCAATAACTAGAAAAATGGCACTGACCATAGAAGACCTTAGGGGCACCCTAATGGAAATGCTCAAAGATACAAGTGAGAAGTTAGAAGCAAGTTTGAGCCAAAGAATAGACTCATTAAATGAGGAATTGGGAAATAGGATAGAGAAATACAGGGAGGACACTAATGCTAGGATTGAGGCACAAATAAAGAAATGTGAAGCAACAAGAGGGAAAGTAGACCAGTTAGAGAAAAGAGTAGAGAAGTCAGAGGGAGAAAATAGAGAGTTGATAGAGAGGTACAGCAGGCAGAGGGTAGACTTAACAGGGAGGCTGTTAGCTACATGAACTCATTAAGAGATGCCAGGGAACATGAGTTCAATACTTATAAAGTTAGCTTTGAAGCTAGGAGTAAAAAAGAGCTCGAAGTGATTAGACGCAGAGTAACTGGGATTGAAGAGCTTAATAAGGAAGAGAGTGATCAGATGAATGCTAGGTTAGGCGAGTTAGAAAAGGGAAATGCTAAGATTCTGAATAAATTACAGAGCAGATTAGATAGAATTGAGAACCTATCTAAAAATGTAAAAGGAAAGAAAGATCATAGTGGGGAAATTGTCAAATTAGAGAAGGCTATCGAAGAGCTAGAGAAAAAATATGAGAGCAATCAGGGGGAGATTAGCCAGCTAAAGATAAAAAGGGAAAAACAGGCGCTTAAGCCTAAGGTTCAATCCCAAAGCACCCCTTATGCTTCCTCGGACTCGGATAGTGACTCCGGGGTAGAGCATAAGCCAAGGAGAAGGACTACCGTCAGGTTTGGGGACCTAGATAAACTCCCCAAATTCAGTGCTGCAAGACCTGAGTACCTAGCTTCTCAGTTCTTGGCAGACATTGAAGAGTCGTTTTGCTTGCTGGGTGTGCAGGAGGAGGATATTTTATCCTACCTGCCAAAGTTACTAACTGGCGTAGCTAAGAACTGGTACCTCCAAGTAAAGGGGAATTTTGATACCTATTCGGGGTTCAAGGCATTGTTTCTGTCCACGTATCAATCAGATACGTGGAAGTCAACGTACCTAGCCAAGGTAATGAATAGTAGGTACACTGATCATAGCAAGGGCACCATGCTTTCCTATTTTTGGCAACAGGTCAACTTGCTGAATAACATACAAACTGGCATGACGGACCAGCAAAAGACGGTCATCATAGCCAACCAGCTCCCCAACAAGGTTAAGGAGGCACTCTTAATCCACCCCTATATTAGCCTAGAAATGGCAGCAGAGATAGTGGCTAGGTTAGACATAGTGTCCCAATCCAGCCAAAGGGAGGACCAAAGGAGGTTCCAACCCCGGTACCCCCAAAATAGACAAGAAAACTTTCAGGCTAGGCAGGTCAGGGTACGAAGACCTAGGTTCGAACCCAGTCCCCCACGAAGACCTGAAAATAACTTCCGTCGGGGTAGCACTTGGGATAGCAACCCGCGACGCAACAATTCATACCGAGGCAGGTCAAACTCTTATACCGATAATCGTAACAGGGGAGGAAATAGTTTCAACTACCGTAACGGGAGGGGAAACTCCCCGGCACGTAGGACCAACAACCAGGCTAGCCAGGGTCGGGGTCCCACTTATGCACAAGTGGTGGCTGCGGATCGAACCCGAGCACCAGAACAAGGCCCCCTCTTAAATCCTAACAGCCCTCCATTTAGAACTGGTAACCAGCCTACCAGATCTTTAAATGCCTAGGCTCCCCTCTTACAGAAGGTAGGCAAGGGGGAAGCTCCATTGATACTGATGACAGGGAAACACAAGTAAAGCAACTGGTGAATGATGAAAATAAATATGAAATTTGTAGGGTTGATTTGAATTTTTATGAGGATTTTGAAGATAATGAGGAATATTATAATGCAAAAAACCTTTCATTGCCAGTAAATATCAGGAACAAAGTAAAATGTAGTTCATTTGTTAATGTAAGTTTCAATAATAAAGAATATAAGGCACTTGTAGACTCGGGAGCAGAAATTTCTGTAATGGCTGAGAGTGTTTGGAGAGAAATAACAAGTGAAATTTCAAGACCTACCTTGCTTAATACTGATAATATAATGCTGATAGATTACAGTGGGAAAAAGAAACAAAAATCACTAGGGAAATTCATTACTGATGTGGATATTGGGGGTAAAATAGTAACCGTACAATTTTTAATAGTCAGAGAACTACCAGCAAGAATTTTGATTGGGTTGGATTTACTTTTTGCACTAGAGGCTAAGCTAGACCTGAAGGAAAGAGAATTGTTACTAAACACTGAACAAGGAAGTAAAGTAGTACCATTGTTACCCCTACCACTTGCTGAAGGCACTCAGGATTTAGATAATCCTTGTAACCAGGTACACAAGCAAACTAGGTATACAGTACCAGTTGGGAATACTAATTGTAATACACAGGCCACATCCCAAGACCTTTTTCAAAAAGCACAAGATGCAGAAATCCTAAATCCTACAGAAAAGGATATACTTTTAGATACATTATTAGAATTTAATGATCTTTTTGATGATAAGCCTGGGTGTTGCAATAAGTATGTGCATAAAATAGAAGTAGATACCGCAGAACCTTTGGTAGCGAAGACTTATCCCATACCATATAACTATAAATCTCAAGTCAGGGAACACTTACAGAAACTTTTAGAGTGGGATATAATAGAATTTAGTGAATCTTGTCACCTCAACCCCCTGGTGGTAATACCGAAATCTGATGGGTCTCTGCGCATTTGCACTGACATGCGTAATGTCAACTTGCACCAGAAATTAATTCAAACGAAGCCTATTAGGATAGATGAGGCTTTGCAAGGTTTTCAAGGCAAGAAATACATAACCACCATAGACATGTTTTCAGGTTTTTACCAGATTTTGATTACCGAAGAGTCTAAACCACTTACAGCGTTCAGTTTCGATGGTAAATTATACCAGTATAAAAGGTTAGTTTTTGGTTCTTCGAACGGAGTGCAAGCTTTTACTGAAGCTATGAATAGAACACTGGGGGATACACTTTCAGATAAAGTAATGATCTATGTAGATGATTTGTGTATTAGGACAGAGACCTTTGAAGAACACATAGGGCTCTTAAAGGAAGTATTTAAAAAGATTAGGGCTGCTAACATGACCATCAAACTGAAGAAAAGTTTCTTTTGCAAAGAGAAAATAAACTATTTAGGCCATACAATTGATCAGAAAGGGATTCACATAAATCAGGACAGGATACAGTCCATAGTTGAACTTCCTAGACCTAGAACTAGGAAACAACTACAGAAAATTTTAGGTGCTTTTGGCTGGTTGAGAAAATTCATTCCCAGTTATTCAGAAATCTGTAAACCACTAACTGACTTGTTCACAGTCATTTGTGACCACCATGCTTTGCAGTGGCTAAACAGCTCAAAGAACTGGAATGCTAGGCTGACCAGGTGGTCTTTACAGTTGCAAGCCTACCAGTTTCAAGTACATTACTGCAAGGGCAAAGAAAATGGTCTGGCAGACCTGTTAAGCAGGACTTTTGAAAGTAAAGAAACTGAAAACTTACATATAAATGCCACAAGTGAACCGTTCCGTAACGAGATACTTGACTTTTCCGTTGACTTCGTAGCTGCGGAGCAACGAAAAGACCCCATACTTCTTCCTATCATACAGTTTTTGGATGGTACGCACACAGAAAATTCAACCAGGTCTAGAAACTGGTTTAAGTTTTACAAAATTTTGCCAAATAACTTGCTAGTTACTAGGGATTATCATTTTTTGAATGAATGGAAGCTCTGCATACCAGAATCATTTGTACCAGTAGTTCTTAGAGCTTACCATGACAATTTAGGACATTTTGGGGTAGATAAAATGATGAGAAGGATTTTAAAACTGTATAATTGGAGAAATATGAGGAAAGATGTCAGATCTTATGTTGCAGACTGCATAACATGTCAGAGTACTAAAGATAACACACACCCACCTAGACAAACGCTGTTGATGCACAGTATGGAAGGTAGAGATATTGTTTTGTTCATAGATATTCAGGGCCCATTACCAAGGGGTAAGAGAGGTGAAAGATTCTTACTAACTATTCAAAATGCAAAAACTAGGTTTTTAACCGCATACACCTTACGTAACAGTACTACCGACAGCATACTACGAAAGCTAATTGATATCTATTTTTTACATTTCGGGATCCCAAATTTAATAGTAAGTGACAATGGAGTTCAGTTCAAGGCAAATAAATATGTACAGTCATTGGCCTCTCTAGGCATAAAGGTTGCTTACACCCCGGTATACAAACCGAGCAGTAACCTAGTAGAGAGGATACACAAAGATTTGAACCGGCTTATGCGAGTGGTCTGTGAAGGCGCGCATAATGCTTGGCCAGAGCATGTCACCAAGGTTGTTAACTTGTTGAATGGAAGTGTCAACCATTCCACTGGTTTTGCACCCATAGAGCTTCAATTAAATTATCCCATTGACAATGCAGTAAAAGCACACTTTGAGTTGCCACCTGGTGAAGAGATGAACTGGGAGCATAAGCTGTACATGGCTAATATTAATACAACGGGTGAAAGGAACAAAAGAAATACCAGGATAAATGCACAATTGTCCCAAAGGCAAAATGTCTCTGTAGGTAACTTAATCTTTTTGAAAACACACTTTCTTAGTAGCTTATTGGCGATGCCATAACCAGGAAATACTGCAATACCTTCTCCGGTCCTTATTACTGCTACCAGGAGGAGAGAGTTGATGTGTTCGCGCTGTTGGACTGCTGTACCGGCCAGATGGTAACCAATCAGCATGTGGAAAACATGAAGCTGTGGCACTGTACCGAAGGTAAAAGGACATTGTACCTCAGGATGTTGAAGGGTAAGAGACCAGATCTTTTTCCACAGGATGTTAATGATACACATGTTACATAACACACATATTTTACAAAGGGAAGTCCTCTTAAAGGACTGGAGGCTGGGAGACTCTTTTACACTTGATTCTCAGGATGGCGTAAATAGAATCTTGTTCTGTATTTCTCCTTCAACCTAAAAATTGGTTCTTAAAAACAATATTTGGCTTATCTTTTATTTTCCAAACTTAAAAGCGTTACGCTGTTAAATAAAGCACTTAAAATGAATTTTCAGCATAAAAGCTACAATTTTTGTAACAAATTCTTACATTTAGAACTTAATAATAACAACTAAGCTATAAATTACTTAAATATAAAGAGTTAATCTTGTATTGTTTCATAAAATTGAGCTACTGTGACGTAGAAATCCAAATTTTGTCTGAACTAGTACCTTTGTGGAGAACTTGAATTTTAAATCAGCCATAAAATGCTTAATTACAGTCGGATCTTTATGAAAACTAATTACTGAAGTCATAAACAGACTACCCTTGAGGGAAATTACAAAAAATCAACCAGGACTTGCATAATTTTATTTTTAATTATCCAGTTTTTATACGAAGGTGTCGTATCGGAGGCTCGTAAACCGAGAAACTTCGAATTTATGTAAAAATTTTACTTTTATTTCAGGATATCTACTTCAAACTTGTTTAATTATTTAATATAAGTGTTCAAGAAGTTTTGCAACCAACTACCATTTAAAGTTAGTGAAAATCAGTGTTGCCAGCTAATTTTTTAGAAAATTTTTGACGTTCCGAGGAATTATTTTCCGAAATCACCTTTCTTCGATGTACTGATTTAACCAGCATACCTGTGACTTGTGTAATCATACAGTATAATAGTTACTAGGTAACAATTCATTATGAATGGTTTTGCAACCATCAACTTGAATATTTTTCTCAGCAAGCGTGCTTACCTGTACCTGCTGAATGCGATGGATGACCTGATGATAGATAAGAATTTAAAATGAAAAGGGAGACCAACTTCTTCGTTTTATATATCTCCCTAGGGTTAATTTCTTGCTATAGAGAACCTCAAAATATCAAAATTTCTATTCTCAAAGGAGACCAGAACCCAAAATTTATTTTTGCCACCATTTTGGAATACTTTTGGTATACCCCGGGTAACTTGAAAGATTTTTTTTTGGTGTGGAAGTTTAGGAGTTAGGAAGAGGAAGATTGGAGCACACCGCGTGTCACCTGTCCTCCCAACAGCTCATAAGACGCTATGGCAGCGTGAGCTAACATGATTTAAATATGGATTTGACTTAATCATTGCGGAATTCGACAGTTTTCATGCGCGGAGCATATTTTATTTTACACTTTGCCTTCTTTAGGCTTTAAGGGATTTTTTTTTTACCAACATATCATCTTGCTGTCGGATTCAAGGGGGGGACTCTTTTATATATACATGCGGGTTGGGTTTGGACGTGTTCGGTTCCTGGATTCTATCAGCCACGTGACAGGTCGACATTTGGCTGCTAGAAGTTAGGGCCTAACTACGTAGTCCTCATAAAATAGCCCTGCGGGGCTAACACATTGCAACAATTGCTTAAGAATAAGTAAGGCAACAATTACACTCGACCAAAAAAGCAAGAATTTCATACACATGCATACACTTGTAATATAGTTGTATTTTAATCTTTTGATTCGTGTTTTATGATGTAACTAACAGAAGGTGGTGTTAGGTCTTCTGTTTGTAATAATCTCATGCATTTGCTCATACTAACTTCTTTATTACATTTAAACAATCATGTCATCTATTATTTTTGTGTGTTTAAATTTTATGTTTTTATCATTTTGTAATCCTAATTTTTGTAAACTTGTGTAATCAGGTGCAACACTATATATGCACACACGTAACTCAGTAAGTCACCGTATCATTTTATTAATGTCTAGTTAGTGATGAAACTTATAATCCTGTTTATTAAGGATAATTAGCACAGTCATAGTGCCATGTAATCATTTTATTTACTTAAAAGAAGTAGTTGTGTTCGTTTTTTCTTTGTTTTCTTTTTCATTTGTTTGTCAATATTTACAGAAAATATTAATATCAATTGATTATTGATTAATCTATTTCCATGTTTTATCTAAAGGTGTATTTTGATTTATTATAGTTAATATTTGATAGGCTAGACACACCAGACCAACCAAGGCATGGGATGGCCAGTGATGTATGATGAAGAAAATAAGTTGGGTCTGTATAGTAAAATAAGGATTATGTTTTTATAATAACTAGTTTCATGCACCATTTAGCTTTGATCAGGAGAATAGGGAGACTAGATCTCCATAATAAGTATTCACTGTTTGTTTTTATGTTGATAAGGAGAATATTTAAATTTTTGCATCTTAAGTGGCTCAAGTTGCTTAATTTTACTTAATGTGAGGTATAAGACACAGAATAAATACATCTACCACATACACTTGCCAACAACACATAACAAGGATGGTATTGTTATAAGGGTTGTGTTAATTTTTAATTTGCCCAAGGAGGCCTATGCTTTCTGTAGCATAATGACGGTGCCTATGATGTGCACATAATTCCTGCCATAGAGCAGAAGATTTGCCCATAGTGGCCATTTTAGTTTTAAATATGCACATGTAAGGGGCTAAGTGCCCGTGCAGTAAATACTGCCTAACCTATGAAGTGTGTTAGTGGAATAGACTTGTGTTAGTAAAGCCTTGAGCCCAGTAATGGAATATGAAATAAGCTAAAAACAATGAAATAAATTGAAGAGAAGGGTGCATGAAGAATATTAAATAAAGGGAATTTTCTTATTTTAATATGTGTATCGGTAATTTTTCAATTTTTTATTTTTAAAACTAGCCAACAAAATTTTATATAATATTTTATTAAATCCTGTATTGATTTTCATACTATCTATGTAGAAGCTACAAAATTTCTGTGTAATTTTCATTATTCATAAAATTGTAATCAAGAGACATAGTGGTCAAGTGCACGAAGACAAGGAACTTAAAGTGGTAAAGGGACTTGAAGTTGTGACATGTGAAGAAAGTGCATGAAGATAAACTAAGACTTTCAACTAAGCATATTCTAATGCCTTTAAAAACTTTCACAGAATAAGATACTACAGCCAAAGAGATGGCAGGAGAAGAGGCACCAAGGAGACTCCAGACACATTTCTCCGGCTGACACGGGAACTCCAGTCAGACAGACCAGATGGCAGAAGAAGAGGCCAGGACGGACCACTATTCCAGGATGACTAGACAAGGAGGGCAGCCCACCTTTATTACCAACCGTATTCCTGGGCCACTCGACACCAGAGTCAGCAGTTAGAAGGAAGAAGATGCCATGGACCCCAAATGAAGCAGCGAGGTCACAACTCGCTTGCCCATAGCCAATCCAGGCAGGAGGAGAAGCAGCAGAAGGGAACTACAGCCATGGGAGAAGGAGAGAGGCAGGCAGACTTGCCCATAAGAGGCAGATGTGACCCGAACACTTATGTCTATGGGTGCTAGGGTTACATTCTGACCTAAGTTAACATCGGTAGGCAAGACACATCAGAAGTCCTGCAGGAGGCAACGCAACAGCTAGCTGAGAAAATTTGCTTCCCTACAGTTCAGCAAATTTTATTCGGGAGCAGGGGGATGTATAACCGATGTGCCAAGTACAAATCCCCAGATGTGCCAATTACAAATCTCCATCGGTCTTTCTACACTTTCCCCCAAGATCTTACTTTCTGCTCTCTGAGAAGAAATCCAGATGCCTCGAGAAATGAGCGTTCGTTCCCATGAAGCCTCCCGTATATCACCGCCACTACTTCAAGGTGAAGGAAACAGTGTGTCCGGCAATAAACTCCCATATCTGTCCCGTACAAATTCGTCTAAACTCTGGCTCACGTCAAGATAATTCCAGCCCAGATGGAGCCTATCAAGAGAATTTCGGCCGAGAAGGAGCTAATCACCTGAAACTTCAGGCATTTAAAATTTAAAGACTTTCTTCTCCCTTTTAAAAACAAGGAACCTCTGTTCTCGGGAGACGGTGCAGGTGGCCAGGCTCGGATTCTAGACAGTCGCCCTACACATGGTGTTCTCCACGAGACGCATAAATTCCACGACCACCGCCCGCTAGTCTCCTCATAGACAGCTCAGTGACAAGAATGATTAGTATAGAATTTTGAACTTCAACCCCGCCAGAACATTTCTCTTAGTATCTCATCGCTTCGATGCGATTTCGACAGCAAAGGAAGGAATAACTTTACCGAAGTGTCCGAGTTGTGTGCCATAAAACTTGAGCTGAGAGCCATTAAAATTAATTAGAACAGATGCTTTTCACTCCTCGAGATCAGCTCTCAAACAAGGTGCTATTGTGTTTTCATGCTATGCGATTATCGCCTCTCAGTAAGCAATTCTCGCCCTTAACACCCCCGTGTTTTACGATTATCGCCCCTACATGATGAAGTGACCACGTGTGGGCGGAGCAAAAAGTTCAACGACCAATAGAGTGAAGGACAATTCTTCGGAGAACGGAAAGAAAAGACGAAGTAAGGACTTAGAAAAGGCAGTGGAAAGTTAGAGTGGATATAGGAGTTCGATAGACAGTTCGAGAGACACATTTCGATTTAGCAGTTCGACATTCACTTTTTAGAGAGACAGTTTTAGAACATTCACAGTTAAAACTTTCAGCACCTTTATAGGTCAAAGAGAAGTTGTTTTCTCTTCTCTGGACCATGCATAGAGTCATAGCTTTGTGATATCAAAATTCTCTAACGTAACTGATTAGGAAATGGTGCTAGAGTATAGTGTTTACGTGCAGCGTCAACCATCAGCGGTCTGCGCGGCTCGCTTGTTTTAACGCGGTGCATTATGGGTCCTCAAGTGTTTTTGTCTGGTGTAGGTGAGCGACCAGAGATTGTAAGTATTTCTACAGTGATGTATTAAATATTATATCGTAACATGCCCTAGTGTTCTGATTTCTGATTTTTTCAATTTTTGATTCCTACCTGTAAGCAACATTTGGCTTGTAAACGAAGACCAATGCAGAGGGAACATCATCGTCTTTCTCCATTGGCCGAACCAGTGACCGTTCACGCAACGTACGATTCTAATCTTATCTAATTCAAATTGTGTTCGTACATTGTAATTGCTCCTTACATGAAAGAACATCCATGCCTTAAATAACGTAACCTTGGTACGAACTCTAAACGCCACCCCCATTTTATTATTTTATTTTTAATTATTGTTATAATGTATTTTAACTACTTGAAAACAACAGGGTGTCGACTAGAGTAATGCATGGAATCACTTTCGCTCGAAAATACTCCTTCGAGTCTCCCACGCTCGAGTGTGATACACTTTCAATGTAACAATAATCATAGAAATATAAGTGTAAAAATCATCCCTAGTATTTTCAACCCATAATCATTTATTCACTTTCATATATGGTTAGATAAACTAAACTACATTTTAACATTGAGATGATGACTATGTTAAATTAAGTTTCAATTTCACTGTCTTTAACTTCACCATGCATATTAGAGGACCCACTACAACAGACAAATGACAGTTATACATGTACTACTGGGCTTGGAGCATATACCAATCGTTCGAGTGTTATTCGCTCAAGCAAAGAAGCTGTCAATTCCATATGCCATCTTGTGCCATCTGTGCAAACTATTACACGATCGAACAAAAAAAACCTCGATGCAGCACTCTAGTGTCTACAATTTTGTAGGGCCTCCCTGATGCCGCAGTGGTAGCGTCATCACCTTCAAATCAAGGGGTCCCAGGTTCCATACTCGGTGGAGGCACATAGTGGTTTGGATCCCACTTTAAACTGTAGGTCCAATCCCAATTAGCCTTACTGTGCATAAAGTGGACTTAAAACACCCAAGGGAATCAATCAATCTACAATTTTGTAAAAACAAGATTTCCTGACTTTTCCAGTGCATTTTAGCTCTATATCAGGGTGTCTACTAAATGTCTGTTTTTAAATTCCAGGTTTGTCCAGGTCTATTTATATTATTTTCCAGGTCTATATTTTTTTAAACAAAGACAAGTTGTTATTGTTAATAACCCTACCAGAAGGTCAGTTGAGAAAAAATTGCAGTAACTAACAAAAGCAAGCTGAGTTCTGACCTTTAACTGCCGTGTAATTCATATCCCTTGGTAGTAGTATATTTTTTACATTTTGTTTTTACTACAAAAGTTCTAAAAATTATTAATTTAAATTCTAAGCATATGTTAATTTATATAATTACATGTTACTGCATATTCTTCTTGAATGGGAAATGGCCAGTTACTTTATTTTTAGAATATTTACTCATACTCATACATACTTGCTCATACCCAGGACCAAGCTTTCACTGACTTCCTCAAAATTAAGGAAGAAATCCCTTGAATCTCAGCATTCCCCCCAAAATTCAAGTGGAGGCAGTGACAGACTCTGCTCAGGTATCCCCGTGGTTGCCATCCACGTACTCACAAAACATAAGCCCTAAGTGAAGTGGACACATGTAGTGAAAATGGTAACTTTGAGAAAAATCCAGCTTTCTGGTTAAATTCCAGGCTTTTCCAGGTACAAAAGTAGATTCCATGTTTCCCAGGTCAGTAGACACCCTGTATATGAGACAAAGTTTTTAGAATATTCACTTCACATATTATAAGTAGCGCTTGGATAGTTATGCACTAAAAAAACTCAAAATATGCACTAACAAGGGGTAAAATATGCACTTTTGAAACTCGTTTAATTTATAAATGCTGTATATTACAAACTATGAAATATTACATGCCAGGCAATGAATATGCATTATTCTGAAAGCTCATTCGCTACACAGATTTTTTTCTATTAATATGGTTTTGCGTTAAATGAAACACAATACATTACAGATCAAGATCAAGATTGCATTTGATAACAACATGATGTCTGAAATTTTCGAACTTGAAACTGCTTGTGTTCTGAGCTAGAATAGTCTTATATTCAGAAAACACACGTGCCACTTTGCAAGATACACATAGACTGTATTTTAGGGCAACAAAGTTAGACACATCAAGTTCCAGATCATCCACACGTTGTCCATTTGTATGCAGAACTTTGCAAACTTTCACCATTGTTGCATACCCACTTTTGTTTTTCAATACTGCATCCAATTTCTGTACATAAACAGGATCTTCAACCTAGGCGAGGGCCTCTTTAACGTCTTCTATAATTTTCATGCTTGTTTGAAGTTGTTGAAGGAAGAAAGACAGAACAGATAAAGAAAAGAAAAGAGAAGAGAAGTGAGAAGAAAAATAAATACAGTATATGCTCGGTGATGGTTGTAGGTACAAAAATATGCACATCAACTTATTTCCATACAAATATGCACCTGCATATGAAATATGCTTTTTTCGTTAAAAATCCTTAAATATGCATTTGCATAATTATCCAAGCCCTAGTTATAATTAAGAGATAGAAGGGAAACTTGAATAGAAATTTACTGTTGAATAGAGGTGAACTTTTACGTAATCCTTGCCACATATTGATTAATGGTAAACAAAGAATTGCTTTCTTCAGGGTGGCCACTCAATGACCATGATAGTATTCAAGTATAATTCCAGGTTTTCAAGGTGAACTTTCTAAAAATTCAAGGGTCCAAGCAGATGTTTACTCTATTTCAACCTTACATATTACCACCCACACACACAGATATATTAACAATGTAAAGGGTTTGTGTGATCCCAATATTCTAACTCAATTCAATTAAACGGTATATATACTATTTAAAATATTCAATTTAAGGTGATGAATTTACCTTTGGCATTTAACATACTCAAGACTCGAAATACATCTACAATTACAAGTCACAAATGTTACGGAATATACTAATCTACAAAAAATTGATAATTGTATAAGAATTTACCTAATCTTGCAATAATCTGCCTGCCAAATAGATTGTTCTGCATGGACTGAGAGAATTCCTGTTTTTCTCCAGGCAGCTATCTTTTTCTTCCTCAATAAAAAAAAGCAAAACTGTAAAAAACTTGCTTCGGGGAATTTGTAAATGTATGAATTAATTTGGATTAATAAAAGTTGAAATTTTTCACATCTACGGAGAAAAATCCAAGTAGAATTCACACATAATTCCCAGAATTCAAGGAATTCCAGGTGAGTAGCCACCATGTTCTTATAAAAAGTTATAATATCTACATTATATTTTACATTTTTAGTTCCCAAGTTGGAAAATGGCACATTCACGCTGGAACAAATGAAATGGTGTGTATGGGAGGAACTGAAAACAAAACAAGGATAAATTTTAAGTAAAAGAATGAAACTGTTTACAACCAATTTCAAACTGCCATCCAGCTCATCTTGCTTTAAAAATGAGTAATTAGGATAAAACTTTTTTGATATTTACAGCAACAGTTACTTTTATTGAGTCAGAAACATAAGAAATGTGGGTTAATGTTTTCTTTTTCTCTTCTACATATACTATGGATTTACTTACTTAATTACAAGCATATTGCAGACTGGGTATGGGGGATGAGGCAATGGCAAAGGGGGAGGAGGTAATAGGGGAGAGACAGACTTGGGAGAGAATTTGGATAGAAGTGGATGGGTGAGAGGACAGCCAGTGCAACTGATGCATAATTATCAGAATACAAGGAATTCTTGGTCAGTAGTAACAACCAAGCATTTTGTGTGTATTTATTCAACTGGAAGTAAAAGCAATCCAAGTACTGGCAAAGTTTTCGACAACCACAACTTTCCATTAACTTTGAATATGTTATTTTAATTCCACTATAACTTATTATTACAATTATGCAATTCAGCTACTAACTTTACCTGTGGCTAATGAGCAAACAGCAGAAATTTTGTAATCAGCTGCACCCCAAGTTCTTCTCCTTCTTAAATGATATTCAGCAGGGGGATGACTAGGTACATTTCCATTAATGAGGTAAGGTTGGCCCCTGTGGAAAAAAAATGACTGTCACATACTGAAAGAAAATAAAATCGTGTCATTCTATAGAATGAAGGGATCTGAACCAGTTAACTGATGGGGTGATGTAAACTACTCATCATTCATCCTCTTGATGAGACCACTCGTCATTGACATGACGAGTTATTGCTTGGCATGCGAAAGGTACAAATTACACAAAGGAATTAAACTACTGAAAAGACAATGGCAACTCGTTGGATTTTGTGAACCGTTGAACCTGTATCATGGCTGGGTGTAGGATAATTACCTGTCTAACTGAAGTCTCTGAGCTGAATGAAAATAGCGAAGTCCTCTGTGAGCTTCTAACTTGTTGACCAAAGCGTGCTTCCACTATCGACCTCCTGTCTTGCTGACCTCCTCTCTCTACCAACTCAATTCCCAAAGTCCAGTCACTTCCCAGCTTGTCTCACCTCTATATTCCCTGGCCATCGAGCTCTTCCTCGATGCCGAATCGCCGAATCGTGTTTATTATAATTGCTACCATGCAAACCGCTGACACCAAACCCAGAAGTGTTACCTGTTTCCTGAATGCTCAGGAGGTTTGCATGGCACAACACAATGCATTGTAAACATGCCTAAGAGGCTTGAGACAGCTGAGAAAAACAAGTGAATGCCCTGGTCAACATGAAGCGTTCAGAGACACTTAAAAATAAACATACAATCTTAGGGATTGATACGTTCGCGCCCTCTAGGAAAAATTTTCTTCTTTGAAAATTTAAAAGTCAAATCGCAAAGCTTGACATGACTCAGGTTCGCCAATTCCATATATTTTCTTAAAAAACCCAAATATACAAAAGAAAATCCACCAAAACATACCTTCCCTTGTTTGCCGTAGCCTGAAGGAAAGAAAAATTTTTATTCCCTAAACTCTATAATGAATAATACCCTTAATATAAACAAATTCGTATGTTTATACGATGTAAAAAACAATAATATATACTATTATAGGACTAGAAATCACAAAGGTTCGTGTCGTTAAGCGAAAAACTCTTAATGTACCACATTTTGTGCGTACGTACTGTTTATTATGTATAATTGCTCATCCATTTGCTCCGAGTCAAGAGTCTGTGATGCCTCGCCACGCGGTAACGACTCTGTGTGTTCCGCGAAGCTAACGGCTGGAGGGAGCGTCTTGCAAGATGGAACGGAATTCACAATGTTTGTTTATATTGCCGCTCGATATAAACTCTTCAAACTAAAAAATACCTTGAAAAGGTGCACAAATAAGTACACGTAAGTAAGCATGTAAAACATTGTCACATCTCACTGTTTTGTCCGTGTGAAAGCCTGATTATATCAAAATGCGTATGTTTTACAAACTACGTAGCACTGCACTCCTAACATCGCCAAATATATAAACTTGCATGGCTGTGTTGCACATTCCAATGTATTATTATACAATATTCAAATGCATATAGTGAGTTACACTGAAAACTGTCGCTGGTAAAACTTAAGTATAGCGTTCAATTTTCTTTTCTACGTTTAAACTGTACACTGTATACACAACTATGGCGTGGTGAATACCTTTGTATGACTGCACACAAAATTAATAATCTTCCAAGTGACAAAACTATGTGCTTAAGTTATAAATATCAAAAATGTTTTGCGAACAAATATGTCGCTTTCAATATTCCATGTTGGTGAAAAGAAAGAGATAAAAAAAAAAAAAAAAAAAATAACAATAATACCTGCATGCGACAAACATATGCATAAAATATTGGCACTAAAGCATGCTTTCTAAAATGTTCGAAAGTGCTATAATTATGTTATTTGTATTGCTTGCATGTCCATTTATTATTCGAAGTGCAAAATTTCATCGTAAAAAAAAAAATTATGCACTAATTGATGCGAACACTGGTCACTTGACACCACTGGTGCTTGTCGCTTCCTTGTAATATACTGTAAACTTGAATGCATATAAAACTGGTTCTTATGCATGGCACAAAACTGAAAATGTATATAAGGACTATGGAAAAGTACTGTTTCCCATAATGCATGTTAAATAACCAAATAGATACACATGATAGGAGCTCGCATGTGTATGTGTAGAAACACTGTAGCACAATTCTGTAATTATTGTTTGTGACCAGAACTGCTGTTTGTAGAATGTATGTTTTGTCTGCTTCCTCTTCTTTCTGGATTGCTTGTCGTCTTGACTGCATTGGGGCAATGTAAAAATGTAGTAAATTACCCGTAGAACTTAGGAGATGGGGAAAAGTTGTTGTTTGAACTGCAGTGTGGAGGGAAATTGTATCTAGCTCCATCACTAGGTGTTGTTGATAATGTGTAGTCCGCTATACTGGGAAATGTATGGTTGACTACATCCTTCCTGTAGTCTCCGTGTAATAATAAGTAGAAATGTCTGCATGTCTCCCTCAAATTGGTGGTGACGAGTCTCTTCTTGAAATAGTACTTAAAATGTCTGCATGTCTCCCTCGTAGAATAATACTCAGTCTTTCTGCCTGGTAATAGTAGACTGCCTGCGGATGTCCGTCACGAAAAATGCCCATGGATGGTGTAGGCATTGCTTGTCCATGGTGCTCCGTATAGACAGGTTAGGTTAAAAGGAAAAATTATGACAAAGAAAGGAAATTGCAATAGGATGGGTATATATAATTCAAGTATGCATGTACACAAAACCAACTAATTTCCACTGCCTTTTCTTTAAAATTAAATTAAATTGTCTCATCAAAAATAAAATATGATTAAAATAAACTGATAAAATAATTGCCATAACTCTTTGAAAATAAATAAGGAAAATTTAAATAAAATATCCAACCGTAATTAAAATATTAAAGTCCATGATTAATGTGTTGCCTTAACCTATTAATTATTACTGCTCTGCTCTGAATTAATCTGTTTCACAAGCTGATGATGCTTATAAAAGTAATATCCTAAGGTTGCGGTTAATAACACATTCCAAATAACTAAAACTAATATAGACATATGCAAAGGGTTTAGAATTAATTCCTGAAATGAAATGTTCTTACTAATTGATTGATTAAGTTGTTTTAAAGCAAGTTCAAGCGAAGTCCATTGGGGAATAGTGAAATCAGATAAATTCTTGGGAATATTAAGTAATAACTCAATTTCCTGCATTTTGACTTGTTCGAAGGCTAAAATTCTTGTGTGTAAAATTTGTTGATCCACAATAATCTGCGAAAAATCCTGATAATTAAAAAATAAAGATTCCCCTTCGTTAAGCTGAATTGATCTGTGCGTGTTCAAATTATTATTCAAATTCTGAATAACAATAAATTGACCTGAACCTGATATTAAAATACCATTACGTGTCCTAATAAACTGAAATAATTTATTGTCAGTAATAGATTTCACTTCAAAATTACAAAATGTAGAATTAATAAACAAAAGTAAGTGTTGCAAGCATGTTCTAAATTCTGTTTAAATTTAAAAAAATTATTATGTTGTGAACCCTTAAAATAAATATATAAAATTTGTGTTGCGCAAAGCAAGCTATTAGGCTAAAAGGTTGCTTTGGCAAGCCTCTAATGGCCTCCTAATAAACGATAGGCCGGTGCAATTTGCCGTGGTTCATGAATATGCAATGTAAGACAAAATTTCAGTAAATGCTACTTCTGAGTTTCGTTGAAACTCCAGGTGGTAACAAAATATAACATCAGGGAATTAAAAAAGGTGATGTTCAAATTTTAAACACAATAAAAATAATAAAACTTTCTCAATTTCAAATTTTCTTTAAACAAAAGAAATTTAACCACTCAAGACTTCTTGAGTCCGCCGTATACCTCAAATCACTTGGTCGTGTAAACAGACCCGCCGCGGAAAGGTATACTTGACCCATATAAGAATGGTGTGTCAATCCCTTAGGTATGTTTAAACAAAATAGATAGAGAATAGTTATGCTATATATTACCATATAAATACAAATTAATAGTTATTACCTACTGTACTAACATTAACACGAAGTTAATCAGTAAGAAGTAATGAATTTATAGCTGCATGGTCAAATAAAGTGCAAATTGGGTAGATAAACTAAACTTCCTAATAATAAATATTAATAATAATAATAAATTCCCAAATTATAACATTTGTGGTAAACCACACTGTTTAAATTTGGAAAGGCTAACGATGCCGTGGCGACTTTTGCTGCACATGCCTGTGCCAATCACCGAGGCTTAGCCTGGCATGTTGCTAATAATCTTGATTACTCTAAGTGCATAAAGTGCTAAAATTGCCCTTTTGTAGAAATTTCCCTGATTTTATCAAAATTTCGTTTGATTTTATCCTGATTCTAATGAAAAAAAATACGTCGATTTCCCAAAAAATTTACTTACTATAAATATCTCTATGAAAAACGGGAAAATTTTGCGAGAAAAACGCAAAAAATTCGTCTTGTTGTTCCTTTGTAAAATTATTGGTCGTGATTAACCTGAAGTGCATAAATGTGACGTTTTACGGAAAAAAATTATCTATATAGAACAAAATATCCCTAACATTGTTTACATGAACTTATATCGTAAAATCAAATTCTGATGGCTATATGCGTAACTAAACTGATTCCCTAAAATTGTACTGAACGAACGCCACTAACGCAAAAAAAAAAAAATATGCAAAGCCTGTGGTAAGTGTTTCTGAGCTTCTAGTGTGTTCAAAGTACTCTGAAGAGAGCTTGAGTACAGAAAAGGAATTTGCAAATTCAGCTGCAATGTATTTCTGCTTATCGTTGCATTCTTCGTAGTCGCTTGGATGGACTGAACAAATTTCTCTACAGCGACAGGCGTGATCGGCGACTTCGGGTACGTTCGGGTTCCGTTCGGGATGTGGAGGGGAAAATTCGCTGCTTCGGGCAGCAGGCATAGGAACGGAGAAGGAAAATGCAACGCCAGGATTCGCTGATACATTGAATGACGCGTAACTGTTTACAAAACTTTAACTTACTACGAACAAGGTGTAGTAAGCGCTGCGGGAGTTCGAAATAAAGTCAAGGACTTTGAAATGACGTAATAAATTGGATGGAAAGAAAAACTTCGTTGCGCTTGCGACAGCGTGTTACTAGAACACTTCCGTACTGGTAAAATAACAACAGTTGGGAAGCTGTTAGCAAACTAAATGACTAATAAACATTGCATAAGGTACAAACAAACATAAAAAATGAATTATACTTAAAATTTGAATCGTAATTAATATAAAATTCTAGTCGAACATGAGGTCGTAGAAAATATGGTCTGTAAACGAAACAACAGGTTCGGGAACCTGAAAATTTGGCTTACTTTCTGCTTTTAAAGTAACACTTGAAACTTTCTCGATTTTTACTGGTGACTGATTCGCAAATAACTCTAACTTTTACAACTGGCTGAACACAGGGTGAAATAGGCAATTCACTTTCCATTTTGCGACTGTTTTGAACAAAATTAGGACCCTTGCTTACGGCAAATTTCTGAACTCTATCTTTAACGGATAAAATATTCTTCGGCAAATCTATACTGTCGTCTTGTAGTGACTACACTATTTCTGGATAAATCTTGAACTTCTTGTTGTGCCCTAGGTTAAATAATAATGGACTGAGGGAGTGGAGGGGGAATTGGCGGGTGACTCGTTTTCAATGGTACCACTTCAACAATTGGTGCAACATCGTCGTAAATCGGATCAATGGACGGTGGATCATTATTAAGTTTGCTTAACTGTAACTCGTTGGTACACTCATGGTCATAAGTAATAGATTTCTTGCGCTGACATTGAAAATAACAGATTATGAAAATTATAAAAATACTAATAATAAATGTTGTTAATAATAAAATAGTAATTATATTATAAGGATAGTCAAAGGACTTGTTCAACAGATAAATAAAATTATAAGCTTTTACGTATGGAAGAAATCCGTTTAAAATAACTAAAATCGCAATGATTTTCATGTTGCTTAGGCAATCAAAACAAACAGTTCTTCAAAGCTAATACGTACTTTAAGCCTGCCTAGTCTAAGTAGTAGATATTTTAACTCAACTTTTAATTATTTCTGACTCTAGGCTCAAATTATCTGCGTGATTTATTTATTTAATATAATTTATTTATTCTCTAAATTTATTAGCACTGGTTAACTTATCTTATTTTAAATTTTACTGCAAACTTCTCTTATCTACTTTCAGGTGTTATTTCTATTCTTAAATACTTAACATCAATTGAACCGTACTGAGGTACAAGGTAAAGGAAAAATTGAGTCTGATTTACTCCTGACTACCTGAAAAATAATAATTATTATTTATGCGATCTTTAAATGCATTAAAATACTAACATCACTAAAACTTGAAGAATCTTTAATTCTCTCTACTCATTCTAAAATATGCTTAGCATATTATTGTGGCAAAGTTAAAAACTAAAACCGTTGTGGTTTAATCATAATCATTCTGCGATGGCAGAATGGATTTCCAGGATTATCGGTAGCTATCCAATATCCGAAGGAAAATACTTGTAACTGGAGCGCAATAAAATCTTGACGTCGACGTCTACATATTCATATAATATAAATATTCTCATAACTGGCGCTTAAAAATAAACTTTGCTAATATAAATCATATACCTTCTTCTGAAGAGTAACTATAAAATTCTAGTGATGTATTCGCTGAGCTAGTATTATTACATACTGCAAAAAAAAAACTTTTGTGCCTAAAGCACATTATTAAATAATAAGTCTGCTTTTAATCTTTAATATTATTAGTGCTATTCTATTATAAATTATTATTATGTCACGCGAGTGGATTTAAAATATTAGACCTGTTTCACTTTAATAAATGCCGTAACTTGGAGCAAACTTGCAATATTTATATTTAAGATTTTAAAACAATCTGCATTTTAAAGTTTTTAACATTCGAAGTTACAACGTGCTAAGGATAAATATTCAACTGTCAAACGAAACAATGTTTCGGACAGGAAAAAAAAAATATATAGATATAAACTAACAATAAAATCTCGTTAATATGTGAGAAACGTCCACGCCGTGATGCTCTCCTAATTCTCTTCTAGTTATTCAAAATAAGTTGGCTGTGCCTAACTTTGCTTAAAGCATATAAGTATATGTATATCTGTGTACGGATTCATTCTCGTCACTACTGCTTACCTGTGAACGGACATCTCTCGTCACTGCAGCCTAATAATACATCTATTACTTCTCAACTAGAACTTTTAATTAATCGGGCGGTTTATACCCTAAATCACGGTACGAACCTTGTACATGCGTGTCGAGGAATATAATTGGCGTTTCGTTTCTTTACATATTAACATGGATTAAAATTTTCAGGCAATGTATGCGTAAGTTAAGGTAACGTAAGGCAAGTGACTATCTCGTATAAACTTGACTATCTCCTTAATCTAAGCTCCCTTCATGAGGTGCTAGGAGACTTCAGTCATTAAGAATATAAATGAGTGGTCCTCGGGGCCTTATTAGTTCCCAAAACTATATATATATAAAAATGTAATATCCTCGTTGCAAAAGTCTTAGCAGTCATAGTTCAAGCATTCTAAATCCTTTACAAGTTACGGTCAGTTTTAAACCAAATTGAAATTAAACTTTTCAATTAATAATAATTATAATAATAACAATATATTGACTCAAACAAGCATACTCTGTGCTATGACTCGTTAAAATGCACGATAGTGCCTATTGACTCTGACTCGGTGGCACTAATTTATTTTCCTCATTCATAAATAACTTTAAAATCCACTTTTAATCCACGTTATTAATTAATTAAAATGTTAAGGGTAAAATTGTTTACTGTTCACTGTAGCTTACTGCATCCTCATAACCAACGTTGTAATAATTTTCGTATTCAAGATTATGTAAAAAAATTTCCTAAAATCACTGTCAATGCAAGAAATCATCAAATCTAAATGCCTTTTCCTTATTCCTTATTTAAAATTCTGGATGGTAAAAAATTTCCCAGGTGGGAATTTGTCGTAACCATGGTACCGGGTTCGTGAGTGAACCACAGAGCTACCAGGAGCAGATTGATAGGGAAACGTCCACGGACGTCCCTGGCCGACCGCATTTCTGGCAAAATGTGGCTGCCTGAAACCCGACATCGAACCTTCTGCCACGCGGAATGCCGGACGCTCCTGATACAAAAGCGCCAGCTCGACGCGGGTAACCGCGACGGAGCTAGGGCGCAGGTTCCTCCGCATTTTACATTTCGCTGATTATCGACCCAAACTTGAAGTCGATAAATTTAATCGAATTCATCCTCATGTTAGACTAAACATCTATCATGGCATATATAAATTCTTCTCCCCCCATTAATGCAAAAAGCTTTAAGCCGTATGTATTTTCAAAATTAATTTTGGCAAAGACATACCAAAAAACTAAATAAGTGAGCAAAAATGTTTGGGGTGGGTAACGAACTAGCACTCCACTACGTGTCAAAATTTGGGGTGGGGAATAATTCTAAACTGGTTACAAAGACTAATCTTTCAATTTTCATTTAGTTCATGAAGAAATAAATGAAAATCCCAGCACCTCGACCACGTGTCAAAATTAAGGGTGGGAAATTAATTAAAACTGGTTAAAAATGAACTGCAACTCTTTTCATTTTCTGTGAAAAAAAATGAAAAGGCCCACGTATCTCCACCACGTGTCATTCTATAGAATGAAGGGATCTGAACCAGTTAACTGATGGGGTGATGTAAACTACTCATCATTCATCCTCTTGATGAGACCACTCGTCATTGACATGACGAGTTATTGCTTGGCATGCGAAAGGTACAAATTACACAAAGGAATTAAACTACTGAAAAGACAATGGCAACTCGTTGGATTTTGTGAACCGTTGAACCTGTATCATGGCTGGGTGTAGGATAATTACCTGTCTAACTGAAGTCTCTGAGCTGAATGAAAATAGCGAAGTCCTCTGTGAGCTTCTAACTTGTTGACCAAAGCGTGCTTCCACTATCGACCTCCTGTCTTGCTGACCTCCTCTCTCTACCAACTCAATTCCCAAAGTCCAGTCACTTCCCAGCTTGTCTCACCTCTATATTCCCTGGCCATCGAGCTCTTCCTAGATGCCGAATCGCCGAATCGTGTTTATTATAATTGCTACCATGCAAACTGCTGACACCAAACCCAGAAGTGTTACCTGTTTCCTGAATGCTCAGGAGGTTTGCATGGCACAACACAATGCATTGTAAACATGCCTAAGAGGCTTGAGACAGCTGAGAAAAACAAGTGAATGCCCTGGTCAACATGAAGCGTTCAGAGAGACTTAAAAATAAACATACAATCTTAGGGATTGATACGAAATACTAAAGCACTATCTCCAGAAACAGCAGCTATTATTCAGGAATGCACTGTAGAATAACTTACAATTACGTGGAATTTGTTTTATGGGGGTATGTTGTCTCTCTCATAGCCCAAGTGAACTTTCAGACTTCAGTGGTGCCTATGATCTTTATAAAATCCTCTGAAAGCTGTTTTGTTTCCTGTACCAACACATGCTCAAATTTTTAGGATGACTATCGGGATGCCATATGATTTAATGTAACAGTGAGACAGCTAGAGGGAAGGTTTGCATAAATGTCCTTACCTGAGGTGATACCTTCCCTCTGCAACCCTGCACTCCCACTCCACACTTTGAACACTGTTTATAGGATGAGGCATATTAACTGGTAATTTATGGGTATTGTCTGATATTGGCAGATCAGTCAATTGTTTTTTTAATGGTAAAACTGCAAATAATTTTACCAATCTGATATTTCTATAACATCCTGTACCTTTCGTCATGTTGATAGTCAAACCCTGATTTTATGTTTTTCAGGGGCCCATAAATGAAAAACGTAAAATGTGGGAAAGCATAAGGGAGGGGTGAAACTCAAGTGTCAGTAAAAAATGACTACACAATCGACATTTTAGGGGTATATTGTATCAAAAATTATTTAATGAATTTCTAAGGACAAAAGCAAGACGTGCTGTGAAAGTCAATGACAGATTAACGGGACCCACTTTTGAGGGTAGGGATGGTGGATGACTGCTTCTAACTGCCGCCTATTAGGTTCAGTTTATGCATCATCATGTGACATCTCTGTTTACTCTGTAAACTGGTAATTATTTGCTATTTTTAGCAGTACCAGGTAATTAAGGGGGGGGGATCATTTATAGCTGAATGCCAAGCATATTTATATACTGTAATCAAAGTGTCCTCAATACATGCAGAATGATTCAGATTCCACTTTGAGCTGCATATGTATCCAGTCCCGATCAGTCCAACAGCATGAAGTGAACAAAACAAGCTTTGTCGAACTTACGCATTTTTAGACATCACAATAAATTAATCAGTGAGGCACGCAGGATTTTCGAAAGGGGGAATGGGGTTATGTATACTTTTTATAGTAATCAGCCCTCACTTTGTCATCTTTTCCTGCCTTTGACATTCTTTTTCATTTTTTTAGAAATACTGGCCAGAGGGAGGAGGATTATAACCCCCATCACCCCCCTTTGAGCATGCCACTGATAGTTATTTACATCCATGTTAATTCACGATCTATTATTGGATTTAGAAGTCTTGCGGAGGCAAACACCCCTTCCACCAATAGTTTCCCCGTAAATAATGTGTTTCCTTTTTCTCTTCCCGTCAACGTTTAATATTGCGTGATTTATTTTCAGCACGTGAATGGTTCCGAAGAAAAGCGGTGATTATATTATTCTTAGCATCATGTGCACTTCCTTCCTGCACTGCTCTGTTTGTTCAAGGTGTTTATCAGATGGAAGAACAAGAAGAAAAAAAAATAGTTATAGTTTCTTTTTTTTTTTAACTCCTCGCTTTGTATCTGGTGCTCCTGTTTCAAAGCAAAACAACATTCTGAGGCAAGATTCAAAACAATGCAGTTTTCTTTCTTTCAGAGTGAATGAGTCATAGATCTGGAGCCTCGAGACAAAACATTAGCACCTGTTGCCACATTAGCACCTGTTGCCAGCTGCTTGCATACATTCCTCCAACTGGTTTGTAACGGGAGGAAGGAGAAGGGGGAGAAAAACAGGTGGTGGAGCCATGCTGAACAAGTCTTATCACAAGTGTACTTAAGCTTATTCCCGGCCAAGTTGCAGGAAGAAAGAAGGAAGGAGGGGGGAGAGGAGAAGGATCACTGCTTGAAGCTCTCCCATGTTGTCATGTCAATGCTTCAGATATATGAGCAAGATTTCCGATGCAGGGATTAAAGAATGAGAAAGAGGCTGAATCCTTCAATTACTGCATATCTCTGCACAGTGCCGGAGTAACGAGCTCATGGGGGGGAAGATGGGAGTCTTTTTTTTTCACTTGCAGTACGCTATATTCGCTATGTTTATTGAATGCGCATATTCAGGTTGAAGAGCATCTGTGTAATTTTAGACACCAGAGGAAAGTCTTTTTGCCTTTATGTTAATTGGTTAAGATGTCTCGTATAAGGGTGCTCTTCCATGCGAGCAAGAAAATCGGGGCAGAAATACTTGGCACTTTTCAGTAATTACAAGTAATTGGGGATGGACAATATCGGAAATTTGGTATCGCGATATATCATCAAGAAATTATCGTCACAGATGATACAATACTATATTTTTTCCATATTGTGATATCGGCGATATAGTGTCTCCCCGATATATATCGCCAAATATCGTGACAATATATTACTGACATGATATATATGGCTAAAATATTGACAATATATTGCCAACACGGCAATATCGTGTCGATATATTGTGACGATATATCACTAAAATATCATGATAATATATCACCGACACAATATATATCGCTAAAATATCGTGATGAGATACCTTCAAAACATGATATATATCGACCATTGACAGGGACCCAACCGAAAAGTACAAACGCATTATCAAGCGTGCAGTTGAAAGTTGTGTAATGCTGAACCAGGAAGACTGCAAAATTCTCCTCAACACCCACCCATCTCCCGCCATAGCATATGGCATACCAAAAACACAGAAACAGGGGATTCCGATGCGCCTCATCATCGCAGGGTTCAACCAACCAACGGCCCACCTCACAAAGTGGCTAAAAAAGAGATCTACATTTTCTGAAACAGCACAGATGCCAAATAACTAATAACATCAATAGTACAAGCCAACCATGCCAAAATGGCCAGCATAGATATAGTTGACATGTATAACTCCATCGCAATTGATCTAGCCCTCACCTCAGTGGAAAGATGGCTTTCTGCCAATACGGTCTCACCAGTGGAAGTGTCTGAGGTATCCAAGTTATTGGAAATCTGCCTCAGACACAACTATTTTCAACAAACAGAAGGGCCAAAGGGCAACCCCCTGTCTGCTCCCATAGCAAACATTGTTATGCACCTAGCTGAAAAAGATATTCTTCACTCACCAGAACTCTGTTACATACGATATGGCAGATATGAAGATGATACCTTGGTCGTTTACAAAAGGGAAGAGGAAATAGATCTACTCATGGAAAAACTTAGCAACATTCACCCCAGGTTGCAATTTACAATAGAAAGGGAAAACCAAGGCATCATAAACTTCCTAGATCTAACCATCCAAAGGGGCAACAAATTCACCACCACAGTCTATAGAAAACCAGGGGCAGGGAACCAGTATATCCACTTCTTTTCCACCCACCCACCCCAACATAAAGCCAATGTATGTAACATTAACTTGTACAGAAGAGCTTTCTCGCACTGTTCAAGTGAAGATTTCAAGGAAGAAGTTACCATAGTGACGACATAGGACTTCAAAATGGATACACAGTACATCAACTCTCTACATGGTGCAGCAAAGCGGAAATGCAAGTACGACAACCTAACCTACTCCACCCAGCCAGCAGTGATAAAGCTAAATGGATTGGCTTTCCTTACCACCGGACTACATCCAACCGCCTAGCCAAGTCCTTGAAACAAAATGACATAAAACTGGCACACAAACCAATGAACAAAATAGCCAGTGCCCTAAGCAAACACAAGAGATCATTCCTTTCCCCAGTAGACAACCCAGTGCGAGTGCAATTCACACTACATTGGCAGATCCATCAGATCTGTCCACGAGCGTATACAACAGCACTTAGCGGATGCAAAAAATCCCAACCCACTACCGGACTAGCAAGGCACCTCAAGTTCAAGAAACACAGGATCCAAAAAGTTTCAGTTAGGCATACATCACACACCCTAATCGACACCAAAATCAAAGAGATGCATGCAATTATGCACTTTGCACACGAGCTGAATATCGACAGAAGTCAGGCTCATCATGTTTGGCTCCTGCTATTACAACAGCTCAAACCCATCGTGCGCAGCAGACAAAATGGCTACACCAGCACCCCTGGCGGTAGTCGAGGAAACAACAACATGAACCGGAAGTCAACCTAACAGTGAAGCATCGAGTTCCCAAGTGGATGGTGGCAGAGGCCACAGAAAATTAATAGAACATTTACAAGTAAGTTTCACGGATATACCTTAAGTAACTCGCTTACGTCTTATGTTATCAACCATGTTGTTTATTCCCCTCAACATGAACAATCATGAAAACATATTACAATTGTTCAAAAATTAACGAGAAAGAATTCATATTTATGGTTTTACAGTTCCATGTGAATATGGCTATGAAGGTAGGCATCTATTAAAACAAAAATTTAAATTAAAGATGAGAGTTTTGCAAGTTGAAACACTAATATTTTTTAAAGAAAATCCCCCCTTGTTTCTAATGATGATCAGAGCAATATTAGCAAGCACCACGAGAACAATACACAGGGGCTTAGTTCTGACATATTTATCCTGTCCTCTCTGTAAAAACAAAAGGGAATTAGATGAATATGAAATGAAATTACATGGGAAGAAATGTTATTCTAAGTCGGATACACTAATTGGGACTGAACACACACTGTGTAATAATGCACTTCCAAGGATCAAATCCAGGACCCCTCGATTACAAGGAGACAGCATCACCTCTATGCCATTGCATAGGTCAAAGTAATGAAATGCAATAAATATTCAAGAAAATAATATCTGCAAGTCCAGGGCAAAGAAAGAAGATCCAGAATGTACATCAGAAAAGAGTATAAGTATTTCTAAACAATGAAACCAAATGTACATACTGTTGACTCCTTTTCCTTTCTATTGACTTCCTTGTGGCAGCTGACAAGAAGCCTTTTCCTTGTGGCTTATGTTGTCTTTTCTGAAGGAGTTCTCTGTCTGCAGCAATTATAGCCATTCTTTCTTTGGTTGTCAGACTGAAGAAAACATCGTGTAAGTCGTAGCAGGCAGCATTCAACTGTTAAAAGACACATGTAATGCTTATAAAATAGCAATGTATCAGAAGAAAATAACAGACTACAAATAATTATTCACAATCTAATCAACAAAGGTTCTGGGTTCAAAGTTGCAGCTTGCAATTGGGTGTTCCTTTGTGGATCCTTTCATTAATATCATCTAATCATAATTTATACTTGTCATCATGATTAGTATAAAGAGGCAGAAATGCCACACAATATAATGTATTATACATACGCATGCCGGTTCCCACATAAACTCAAAATATATTTTTTTATCCATTTAAAAAAATACTCACTATTTTACCACAGTATTCAATAGCCATACAAATAACAAAATACATTCGAGAACAAAAGAAATATCATCTCGGAGGACTGATGACAAGGGTTACAAGTTTTCTAAAAATTAAACAACTTTTCAAACTCTATTACATTGCACAAAATAAAATTTTATGTACATCAGATGTAGACCATATGAATATTTTTAAACACTTGACGACAAATCAACATTCATATTGGATTTGGTGTGTATTACTCACAATATTAAATATTAAAAAAAATATTTCTATTAAGAACGCGTCTGACTACCATGATAAAGGTCCTGGATTCGATCCCTGGTCGGTTCAAATCCGGGAATTTTTCTAACGTTGGAAGCGGCCCCGGCGCCCACCCAGCGTCGAATAACATGGGTATCGGGGGGAAACCCTGGGGGGGTAAAGGCGGTCAGGGGCGTGATGCTGATCACATCACCCCCACTCACGACCGGATCAAGAAAGTGTGGGGCGTTACCTCCACACCCCCTATACGCCTTCATGGCATGGTGCTATGCACAGGGGAGTACTTTACCCTTCTTTTTTTTTATTAAGAACACACAAAAAATATCATATAAAAGCTATTTTACTTACATATTTGTGAGTCTACTCCTTGAGTTAGCTACGTTTTGGGGAAGCGACTGCTTCCTTCTTCAGGCATTCTTTAAGCATGCAATACTGTCATGCCACGTCATTATATCACACAAGGAAATGTTGAACAGGTAGGATTGGGAAAAAAATTATCAGATAAAACTATGTCCACTTCACTCTGCATTCCCTTAAAACTTGTCATGTTCACTATAAATTCCCATAAAATTCATTAAAAGCAGTAAAAGAGAGTTAAAAATCCAAGAAATGTGCTCTCTTCCGTCTACGTGTTAATCAGCTGATGTTCCGCGGGGAATGCAGGAAGCACAGGCTAAATCCCTACAACATGTCTTCACCTCGATTATAACTACGTTATTTCCGGGTCAAATTCACACACTTCCTGTACGGCACAAATCACTTCCGGGGTAACCTGAAATCCTATTTCTTCCCTCTTTTGGCCTTTTCCCAATCTTTTAAATAGGTTTATCCAGATTTCGTCAAGATTTCAGTCTTCCCGATTGAGCTTATTGTCCCTATCATTACATATGTTAGCTACTTCATACATGTTCCTATTGATAGCGTGATTTCCCTTCTAAAAACAACTTTTTCTTAAATTTTATGGGAGTTTTCAAGTACATGCTCGGATAAGCCTTTTCTGGGATTCCCGTCTTTGATGTCTTTGTCATGTTCTTTCCATCAAACTTTCATACTTCTCCCCGTCTGTCCGATGTATTCCTTATCGCAGTTACATTTAATACTGCACACTCCTTTCACATCTTCGTCTTTGTCTTTTTCCTTTCCAGACCTTTTATATTCTGAGAAGTGCTTTTCTATATTTCGCGGGGGCTTCATTCCACTTTTTATGTTATAATCCTTTAAGACTTTTCAATTTTTTCTGAAACATCTTTAATGTAAGGAATTCCTATGAACTTAGGTTTCATGTTCTCTTCCCCTGCTTCATTTTCTTTGGCTGTAATTTTCTTATCCTTAGAGGTTCCTCTTTTTTCTCTTTTGCAAAATGTGTACGCATTCTTTCTTATTTTCATTTCATTATTGTTATATCCATTCTTTTTCCCCATTATCAAAATCCATTCTTCTTCTTTAGCCAAAGTGCCTTTCTGGTTGCACAATCTATTCGCTCTTATGTAGAAATTCAGAAAAAACATTTTTCTTTTATCTCCCTGCATGCCTTGATTCTTTTTTAATGTAGATTTCTCCCGCGAGTGCTTTGTGGAATACCCCAGTTTTAATTTTGCCATTTTCATTAATCTTTAGGTCTAAAAACCTAATTTCCCCATTATGCATTTCTTCTTTAGTGTATTTAATACAGTCTTCCTGTTTGCTTAGGATGTTAAATAATTTACCTAGCCCTTTCTCTTCCCCTATTACCAGTATGTCATCTACATACCTTCCAAAGAACTTTATTTCATTTTCCATTTGATTTAAAGCTGATTTTTTCTATGTAGTGTAGAAAGATACTAGAAATAATCCCAGAAACTGGATTTCCCATGGCTAACCCTTCCCTCTGTAAATAAATGTTATTAATGAAACTAAAATAATTGTACTTTGTAACTAACTGTAGCCATCTTACAAATTCCCATGAGGTTAAAGCATCCACTCCTTTTTCCATAAGCCAACGGTGGAGACAATCTGCTGTTTTATCTCTTGGAACGATGGGGTATAAATTAATAATTTAAAGCTCATAATATTATCTTGGGAGATAATAGTCAAATTCTCTATCTCTTCCTTTACCTCCCATGTATTTCTGAGGCTGTGTTCGGTTTTTTCCCCCACCTCCCTAATTTTCTTGACCGAAGTTTTGGCCAAGAGGTATCCAGGATGCGAATACATTGGTATTATCGGTCTCATGGAATAGACTCACAAATACGTAAGTAAAATAGCTTTTATATGATATTTTTATTGTGTTCTTAATAGAAAACCTAGATCTTCAAAATAGGACCAATTACCAAAGTTGTAAGTATTAGTACTAAGTTGGGAAGAGTAAAGCCAATGACCAGATTCATGCATGGGACCTGTGCATGAGAGGGCAGAGGGTTTTGCCATACGAAACCCACCCCTCTAGGTGAAACTGACCCTCTCTTCAGAGAGTGGTAAACAATGAAGAGTTGCCAGAATCAATGCAGTTAACATAAGAAAGAAAATTACCAGCCGTTGAAAAAATCATTCTGTATTTCATAATTTTATTCACATATGACTAGAGCCCGGATGTTCAGGCACTGAAAAATATTAAAAATGGCAGGCAAAAAGGCAACGAAAAATTGAAAAAAAAGCAGTGTAGGTCGAAAAAAAGGCAGTCAAGTTACAAAAAGAGGCAGTAAAATTAAAGAGAATGACTTAAATTCTTCTTAAATCTTTAAAAATGTATCTACAAATTAACCTAAAGACTGCTATCACACAAGTATTTCCACCCCATTAAGAGGAATACTGGAGATGGCACGTGCCTTGTTCTACTAGCCAGAGCTTTTGATTGAGTTGGTGTTTTAAGTCCACGTTATGCACAGTAAGGCTAATCGGGACTGGACCTATAGTTTAAAGTGGGATTCTAACCACTATATGCCTCCACCGGGTATCGAACCTGGGACCCCTTGATTACAAAGAGACGACATAACCACTACGCCATCTGGGAGGCCACTATTAGCCAGAGCTCCCCATTCCCTATTCACAAGGGGAATTTCAATACTTGGTTGCCACATCCATATAGGAGGAGGGTGAGACAACAGACACATAGGAAGAAGGCATTCCAGATGGCTAGCGGAAAATAATTTAACCCCTAAGTATGGTTGAGTTGATATCACTTTGAAATTATACTATACCCAGAGGCTTGCAGAAGACCTGGACCAGACCCGTACGCGAGACATCATTCCTGAAATGCCATGCAACCTGCACAACACCCTCGCTTGAACACCACCTTGTCTGACCACCTACCCAGATTGTTCCTGGCAGGTATTGTAAACCCGCCGGGTACCCGCAGTCCTACGATACCTAGTAGGTCTTAGTGCATTCTTTCAATCAACTGTACGCCCCTCCCTCTGCATGACGTAGTTGTTTCAAGTAGAAACTGTACCGGTTGCACACCTGTCTGCAGTGTTGCCAACTGTAATACATTTCCACTACTTAGAAAAGGAACTTGAAGCTTCGTAAGCCACATCGCCAATGAAATGAGATTTAGGAATGTTGCTACCCCCCCCCCCCCTTTCCACACATTGAAAAAAAAATTCCGTGGCGTAGGCTCCGTAAGAAAATGTCGTATATATAGGGATATAGGGCAGGACTGGAACATGTCACGTTCGACGCAAACACCAGGGCCATAGCCAGACAGGCGCATTGCTGTTACTCTCCCCCTATCCTTTCTGAAGTTTGATAAACTACTTTGTAAAATTTCTTTGCAGTGATGTAGACTGCAGATATTATTTTGCTCAAAACTTGATAATGGTTAAATTAACAGAATACAAAGAACAGATAGGTGTAAAATTATTTCATCTGATTTACGAGCCAAGTTAAAGTAGCAGGAAGTAATTAGAATATATTCTCTCGGCTTCAGCTATGAGTGGGAAGATATTGAAAATATACTGTAGGTATTAGAACGATACTTCTAGATTTGCTGTGTCTTATGATTACAAACACATAATTTACTTTTATATAATACTATTAAACTTTTGAAAATGGACTTGGTTTATGAAGCCATCCCTGATAACCCATTGATAGCAAATAATATCACGGGCCACCATGGCATTCTGTTTTAAAACTTTTTTAATTTAGATCGTTCGGTGCCCAGGGCCGACTCCTGCTACCCCCTAGTTACAGCATTGAACTTGATGAGACTGTATAATATATTATAATATATTTCTACTTTCATAAAATTTGAAATCAAGGGGTTGGAATTGCCCCTCCATTCCCCCTCTGCAGGTGCCCTTGGACGCCTGGATGGAAAATGCAAGGAAAATATGAAAACTAACCAATTGTAATATAATTAAGCCTTCTTTCCATATTAAAAAAAAAACAAAACACTAAGTTGCTGACCAAGGCAGTTTATTAAGATGTAAAAACACTTAACATGTAATGTTGCATGTTAAGTGTTTTTACATCTTAATAAACTTCCTTGGTCAGCAACTTAGCATTTTTTATGAAAACTAATTCAAACTTGAGTATCCTTTAGCCCTGCTACTCTTATTCTGCTAGCTTGTTTTTTCTTGTACTTTAATACGGATAATTTTTAATACGAAGTTGTTTACAAGACCCTTCCGCAAAACTGGTTTCGCTTAATTCGAAGTAGACACCTGCGTAAGTCGACAAGAGAAGATCGAATGTGGAGAGACCTTGGACGTTATTTTAACTTGACCTTGACATGTTTCCTTGTCCTAAGAGCTGCTGACAACTCGAGGGAAGTAGCCCGAAATGCCCGCTGGACATTGACATTCTTTGTCAATGTGCATGGGAGGTCAAGCTCTATCCCCGCTGAATGCGCCACCTTGGAAATATTCACCAGTGCTAGATGAGAAATGCGAGATAAGATCGCACGAATGTTCCAAAATACAAGACGCGTGGCGCCTGGAAGTCTCACCCATCTGTCTAGCTCTGAGCTCAAGATACAGCAATTTCCCGTGAGCGAGCAACTTTTGGCCTGGTAGCCGAGAACTTCCGGTAACCACTTTCATTAAAAGCATGTTCTTTGTGCCCTGTAGAACTTCATTAAAAAAAGGGAAACTGTTACAGATAATCAAAGCCGCATAGGCCAACTAAACATCGTCAACCCGCTTAATGCGTTGTCATCTAGGTTTCCTGCAAAAGTTGACGTCGATCTTACGTATGTTGCAACTCCAGTTTCCCGTTTCATACGTTTCCCAACTGTGCCGGTCATAAAATTTTACAAAACGGTGTTTTGTTGTCTGGGTGACTTCTCCCCTTAATTGTTTCGTCCACAATTTTCTTGCTCGTGTGCGCACACTGGCTCCTTTCCTTTGGCGTCTAAAATAAAGCAAACAGTTCTGAATATCTTCTTCAAAACGAACAAAAACTGCATGATAAGTAAAAGAAAAGTGACCCCCTTCCTTCTCCTACAACAGCTCATTATCCGCCAATGGTGTGCATGGTAATGCGATAATTGCAGAATTCAGGTCTCTCTTTCTTGTTTGCAGCTGTCTGGTTAGGAAATATTGCCCGTATTGTCTGTTGCATGGTAAAAGGTAATGCAAGGATCATTTTTTTTTTCACACTGCTGATAAAAGTTCGATCTTCAACTGCGTTATCTTGAAAATACCCATGATTTATTTCCCTTCTGCCACCTGCTGCTCTAACTTCCAGCCGGTCTCATTGTGTTTACGCTGCAGCTGGCGCCAGTGTTTAGTCTAGCGTCTGGAAAGCTCTCGCTTGCCGGTAACTGCAATGACTCATCCAGTGCGAAGGAATAAGCGTCATTGTTTTGAATCTCGCAAAGCCATATAATCCCCGCTTTTCTTCAGAACCATTAGCGTGCTGCAAAAAAACACGCAATGCTCAATGTAGGAATACGAGAGGAAAAGTTTTCGTGGAGCGAGTGTTTGACCTCCAGAATACTCCTGAAACCTACAATAAATTGTTGATTAATCTGAAAATACGCAAGTTTCGTAAAGCTTGTTTTTAGTTCATTTTATGCTGATGAGCTAAGCGGGATTAAATATACAGTTTGAAGTGGGATCCAAACCAGAGTAATTATCGAGTGCGGCACGTGTCTTAGGATACAAATTCCGTGCAAACAGATCGCAAGTTGTGTGTTTACTTTTTCAGAGTGGATTACAATGCAAGTTGAGGAAGAGTTTGAACTGATTCCTGCAAAGGGGGAGGGGGGGAACGATTATGAAGTTAACTGAAGCAAAGAATACGTGACTTTTTTACGATGTCTTTTTAACAGCCGAACCAGAACGAAATTTACAGCCCAGATTTTTTTGTTGTGTTCTCTCCCAACAGAATCTTCTCTTACCAGTTAATCCTGTAACGGACAATGTTCTAGTGAACGCACATAAAATCCAATATTCATTCTGTCCGATTATCTCCCGTCTCTTGCTTGCGCCAGTGACTACCGTCAACATTCTTCGGAGTTTCACTTCTTGCAGTAAACGAGATTGTTTTCCTTTCCCTAGGTATCCGTGCAAACGGGTTTCTTATCAACTAAAATTGTAAGAATTTCGTGGAAGAGCAAGGACTTTGCACAATTAAAAGAAAATACCGTTTGTTAAAAGACTTTTTGCCACAACATGCATCCCATGCATAACCGGTTGTATAACTAGGCAGGATAAATGGTGTTAACCATCTCCTTGGAATCTTTGTGTCCGCGTTAAGCTCCGTGTTCTCATTTTGTGTAACATTTTTTACACTTTCTTTAAAACGTACAATATTATTATATAGTACATATAAAGCTTATTTTCTGAGCTACCACCAAGTATAAAACATCCTTTGTGGGGGTAATTTATACTCTACTTTATTTACACCTGAAAACAGGCGTCATCTTGAAAAGTTTGGATAACTCGAAGTCGTTTAATACGAAGTTGACATTTTTTGGTCCCTTGAACTTCGTATTAACGAGGTTTTCCTGTATGTGTGTGCCTCCACCGGGTATCAAACCCGGTACTGGGGAGGGGGGGGGGCATTGTCACGAAATGAATGGCAAAATGCAAAATAAACTCTCAAGGGGAGAAGATACAGTTATGCACTAATTGCACATTTATTTCAATATCGCCCAGATGGGCACTGCTACTAAAAAAAAGCTGGGTTTACCAAGAGTATGAATTTCTCTCCATGTTGCAAGTGGAAGCATTTATTTATGTTGATTATTAAGCTGGACACAATAGTTGAAAAATATGAAATAAAGAATTTTCGGAATCCCATGCATTCCTTATGGGGAATCAACTTCAATATCAAGTTACGGCTAATCAAATGAGAGTTTCGACTTTTCTTCTTGAGAATCACTTCTTCAAACTACCCTATTCCCGTTGATATCATTGTCTATTACATCGGAAGTTTCATATTCCCAAGATAACAAATGAAATAATACTTCCATATGCCCAATGCATTTCTTCTTGCCTCCTGGCAGTGTTTCCAAACTTGGTGCACAGAAAAGAGCTAAATTTCACCTTAGTTAACACTGACTTTCAAAGATCTAGGCTTACGAAGTCTGGATAAAGTGCTTCCTAGGGTAATGTTAGTTGTCAAAGGGGTGGGGTAACTGCTATTACTGTTAACTCTAAATTGATGACAATTTATTCTTATTTTTCACCATCTAGATCCGGCGGCATCACCCATCTCATGGTCGTATAAAATCGAAAATAAAGGATTCCCTGATAACAATATTACGTTAATACGGCACTATAAAAAAGTAACTGGGGATATAAGAGGGGGTGGAGCGATGCAGCCAATATAACAATATCACGTGACGTGCAAAATGCATAATCATGGCAAAAGTTGGTCTACGTTGGTCGGAACCAGTGATGGTATCATAGTGGTGCACGGGGGTGCCACCCCAGTTCACAGCCAAACGAATGCATGAAAGAGCCAGATCTGGCTCCAAGAGAGCTAAGTTGGCAACACTGACTCGGAGGGAAAAGCCGGGTGAGACTGTCTCGCATGCCCTTAAACAAAAAATTTAGATTTTATTTACAAACACAACACCTTCCGAGGTCTGAATTATCATGTGAATTATGCAAATCATTGAAAATTGATTAATTCTGCTGTAAATGTTCGAGAAGGAAAAAATGACTATAGTGGAACCACTAGCAAAGAAACTTGCGCAGACCCGCGACTCCTGTGCACCGTACTTCCACGGGGAGACGAGAGGGAGAGTGGACCATGCTTCCTTATGGCCCAAGCTGAACAGAAGAAGGGAAAGGTTTTTTTTCCTTGTGGTTGTTCTATAATTTACACAGGAATAAACTTAACAATCTGACAACTATATACATGTGCTATTAGAAGTGAGATATGAATTTTGTGTAATAAGTATAGTTTTTACATGAAATTTAGGATTTTATTCACCATTTTAACACCGCAATGCCATTTTATTTACTGCTCTTGATCCCAAAGTATGCCCAGTTTTTGTACAGACATCTTGGATCTTTAATTCACCATAAATATGTGTCTCCACTCATCGATATTATTTGCTTGCCCTTTCGCAGGACTTGAGAAACAGCATGGTCAATTGCTAAGTTTGCTAAGTAAAAACTTAAACTTGTAGTTTTCATATTCAACAACACAGAAATTTTGGAGTTTCGACTGGGAATCAACCACAGGACAAAGAAACTCATGGAGGACTCATACCTAGACTTTCCCCTTCCCTGAATGAAATTATCAAGAGAGAATTAGGCACCCTACAAGTGACCAGAGTTTAATTCCAAGAGGTGTACAGACTAGTAAATTACCTTCATCAAATTTTGAGGAAGATATAATTCAGATATTGTGTAAATTATGCCAAAGCTGAAAGATAAATACATCCTGTGCATTACCATAATATCAGGGAATACAATATCAATATATAGGTAATTAAAATACCAATACATATGACATTTCTGCAAATGACAAAAGATTTAAAAAAATGTTAACATTGCATATTTGTACATGGATACATTGTATATACCTGATGAAGTAATCTGCGATTCAGTTCAACATCACTCTCTTTAACTTCAACTAAGTTTGCTGGTCTCTCTCGATTCAACTGGATAACAAAACTCAATGTGTCACGTATGGTCTTGATGATTCCTTGCACACGGTCAGTTTGGAGAAGTCTACGTGTCAGATAGCCCTTCACCAAAGCAGGAAGCTTAAAAAATTTGGCTTTCATATCAAGTGTAAGTGCCTGAAAAGATAATTAAAAGCTTTTTTTAAAAAAAACGCAAGAAAAAGTAAGAGGGATTTCTACAGGATAAATAAAATTCTAAAAATACAAATGCAAAAGTATGGTAGGCATAATAGTTTGTAGTTCACAAAAATAAAATAACCCTCCATTAATTTCCCCCTTATGATTTAAGGATTCACCATCCTTTAATGTGTATGTGGATTCCATATTTTGTTCCTAAACTCAAATAACTGTTTTGCACTGACTGTATAAAAAACAAGACGAGCTACCAGTGGTGGCAAGGGGGGCAGTTGCCACCCACTTTTCGCCACTTTTGCCACTGCACTATGCTAAACCTTATATAGAGGATTTTACTGGCTGTGGGTCCAGGCACAAGTGCCTCATTAGGCAGCAAATATGCAGCCCAGGGTGTACTATGTGGAACAGGGTTGACATGGACA
Organism: Lepisma saccharinum; assembly: GCF_977018435.1. Taxonomy (NCBI): domain Eukaryota; kingdom Metazoa; phylum Arthropoda; class Insecta; order Zygentoma; family Lepismatidae; genus Lepisma; species Lepisma saccharinum. The sequence continues at coordinate 39,474,958 of NC_139243.1, read as the reverse complement.
TTAGGATGTTGTTGTTAGTAAAGCAATATAAGGAACGCTTTATGGGTATAAAAATATGAAACATATGTAAAATGCAAGTTTGAATTGAATAAATTACACATTATTCCCAGAAATATAAATCTCAAATGAACCCAAAAATTTCTTCACTATCTACACAAACTAGCTTGTAAGTTGTTACAAGCTGGAATATAGATAAATTTGAAAAATAAACAGAAGATTTCAAATGGAAAGAATGCTATCTAAATTTATAGGTGACAAATATACAAGATCCATTTCAGACTTGGAAGTAATCTCCATTTTTTTCTTCATACCAGTCCAAAATTTGTGCAAGTCTTGTTAACTCAATGAGGGCACTTTTATTATTTATACACCCGATGACCCAAGTAACCTCATGAGGAAAACCATGAAAGGTACGGATTGTTTCCAATTTTTTATTCAATTTTAGGAACAAGTCAAAGTTTGGTGGGCTTGTAGCTTCCACCCATACTTCTCCACAATGTCACATACTGTACAGAAAACATGCAACTTCACATTCTCTTGCAACACAAGGACAAACCGGAAGCACAAAGGGCTTCCTTTGACAAATGTACAAGTTGATGCAATGTTAATTGGACATTATCTATTGTCTAGTGCTTTAAACTACACTTATTCTAACATTATGTTTCAAGAGAGAACATCTTCTCTCATCCTCAGGTGAAATTTATTTTGCCTCTAGTGGGAATCGAATCTGCAACAGACCTGAGAAATTACTACAAATCCGCTGCTTTAACCAATTACTCCATGGCACCCTGTTATGATAACTGATTGATACAGTTAAAACAAACTGTATACCTAGGTAGAAAATAATGCAGCATATACATATCAAGTTACTACTTCCTAAAATGATTTCAAAGGCTTCTTCTATTTCTTGCAATATTGTTAGGTATGTTCTTAAAATTCTTAAATATCATAGACAATAATGGAACAAAGGATAAATAAAACTAACCTTCTGTGTTATTGATTGTGGAATGAATTCTTGATATGCAGATATTTCTGCTCGTGGAGGAACTATAAGGATTCCACTGGAATACGTTTCATGTAAACTTGGAACAAGTGAGTTGCTGAAATTCTTCTGTTCCTTGGTCAACTCCAGAGGATGTTTCAATTCTTCAAAAAGCTTCTTCCCACAACCAACTTTTTCATTTGGGACCAACTGACGGCTGTCATTCCTCCGTTGTGAATTTTCGTTGCATTCTGGTGCAGTGTCGGAATCTGCAGTAAAACTTTCAATGACTTTCACTAGTTTTCGAGATTCTGGAGTGTTCATTACATCTGGATATTCTCTCTTAATTTCGTCCAGTAGTTTCTTCTGCTGCTTTACGAACTCCTTCTGCATAGCTTCTTGTTGTTTCCTTTGCTCTTCCAAAAGTTTAAACATTTGCGTCTTGTGCTCCTCTTGCATCTTCTGCAATAGTTCCTTGAAATATTTATTTTCCACGACTACAGGCTCTTGTGCGACAGTTTCTTTATTTAGTAGAGGCTGACTAGAACACGTCCTGAGAACATCGTCTTTGGGCAACAAGTTCGAGGAACCATCTTCACGTGTGGGACTTCCACGCATACTACCTGGCAGAGAATTCACATCTTTCAAGTACCTTGCTATATGCTTTTGCTTCTCCTGGTTCAACTTTGGATTTACGGAAGATTTGGTGAAAGAAAGTACATTTCTGCTACGTGGTGTTTTACTGTGATCACTCTTGGCACTATTACTAACCACGCTTGAATTTGAGGAACAGCGTGTACTTGCACCTGATTTTGGTGTTCTGTAAATATTATGTTCAGAATTACTTTTGGCTCTTATTAAACCACTAAGAATTCCTCTTTTGGCTTTTGGAGTTCGTACAACAGATAGAGACAAATTTTGTCTTGTACTCTTTACTGGATTGGGTGCGACAGATTTGGAAGGAATGCCTGGTTTCTTGAATGTCATATCCTTGGAATGTGATTTCACACAGTCTGAATCCTGGGAAGTCTCTCTACCACATTTCTCCATGTGAGCCAAAAGAATTGGACTCGGAGCTTCCAATGTATATGACAACTGTCGGACTAGTTTTGGTGCTGGTTCATGCACATCATCTTTCCCTCTTTCAGTATCTCTCAGCACTAAATCTGGGTTACTAGTGGCTTGGGATTTTGTAGACATGAAATTCTTAGCTGCAGGAGTATAATTACAATCACTTTTTCTGCGAGTCAAAGTACTACTCGATGTTGAACTTGGGCTACTGGTCTCCAGAGTTGTATTCAAATACTGGTTTATGTCAGTACTTGAAGACGGAGCCAGTGAACTGATTTCAGTAGCTAGTGATAACCTGGTACTAACAGCACTTTCAATCATGGCTTCCCCTGGTAAAGTTCCAGTATTTTCAAGAGGTAATTGCTTGTACCAAGTTTCTTTGGCATTTTCCGTGACTTTCGTCCCTGCACATTCGTTGTCTTTCAATTTGATGTCCATGCTGCATTCTATCTCAAAACTATGTAGTCTTACTGAAGTTTCAGCTGCACCTGAAGGAGATATTTTTTGAATGAAGACCTCTGTACCTATTTCTAGATTTTGTGCTTCATCAGAAAGTTTGTCGCAACTCACTGCTGAATTATTGTCAGGGTAAGAGTGGTTTTCGTCTGGTACAGAAGTGTCTTTAATTGACGGAGCATCCAATAAATTACTTACAACACTATCTTTCTCCTCTCTATTCACACATAACGTTACACTCTCATTTCTTCCAACATTACTTCCAAGAACCTCATGGTTATTCTCACTACAATAATTTTCACTTCCATCTTGAGTACTTTCTGATATCATGCCTGCACATGTTTCAACTTCACGTGGAACTTTGGGAACACTGCCTGATGGAACTATACAATCCAAATGTTCTGCATGGGGAAGAGTTTCAGAGTCTCTACATAAATCACACATTTCACGTGCACCTTCGTTTTCGCTTGGTACACTTGTTCCACTCTCGGGCTTTCCATCACACAGACAATCACAATGGTTCCGGGATTCCTTACATGATACTGCATTGTCACATGTGCACTTGTCCTCATTTGTTACATTAATTTCTATCTCTATATTTTTGTTCAAGGGAGCTTGAAGACTGTCTGTTCCACCTTCGAATGGCTTCAGGCACTTTTGGCGCATCATCAGTTTCGATTCTAACTCCACAGCCTGTAGCCTGTACATTTGCATTTCCTTTTGCTTCTGAAGGGTCATCTGAAAAGTAAACAACACATTTAATATCTCTACAGTGGGTGTGAGAGTGTGGAAAAAAATACATGCAATATTCCACTAGTATAAAATGCTTATTGGTTGAAAATTGCAATCAGGAATGCATTTATTAATTCATGTAATAACTGACACACACAAAACTGACTGCAAAAAACATGTAATTCATTTGTTGAGAAATATTGCATGGTGGTCATTATACACAGAAATCATCAATAACGAAATCAATAAAAATAAGTCGCAGATGACTTGGTAAATCAATCTGAATAGAAATTGAAGTTGTACAACAGGATGAACAGTTGAGAATCTGCAATGGAAATAAGATTTGGTTGGTTGATTTAGTGTTTTAAGTCCACTTTATGCACAGTACGGCTAATTGGGACTGGACCTACAATTTAAAGTGGAATCCGAACCACTATGTGCCTCCACCGGGTATCGAACCCGGGACCCCTTGATTGCAAGGCGACGACGATACCACTGCACCATCGGGGAGGCAATGGAAATAAGAGGCTCTTTTAATCTTTACCGGATGGAAGCCTTGCATGCCAGTAAACCCTCTCCAGATGAGAACTGTTCACATTAAAAAAAAAAAAAATAATAAATGTAGTTCAAAACTAATTGTTTAAGAGAGATTAAATTTAATTTTACCCCTAGAATGACAAGGCTTTTTAGCAAAGCTGAAATTTATACATTGTACCTCCCAATAATGAGTGTTCAAGGAAAAAGAAGAAAATTGAAATTTAAAAAAATTGTATAAGGCATGCCTATGTGGCCACCACAATCGACAAAAGTGAATGAAAAAGTGTAGTATATAGCAGGTATCTTCCTACAACCATGCAAACTCTCATTGAAAAAAGGCTGATACTTCTTGGGGGGAAAAAATTTAAAAAATGTATAAAAGTAGCAGTGTTGCCAGTTTATGGAAACACTATCTGTAATTTCGATTCTAGCATTGGTCCTATGGATGCTAGATGGACCAAATTTGGAAGAATGCACGGCAAAACACCACTCTTTGATGATATCAGGGTGGTCACTCTGGGACCATGATAAAATTCAAACATTCTTCCCGGTTTTCAAGGTGAATTTTCCAAAAATTCATGGGTATAAGCAAATGCTTTCTCTATATTTCAACCTTATGTATTACTGCCTCTAATCACCCACACACAAATATATTAACAATATAAAGGATCTGTGCATTTCAATGTTAAAAAAATCTAATTCAAAGGTATATACACAAAACGTGCAACTGCTGCATGATTTGTATGTTCCAGCACTTTAGAACACAAGAGGAATGGCTTGGACGGAGCTTCTGGATCAAGTTTACCAACAATAAGATTAGCTATGTAGCATCCCAACACATCAGTCATTTCATCCACACGTAGGAGTCATCTATCTGTCTCTGAATAAATCCCAGCATTTCTTGGTAGCATAAATCGAGATAGTTCTTGCATAGTGCAGAGGCACCTTCTGGTTACAATACTTTTCCAAAAAAGAACGATACTCTGGCACTTGGGAGTATATACCATGGTATATTTGCAGTCACCATTGCACGGCACATATCTTTGAAAAACTCACTTCTTGCAGATGAGGAACATTCATTCATTTGTGTGAGAAGAATTTGTTTCTTGGATGAGACTAACTGCTTCTTTCTTACATGTAAAGCACTTCGTGTGTGTTGTTCCAACTGCAACTTCATAGAAAATCCCATCTTTTTGTCAGAAACTTGACACATTACAACATTGCCATCAGTGGTGAAGGCATTGTCTATTGCCACCAACGACCTTAGTTTTTCAGCAAGTGTAGAATCGATGGGAGCCATTGCCAAAACAAACACACCTATTCAATGCTGACACCCCAATCCACTCGAATGTCTAATCCAAGTCAGCAGCAATAATCTGGAGGCTCTAGTATCAGAGTATTGTTGAACACTTGCAGCTTTCAAATTTGGTGTAGTTGTCAAATTTCCATCTGTATTGTGACAAAAAGAGCTCTATGTAACTTTCTAAAAAAAAAAAAGGCATCTACAGAAAGAAACATTGAATGAAAATACATTTTTGTACAAGGGAACATACTGTGTAATTTGGTACCTTTCTTGTTCACCAATGCCCAGTTTATAGGAATTTTGCCTAAACCTAAAAGCAAAATGAAAATATGCAACTAGAAAGAGAGGAAAGAAACTCCAGCATCTTTTGCTAAATAACACTTCCCATATTTTTTTTTTCGTCTTCAGCCTGCCTTTCGATTTGGAAGTGAATTTTAGGTGACCATAAGCACTATGCATCTTACTGATTAGAAAATGCGACGTCACATGAGCTACAAATGTTCTTGATCATGTTTCAGAGATCAAAAATATAGGAAAAACATTCCGAAATATATTGTTTTATGTAAAGTAAATTAGCAATATGTAAAAATAAGTAATATCCTGGCAAATATGTAACATAAAACTTATGCAAAATCATGTCGGTTATATAATTTGTTGACATTTTCCAGTTCAAGGTATGTATAAAGGAATAGAATATGTAATTACATACGAATCCAAGGTCTAGTGATGAAGTTACCACTATGGCATCTGAAAGTCTGAGTTGAGCTTCTTATGACTTCTGAAAGCAGTGCCAGTGAAGCTAAGTCGAAAAATGAAGAAGGGAGTGATGTAACAGAATTTTGAAGAAGAAAAAAACACTCCATTTTCCAGTACTGACTTGTTAAGAAAATTCCACACTATAGGGTAGGGGTTCCCAAACATTTTTGTTATTAACAAGCAGTTTGAAAAGTTCCTTTTCTTCTCTGTGATCTCATAAAATCTGCTACAATTCCTCAACCACCACTTTTTTCTGATATATTTCACTTTTACATGTAATAATGAGAACAAAAAAACACGTTTACAATGTGTGATCAGGGGACTTGGGGCTAATGCCGAATTGTTTACATTTCCCAAAAATTATGACTTTCAGAAATGTTGCATAATCTCCATTTTGTTTTTGAAAATTGGGGCACAGGCATTATACGACGCACGCTTTTAGAAGCGATATCGGGTGGGGCCACGCAGAGGGTGTGCGTGGCGATCAACCAATGGCAGGAGTGCAACGTTGTACAGTTAGGAGACTGCGGCGCGGAAGTTAAAAGCAGTGTTCTGTATTTTCCTTGCGCGCAAGAAGTTTTCATAAAACTCGCCACTTTAATGTTCATCATAAGATGGGGATAGACATTTTGAACTTGACTGTCCAAGTCCCATGAATTTCCATCGCCTACAGCCGGAGTTATCGTTCCTTGAAGAAACAAGGGAAACACCTTTCATTTCCTTCAGCCTGTTTTTTTCGTTGCCACCGTGTTGACGCAGCTGAGTTGTTGTGTCTAGGGAAAACTGGGTGTTAAATTCGCCTCGATATAAACAATGACTCTTCATTGTTCTGGACGTTCTCGAACATTGAAAGCCTGGGTCAGTTTGAGTTCAGCGTTTTCGTAGCAAGGCCGGTGTAAAATTATTCGCTCATCGTTCACTCGTGCGCCACGAAGAACAGTTTGTGAAAAGATTAAATACAGCCCTTTCGTGCGATTGTGTGTGTTCCGTGTGTTATTTTTATTTTAAATAATGTCACTCTCAAAACTTAGCACCAGTAGTACAGGCACCAAGGGTGCAAAATCTAATCATTAACCTCCATGAGAGTGATTCAGAAATGAGTGACAAGGGAACCCATGGGCGTCCGGGAGGGGGGCAAGGGGGGGTCGTGGCCCCCCTGGAAAATGAAAGTCAACCAAAAATTATATATTTTTCACATGTAATTTCATTACAGCCACAATAATATGTGTTAATTATTGCATGAATATGATAATCAAATTTAAGCAATGTTTTTGAGGGAACAACACTATTATGGAGGAAAATGTGCCTTGTTTGGCCCCCCCTGGAAAAAAAAACACCTTCCTTGCCCCTCCCTGGAAAAAATCCTACGGACGTCCATGCTGAGACCGAGGAAGACGACGAGAGCGGTGATGAATAAATAAATACCTTCACGCTTCTTTCAGGTATGGGTTTCTCGTACATGCTACAGTGATATGATATAATCCTGTGTAGAAATATTCACTATATTATTTCACTGTACTCATATATACCGTGCATGCATTATCAAAAATAATGGACACCGCGAATTTTCTGTCCTACCCTTGCGCTAGCAGTTAGTTTGGCAACAGCGCAGTAGCACTGGCTGGGTATTGGCCGAACTCATGTTCCTTCTAATAGCGTGCGCCGTATACATATGCTCAAAGAGTGGTCTTTGTTGTGCTGCCCTGCAAATTTTGTCCATACAGCAAAAATCCAGATTTTCCCCCCTAAGCTGGCAACATTGAAATTTTTATACATTGTTATTTCCCCCCCCCCCCCCATATTTTGTTCAATTTGGACTATTATGGTGGCTATAGAGGCATTCCAAATACATTAAAAAATCATTCTTCTTCTTCTTCCTTTAACTTTTATTTGTAGGGGGCAGGATACAATGTATGGATTACATCTATGACAAAAAGCCCTGTGATACTGAAAAAAAAAGCAAAAAGAAAATCCAACTCCCTATGACAATTAGTTCTCAAGCTACAATCTTGTTTGTACTTTGCAGATAGTTTGGAAAGTGCATGCTTCAAAAGTTCCCATCCGGAGAGGTTTTACAGACATGACATGTTCAGTCCTCTAAAGGTTAATACTAAGTGTCCTAAAATTGACCTACCTAACAACGAAAGCATTTAGTGATGTCATACCTCTTTGCGCCCAAACACATAAAGTAGATGGCAGCAGCAGTCCATACAGGGGGTGGACAGATTAATGGAAACACATTGCTAAGGGAAGAGTAATTCGTTCTGAGTGGACAGATATGAACCATCATGCAAAGTCTCGTGTGCAATGGTCCCAGGTAAAGCTAAAAAATGGGAGAACTATCTGATTTCCACAAAGACAACAGATTGTTGGAGTACACTTAGCTGGTGCATCAGTAATGAAGACTGCCACTTTATTTAGAGTTTCGGTAGCATATATAAATCATGGCAAGACAAGCTCAGCAAAGAGAAATAGTGGACGAAAGCCAACCCTAGGTGACAGGGATCACCAGGCATTAAATAAGATTGTCACAATGAACCATAGAACTACAGAAGTAAAAGTGACAGCAGAACTCGATGAACATCTGGCACATCCTGTTTCAATAAAAATAGTCTGACGGGAGATTCATAAACTCGACATTAAAGGAAGAGTTGCCATTCCTAAACCTCTGATTACCATCACCAACATTAGTGTATTAAAAAAAGTGGTGCCATGAGCACAAAACATGGATCTGTTGTGACTAGAAAAAAGTAATATGGTCAGATGAGTCACTTTTCTTGTTGTTTCCAACAACAGGGCATGTGTATGTGTGGCGAAGGCCCAAAGAGGTACTCTCCGGACTGTCGCCCTACAGTCAGACCTGGAGGAGTATCTGTGATGGTTTGGGCAGCGATCTTCTGGTATTCTGTTGGCTCCATTATTCCTCTGCAAGGTAAACTTACGGCCAGTAACTACATGGGACATTTTAGGCAACCAGGTGCACATTATGGCACAGCTGTTATTCCCCATCATCTTTCAAGATGATAATATCCCTATTCACACTGGCAGAGCCGTTTAGTCTTGGTTTACAGAACATGAAGATGAACTTCAACACCTTTCACCGGACCTCAACATTACAGAACCACTGTGATCGATTTTAGAGGATTAAGTACGATACAATTTCCTCCACCCTCAGCAACTGTATGATGTGCTTCTGGAAGAATGGTACAATATTCCACTGGAGACTACTCAGGGCTTATACGACTCGATTCCATGACAAATCCAAACTGTCCAAAAGGCTAAAGGTGGTCCCACACTATATTAACAGGTTACTGCATAACTTTTTAAAAGGTTTCCATTAATCTGTCCACCACCTGTACAAGATGACAGTTAATGAACAAAGGAATATACAGAAGAATAAAACTGTTCTCCAGGCAACATGCAGTAAGTAATCACTAGAGACCGAATGTTAGGCAAAATGCCTATTCTTTCCTGTTAGAGATATGATGAAAACGAATGTTGCGAAGGACAGGGGGGGGGGGATAGCTTAATTTAAAGGCAATTTAATTTTGCCTATTTCATACGATATTGCCTATATTATTTCATAAATGCCAGATATTGCCTATTTTAGGCATTTTCTTTAAAATTGGGATGTCTCGTGCATGCTCTCCATCCAGTTGCAGAGGAAATTCGTGAATCATTTCCCGAAGTTGACTAATTTCCAATGCTAAGAAAATATTCCTCAAAGCACCATCCCAGGTTCTTTTGTTTAAAGAAACAGCCCCTGAACTTGCTTTGCCTCCACAGCCAATACTAACTAGATGGGGTACTTGGATATCTGCTGCAGTATATTACGCGACCAACTATCAGAAGGTGGCTGAAGTAATTAATTCCCTATCTGAAGATGATGCAACATCAATTTGCGTAACACAGCATCTTTTGAACAATTCTGTTGTGTGACGACTTAGGATTCATCACCACCCATTATTCAAATTTGCCAGACACAATAACATTACTGGAAGAGAGAAGTGAAACACTGATAAATTCTATGGACAGTTTTCATTCTGCAGTTGACCAAATTTGTGCTGTACCAGGTGCTGAAGGTCAGGCTGTTCGTGAGAAATGTCAGTGAGTTATTGCAGCTAATAAGGACTTGGACAAATTAAGGGCAATTCAACAAGTTCTGCAAGGTGAAAATATACAAACTGAGTTAGATCCACATGTTCTCGCGTGCTTTAAGTATGCTCCGGTAACATCTGTGGAGGTTGAAAGATCTTTTTCAATTCTCAAAAATGTGTTGCCGCATCGCAGACGTAACTTGTCGGTTGATCACCTGAAGAAATACCTTGTTGTGATATGCAACCATAATTAGTGCTTCTTATTCAGAGACTGCCAAACTGTACAGTACAAACTTGAAATGCATTTAAACAGTTTCTTAGTTCGAACTGCTGTGTGGAATATATAGTGTAAATTTTTTAACTGAAATAACCCTGTGTGCAGTGATAAAGTGTATATTTAAATAATTTGTGTACTGGTTGGAAGTAGCCAACAATTTCTTTTGTCAGACTATTGTGTGTAGCCATTATACAATGGCTACACACAACGACTGGCTACGGGCCTGCCTAGACCAGAAATCTTCAGTGGCAAAATTGTAGGCAGACAGTTCAATGATATAGTTGTATGTTTTGCACATTTTGAGTGTACTTACCACTGGAGGCAAGATTGGTTTCCCATTAATTTTAATGAGAGACACGTAATTTGATGAATATATATCATAAGACTTCATTTTTTCAGTGAAATTCTCAGGTTCCATCTTGAATTACCCACAGAGAGCACACCATCACCAAATCCTGTTAAAGAAAGAAAAATATATTTAAGCATTGAAATACTTTCACATTGTAACTTATGGAGACTGAAAACATCTACCATCAACTGAGGCTCCACTGAATTAATCCAAATTGATTAGGCTTAACGGTAATTGCTCCAAATGTTTAATGATTTTTCGCAACTTTTATAGGAGTATTAGGAAGCGATTGATTGATTAAAATAAAACAATTTTACTTTACTTTTCTGCAACTTTTGGTTAACCACGAAGATGAGAATGAATGATGATAAGATGAAGTTGTGAATGGACACACACACATGGGCAGGTCACAATACATGCCTCACGGACGATTCTACTGACAAGTGAGTCCGGATGGCACAGGCTCACTAGTTTGCACAATGCAGTCCAGGGTGAACTATGTGGAAGAGAGGCTGCAGTTTACGCTCTGGGTCACGTAGATAATCAGAGATGACCTAGCTATTATTATTTAAAAAGGAGTTTCTTTTATTTCTTCATGACATTCTTTCAAAGCAATCTTTGATTTGTACATTTCTTTGCTTCCAGTATGCAAATAGTTCCAACTGTTTGCTGGTGAACATCCGAGAAGCTTTCTCCAGCTGGAGGAATCTCCTGGCTCCCTTTAAATCCCTTGATGTGGGGCAAGGAAACACTGTTTCCCAAGCATGTTAATTTCGTGACCAGGGCAACCTCCTTCCAGGAGATTTTCCAGCCCAAGTTCTTTTTGTTTTACATGGTTCGATTTTGATTTATGTCTGTTAACACATCCTGTGAATAGTGATTACTTACTGCATGTTTCCTTGAAAAACAGTTTTTCACTTTCATATACTCCTATATAATTCTTTACTTGCTGCAAGCCATTCATTTACTGTTGTCTTAGTTATGGACATGACTCATCCCACGTAAGTCAAACACCTTCTCGGTCAAGTGCAGTATTTCATCTTCTGACGTGAGCAAGGAATAGTTTCATGCTTAGGTTTAAATATCTTAGCATGCTACATTTAGACAACACTGAAAGCATTTAACGTGACGTCGGAATATTAAAATATGGCACATGAGCAGCAAAAAGTGTACTTTAAGAAAGCTTCCAATATAATTACTCAATCATTCCTACTTAGTAATATGGAGAAACAGGGAAGAAGTATAGACAGCTTGATAGAGTGAGGAAATGAGAAGAGCAGGAATGAAATTCAGTGCAGAAAAGAGTGAGGTGCTAATAACCACAAGAAACAGAGCCAGAAATGAACCAAGAATAAAGACTGACATGGAAGAGTTGAGAGTAGTGAAAAGTTTCAAATATCTAGGAAGCATAATTGAGAGAAGTGGAAGAACAGATGAGGAGGTAAACAGAAGAGGACAAATGGGTGGTGGACTACATCAAAGCCTTCGAAGATTAATATGGAACAAGGATGTACCTATGAAATGCAAGAAGAAAATATATATCACATACTATGTACCAATAATTATGTACGGAGCAGAGACTTTTGACAATGACAGAGACAAAAGAAATATACAGACAGTGGAGATTCGACACAGTGGGAGTGGTGAAGCTTCCGGACAGATAGATCAGGCACTGATGAAGTGGTTCAGACACATGAAGAGGATGAATGCAGAAAGACTATAGAGGAGCCCAACTTAGAGTTCAGTATGGGCTGTTATTTTTGAGATCACCAAACCCAAACAAGAGTGTTTCTGTCAGGAAGAAAAGTTGTTAACATTCGAAGAGGAAATAATAAATATGCAAAAAGCAGAGGAAATGTAAGATTATGATGGTCTACACATTCTTTTACAATTCGGACCATTCAAAAAAGACACATTTCTTTCTTGTGTTAACCATGATTAGGGGAGTTAAAAATAACAGCCTTCCGCCTGTTGCCACTCGCTGCAAACATGTGTTGGGAAGAGGGAAGGGGTGGGGAATGGCCAGGCAAAAGTTCGTGAATAGGCTTCCGTGGGGTTAAGTGGTTTGTTATTTGTGTGCGTGCTTTCCCATTGTGGATAATTCTTCTCTGAAAACAGGCATATCGCACACTGCATTGGCGGATCTAGCGTGATGACTCCCCGGTTCACTTGCTCTTCTCAAAGGATGACCAAGTATTATAAAAAGCATTGATAGCATTATATTAAAAGAACATAAAATGATCGAGCAGTTCTTTTCCAGATAATTAAAAGAATAAATCGAAGTTTGACACAAATGCATAAATAGGGAATAGATTTATGAGATACTTAAGTAAATTTAATCCGGGACTTGTTGCTTGCAAGGCAATAACGTTAACTGATGGAAACAAATGGAGAGCATTTTAGATTGAATATTTCCGATGTAATTATGTATCTTTCTGTAATCATTGTTGACACAAATACAACAGAATTTCAACCATTTCACACCTCTACTAATAATTGATTAATTCAGTTTAAATCCACTTTTATGCACAGATATGTTAATTCTACGGTTTCATGTGAGATACGAACCACTATGTGCCTCCACCGGGTATTAAATTCTAATTCCTTTATTAAAATGCGAACGGGGGGGGGGGGGGGGGTTGCTTTCGTGTATGCCGGTATAATGAACACTGTTCTGTTTCAAATGAGACAGTGCACCGAAAAATGCGAAAGAGGCTTCCCTGATGGCGCAGTGGTAACGTCGTCGCCTCGAAATCAATGCATCCCGGGTTTCATACCCGGTGAAGGCATATAGTGGTCCGGATCCCACTTTAAACTGTAGATCCAGTCCCGATTAACCTTTCTGTGCATAAAAGAAAGAAAATACACTGCCGACGTATGTGATAAAATAGACAGCAAGATGGATGAAAAGTATATTCGGAAACAGTTATTTTCAAATCTTCCTCCTGCACAGACCGTCATAATTCTTGACCAACAGCTGCAAGAATGAACAGCTTCCCACCAAATCATGGAGGAAGGATTTACATTCTTGTATTGAACAGTACCCGTTGACTACTAACTTTTGTTTCTGCGTGTACTACAGCATACGCTTGAGCACGCTGGAGCTTTCTTCTACTATGCACCATGTGGCAACACTGTCACCATATGCCCCATACTGAACTCTTAAGTTGGGCTCACCAATACCAGTAAGAGCTTACAATGCATAAAGAGTGGGAATAAGGCCAAGGGGGAGACAAAGATGTCGTTGGAAAGAGAGGAGTGGTGGAAGACCAGGAAAAAATGGAGGGGCTTGACTTTTATGCCGACCCAGCCAGAGACAGGAAACAGCGAAGGATGATGATGAGTCATTCCTACTAATCTACAATACTTCTCCTTTCTTTTATCAACAGAAAATGTCTTGCCCATGGGAAGTGTGGATGCTTAGGTAAGGAGATGATAAAAAGTTCTTTTTGCTCCTTTTGTGACCATAAATACCTGTTTCCGGAAATCCAAACAGGGTAATCGTTCCGATTGTTTTATAATTTCTTTTCAAATTCTCCTAGCAAGAAAAGGGGTCCCAGGTTTGATACCCGGTGGAGCTACATAGTGGTTTGCATTCCACTTTAAACTGTAGGCAGGCCTGTAGCCAGGCAGGGGCCAGGGGGGCTCAACCCCCCTGACAGGGTCACCAGCCCCCCGCTGCACTGCCGCCAGCCCCCTTGACATTAAGTAAAACTACGTATTTTGTATTCTAATTTGTCTGAGGTGAAGAGTGAAAATGTAGACAGAATATATTATTTTGTTCACAACTTCGTTTGTTCATCCCGTTTATGAGCAGAAGTCTAAGCAGCGGCAAGTGTTTAGAAGATTTTCTAGACTTTAGAAAGCTCTATCATAGGGAGCCATCTTTATCTGTACCTTCCCTGCCCCTGTTGCAGCCTCTCGTTTGACAGAAATCTGTGACTTTGATGACATTATCCACATTCCTTCCGCATCTGCGTTAAATGTCAACAGATCCCAAGTTTTATTGCATTGGCCGGTGGTGGAATGTACGGTAGGCACTATGTTTGAAGTGAATATTGTAACAAGTGGCGCAAAAGTCATCATCCTATTTGAACTTACCTTTATCTTGTTTGATTGATTGAATTGCTTTATTTTACTTCACTTCTTGTGCCACTTTTGGCTAATTTGCAAAGATGAGGATGAGTGATGATATGATGAATGGACAATCCATGTCCAGGCCAGGATTCAAACCCGGGACCCTTGGCATCGTAGCCCGATGTGATAACCACTCTGCCATGGGGGTCAGCACCTTTGTTTTGATATCTTTTTGTTTATATCAGTAGTGTATTGTCAGTTAAATAGAAGATACTCACGAAATTTATTGTGTGCGAAAATGAATAAGTATACCTCACAAGAACGTGGAAATATTGTGCCAATTTTGCGTGACACTTTTCCGGGCAGAGTAATATCCCGTTTTGGTGATTTGCCATGGCCGGCCAGGTCCCCCGATTTGACCGCTCCAGATTTTTCCTTTGGGTAATTTGAAGTCATTGGTTTATAAGAATAAGCCAGAGACGTTACAGCAACTAAAGGACAATATTCAGCAAGAAATTGAAAACTTTTCCCCTCAGATTCTTTCCAACACCTGGAAAATGCAATAAAAAGAACCCAAATTTGCATCAATTCAAATGGTGGTCATTTATTGGATGTTATCTTTAATAATTGGGGACATGAAACTTACAAGTATCAATAAAAGTTTAACATAAAAAAACTACTTTGTTTAATTTAAAACAAAAGCAATAGGCTAAGAAAATCAGGTGATGACTTTTGTGCCACCTTGTACATTTTAACATGTATAATATAAATATCTGTATCATAAAGAATAGCATGGAGTGTGTATTAAGGGATGCATTAGCACTTCAAGAGATGTTTTAGAAGATGTAGAAAAAAAAAACTTTAGTATGTGTATGATATTTCTAAATTTTATATTTTAAATTAATTTAATGACCCCCAACCCACATAATTTACCTTTATTTAATACTGTAACTTTTGAAAAATGGACTTTGTTTACAAAGGCCCCCTGGAGGTCAGTTCTAGCTACGGGCCTGACTGTAGGTCCAGTTCCGATTAGCCTAACTGTGCATAAAGTGGACTTAAAACACCAAATCAATCAAATCCTAGCAGGAAAACTAATTATCGTAGAATTTTGGCAATCACTGTCACACGAAATTTGAACCTTCCTTAAAGTAATGAGCACTGTTTGGATTTTGAGAAAAAAAAATTATGTAAAAAAAAAACAACTTAAAAATTATGTTACGAAAGCACGCGAATTTCCCATGGACAATGTATTTTCCATTGACAAGTGACTGTATCGTAGACTAGTGGGAATTAATGTAGAAGTAAATCGGAACCTTAGTAGAATGAATTTAGGGACTTTATTTTAATGCTAAGAGAACCAAACCTGACCTGCCTAACCTAACTACGAAAGCGTATATTGAACAAAATCTTAAGTAATCGCTAAAAGTCCAAAGTATGTGTTAACAAAAGTAAATCAATATCGAACCATGTTAAAACAGGGTGCCTACCAAAATAACAAAAGCAAAATTCTTGACTCTCTCTTGACCTTCCCCACCCCCTTTTTCTTAACATGTATTTAATTGCCCCCTAGTTAGGTATATTTGTCAATTAAGAATTTATATATATATATTTATTGAATGAAAAAACCATACCACAAAGATGAAAACTAAAGCTGTACTTTAACAAGAGATTTAGCCCTGATTTAATTATTAATGCATATAAAAATTAATGTTTCAGACTTCACCCTGGATGGTGAATAGCCACATTAACTTAAGGCGAGGAGATACAGTTACGCACCATGTGTGCATTTATTTGAATATCGTCGGAATGGGCAATGCTACTGAAGAAAAACGTGGGGGTACAAGACAGTATGAATTTTTCCACATGTGGCAGGTCGAAGCGTGTTTCAAAGCTGATTATTAAGCTAGATACGACCTGTAAAAAATATGACGAATAAGAATTTTCGAGATCACATGTATTCCTTATGGTGAATCAACTTCAACATCAAGTTACGGCTAATCAAATGGGAGTTTCAACTTTTCTGCTGGGCAATCACTTCTTCAAACTGCCCTCTTCCCGTTGATATCATTTTCTATTCCATCGGAATTTGATATTCTAATGATAACAAATAAAAAAAAATACTCCAATATGCCCAATGCATTTCTCCATGCCTCCGGGCAGTGTTGTCACACCTGGTGTGCATAAAAGAGCTAAATTTCACCTCAAATGGAGTTAAAACATACTTTGAAGGAGCTAGATTTACGAAGTGCTTCCTAGAGTAATGTTAGCTGCTATTACCGTTAACTCTAAATTGATGACAATTTATTCTTATATTTCACCATCTAGATCCTGCAGCATCAGCCATCTCACGGTCGTATGAAATCGAAAATAAAGGATACCCTGATAACAATATTATGCCCATTTCACGTCAACAGGGCATGGCCATAAAAAAAAGCAGCTGGGGATACAAGAGGGGATGGGGTGACGTAACCAATATAACAATATTACGTCACGTGCAAAATGTATAATCATGGCAAAAGTTGGTATATGTGGGCCGGAACCAGTGATGGTATCATAGTGAGGCACGGGGGCAGGTGCCCCACTTCATAGGCAAACGGGTGCACGAAAGAGCCAGATCTGGCTACAAGAGAGCTAAGTTGGAAACACTGACTCGGAGGGAAAAGCCAGCCGGAGACTGTCTCGCAAGCCCTTCATATTTTTACAAAACTCCACACATGTAAGAATGTAATTCTTAAGAAACAAAGTGAACAAATCTTAACCACAACTCAATACAATTTTATATTTCTAAATATTTAATTTTATCAAATCCCAGTACAGGTATATAACAATGTAAAATCACTATATTCAGGGTTCCCACACGAACCTGAAATGTATTTTCCCTCAGTTTTCCAGAGTATTCAATACACAGTGCAATACTTTTATTTTATTACAATTTTTAAACAATAGCTCCCATTTCCCCTCATAGCCGTGACATCATCAACTTATTATTATTATTAGGAGACAGACTAGATGATAGATTGATTTAACATTTTTGGGTGCTTCAGCCATGTGGCCATTTTGCCCTTACCTCAAAATTTAAAAAGGGGTGTAAAGAGACATTTGAGAAAGGTTACAAATGCAACTTGTAAAGGGACTTCCACAGGATAAACATGAAATTAAAAAAGGCAAGGATAGTCTAAAAACTTCTTCAGAAACAGTGCAAAAGGCCCATTCTTCTAAAAAAATAAAAAAATAAAATAAACATTTGGTCACTGTCAACATCTCCCAACATGGATGGATGATAAATAGTTGGGAAGGTTAATGTGCGAAATACTTAAAACAACGTTACAGGTACAGCACAACGGAGGGTCCAGCCTTTGCAGCAAATGATGAGTGAGATGGTTGTGTCCGATTCGAAGCACAGTTAAGATGACTTCTCAGTGGGAGGGATGGGATGAGGAATCCCAAGCACCAGTGATGACTTGTTACGTGGCAGCCTGATAGCACGAAGCTTGTTCCCTGTTACCTCATCCCAATCGACCTGCCACGTCTCAAGAAGAGAACAGTGGAAAACATTCTGCAGGTCCCTAACTGGCAGGACATGGACAAGAATGTCGCCATCTGCATCAGCAGACTTGACGGTATCATCAGCTCCTTCATTCCCCTTGATGCCTACATGACTGGGAACCCAGCAGGAGACAAATTGTTACTCTATTTATATGGGCCTATCTGTGTATCAGTAATATTACTGATAATTTTAAATGCATAATTTGTATGTCATGGTTTTGTAAAGTAAATTTCTAAATACGCAGTTCATTATTAAAGTAAAACAAATTGAACCACTTGGTTACATGCATTAATTGAGGAGGTGAATGAATGTTCTGCAAGAATCAATTTGCAATTTTGTATTGGTTCAGCAGATATTCTGTTATAGCAATCAGTTAATTTTATGTCAGGAGGTATCAGTACTGGGAAATATTTTATATCAGTATACTTTCTGAAACCACACTAAATGATGTACAAAATGGCATCCCTGTGCACATATAATTAAGGATTCAGTTACAGATATTTGTGTGAGTTAAACACCTTTCCCAACTGTATAATAGTGCACAAAATAACATTTCAAACAAAAGATATAGAACAAATATTTTCAAACTTTTGAGAAAGAAAAGTTTACAAATGGACACAATATCAATTAATCTGTAATAGAAAATAAACATAAAATATATCTTCAAAGCAGTTTTTTTGTGAAGAAAATCAACAGGTAGGAGCATATTTGAGACCTTCAGATGCCCATTGCCCATTTAGATGATTTTTCCCTGAGAATTTTACTTTCTTCAAATTCCCTGACATTTCAGATGTGTGGGAACCATTGTAAACAAAATAGCAAAAATTCTTGACCACAAGCATAATTTCTTCACTTTTTCTTGCATTCATAGCATGATGAAATCACAATAAAACAAAAGGAACTTGGGCCCCCGAACAGTGTTAATTACTTTCAGGAAGGTTCAAGTTTATTGTAGCAATCAATTCCAAAAATTCTGCAATAGTTAGTCTTTATCCTAGGAAACTTTGAAAAATATTAAACAATTGAAACCATTACAGAAATTCCACTCATCACATTCTCCATCCGAGATCCTTTGCTGTTCCCCTCTGCTGGTGATCATTAACCTTTTAACATGTCTGGATGCTAAATAAATTTGCAGTGAGAATTTAGGGATGTGTGGATGAAAAGGTTCAGAAATTACCCACTTATTAAAATATGCCACTGAAATGCTTTAGAACACTCGAAACTATTGTGGAAGCGATTTCAAAACTTCGAGAAACTAATTAGCGCAATTGAAAGCTTCACTAAGTATTTTATCAGAAAAATTATGATTTGAAAGATAGCTTACATGAGCATCCACACTTTGCAGCAAGGAGCAAGTTTTGGTTGTATGGTCATCTCAGACAAAGTTTTCCAGGATTTTCATGCGAGGTTTGAAGGAGGTTTTATGCTCTCATGCACACGAAGTAGATGGCAACAGTGGCCCCTATCCAAGCTGACAGAAAACGAATGGCTGCTTGAACACAAAAAATCATCTACGAGGGTATGGAAGGGAAAAATGAATCTCCAGATAACGCACAGTAAGTAATCACTAAGACTCTGAAGTCTTGAAAGCAGTTTCAGACTTGTTCATTCAGATTGTTTTATGATTTTCTGAAATTCTCCTAGCAGAAAGACTGATTATACTCATTGTCACACAACATTTGAACCTTTCTTAAACTGATGAGCACTATTTGAATTTTGAAAAAGTTATTTATATTGGAAAAAAAAACTTAAAAATTACCTTATGCAAGTATATACACTCCCAACGGATAGAGGCAACAGTAAGTATGGCCCAAGTTCCTTTTGTTTTATTGCGATTTCATCATGCTACGAGGGGGGGTCCATAATGGAGCAGTGGTAGCATCATCGCCTTGTAATCAAGGGGTCCCAGGTTCGATTCCCAGTGGAGGCACATAGTGGTTCGGATCCCACTTTAAACTGTAGGTCCGGTCCAGTCCCGATTAGCCTTACTGTGCATTAAGTGGACTTAAAAACAACCAATCAATCAATCATCATGCTACAAATGCAATTTTAACATGACTAGATTTCGATTTACTTCTGCTAACACATACTGTGAAGTTTTAGCGATTACTTAAGAGAATATATGCTTTCATAGTCTACAATACTTACAGTCGCGTAGCGATTACTTAAGAGAATATATGCTTTCATAGTCTACAATACTTACAGTCGCGTCAATGGAAAATACATTGTAAATACCATACACAAGCATGTACAATGTATTTTCCGTTGACGCGACTGTAAGTATTGTAGACTATGAAAGCATATATTCTCTTAAGTAATCGCTACACGACTGTAAGTATTGTAGACTATGAAAGCATATATTCTCTTAAGTAATCGCTAAAACTTCACAGTATGTGTTAGCAGAAGTAAATCGAAATCTAGCCATGTTAAAATTGCATTTGTAGCATGATGATTGATTGATTGGTTGTTTTTAAGTCCACTTAATGCACAGTAAGGCTAATCGGGACTGGACCGGACCTACAGTTTAAAGTGGGATCCGAACCACTATGTGCCTCCACTGGGAATCGAACCTGGGACCCCTTGATTACAAGGCGATGATGCTACCACTGCTCCATTATGGACCCCCCCCTCGTAGCATGATGAAATCGCAATAAAACAAAAGGAACTTGGGCCATACTTACTGTTGCCTCTATCCGTTGGGAGTGTATATACTTGCATAAGGTATTTTTTAAGTTGTTCATTTTTCAACATAAATAACTTTTTTTCAAAATTCAAAGAGTGCTCATTACTTTAACCCTCTGTCATCCGCGTCCTCATTGCAGCACAAATTGCCCCGCGTACGGCACTCAGTGCCGCCGCATCAATACCAACGTTATTTACGTGAATTATTGATGCAAATCAAGATTGAATTACACTAGCACTTGCTGGAAATCAGGTGAAATATTCATGAATGTAAACATGTCCATTTCGGACACTTTTATCAGCTATTAAAAGAAAAGTAAACAAAAATTAGTTTTATAGAATTACAAGCTTAGACTCTTGCAGCAAATGCACCAAAATATTATTCTAAAAGTAATTAAACTTTGCCGTATTATGAAGGCACTAAAAAATTAACTGTCCATTCACAAAATTATCAACGTATTTTCCAAAAATGTTCAAGGTATTTTTCATAAAATTTGAATGTATTTATTCAAAAATTTTCAACGTATTTTTCAAATTGAATTGAAATTGTAAAACTTATATGGGCATAGAAAGGAACTATTTGTTCCAAAACTCTGTCAAAATCTTACTGACTCGCAGAAAAAGCAATCAAATGTAGAAAACACACCTCGAAGAAACTTACACAACATTTTTAAAATGTTCAAATCTCAATTTGTTTCCTGTACTCTTACGAGGTATATGTACATAAGAAAAGACATACTGACTCAAGTATAAGGAACCGAATGTTGTCACTTTTCAATATCGTTATTTTGACAACTCCAACATTTCGTATGTGTACTGCAATGGTTTCTGCATACAAATAATTTGTATTTCGAAAACGTACCGTGGTTTTCATCTTCTTATTTCCCCCAAATTCATGGCTGGCATGCTGTGATTTAAGATATGAAACCAAGGGGGACCAGTTACTTCAGATGCATGTAAGGAAATGAAAGAACGACAGAAAATAGGTGCTAATGCCTCTATGTTTTCGGGGAAATAGTGAAGATAAGTTACTTAGTGCTTTCCCAACCATTATTGCGCTGCTAAGGAAAATAATTCAAAATTTAAAAAGGCGGAACTCAGTGTCGGCATGTGGGTTACGGAGGGAGGGTTAAGGAAGGTTCAAATTTCGTGTGACCGTGATTGCCAAAATTGTACGATAATTAGTCTTCCTGCTATGAGAATTTGAAAAAAAAATAAAACAATTGGAAGCGTTACCGAAGCAAGTACACATCACAATGCACGGTAAACAAACAGATTTCGTGAACCGATACCGGAAATCAATTTGTGCCTCATACATGTTTACATAGGAGGGACAGTTTATTCGTTACCAAGACAATAGTAAACAAATGATGAAACTGCAACAAAACAAAAGGAACTTGGCCCGTCTTGTGTTCAACACAAAACTAGGAATTTAGTTATGTAAAAGAAAGTCTTGCCCCATGATTAATTCGAATTAAAGAACCACAACTTGGACCGACTTAACATTTATCAAAGGAAGGTTATCACTCCTGGGTTAATTCAATAAAATAAACATATTAAAAATGGGCATTTCAAGCACTAAAGTATTTTAACGTGAAAGTTTCCTTATTGGTGAGAATATAATTTGGAGTGAAATTACAATACCGACCCCCCACCCCCGATTTTTTTAAATATTTCGCATACTCTATAATTGAAGGCTTGTAATCATGAATTTCAAGTTAAAATTTAGGGGTCACATATAGAAATTGCGAAATAAGCGAAATTGAATGGTTGATGATCGGAACAGGAACCCTGGATTTCTCTACTAAAACAATGTTTATTGCAAAATTTTAAGTTTCAGAACAAAATATATATATTCCTGGTATTACTATGACCTCAAATTTTAACTATGCTTGCCTAACCTAAACAAACCTATCCCCGAATGGTTCTATGACCCCAAATTTTAACTATGTTTGCCTAACCTAACCTTACCAAGAATGGTTCTTGGGGCTATCCGTGAATGGTTTATGGGCCAATTGCGATCTTGGACCGACAAAAATTGTTATTTTCGTAGAACTATAACGGCAAACTTTCCCCACGGTAGATGCCATTTTCGTAAATTGCGATTGAATGCTCGCAAAAGTCAATTGTTCATATCAACAAACATGGTGCCCATGCTTCTATACGGAGAATGATTGCGAAATTTGAGAATGTTATTTTACAACTTCTACAAGTCACCCCCAGATGTTAACCTTAGATAATTCATCGACACTGCGTATTTCGTGAGTATCAGAAGTAGGATAGAAATTACGGAAGGAT
Source organism: Lepisma saccharinum (assembly GCF_977018435.1). Classification (NCBI taxonomy): domain Eukaryota; kingdom Metazoa; phylum Arthropoda; class Insecta; order Zygentoma; family Lepismatidae; genus Lepisma; species Lepisma saccharinum. The sequence goes on along the minus strand of NC_139243.1, from coordinate 39,451,788 downwards.
CTGGTATTGTAAATTCTTAACTATAATTCGATACCCTCTACTACTCAGAATTTTTTGGTTTGGTCTTTGTAATGGATGAGGATTTGTTTAGATATGTGTCCATGTTTAGCATTGGAGATTATAGTTGAGAAATGAACACACAAACACATTATCGTCCACTCAGAATGTAAATGTTCTATGTCCAATTTTTCATTTTTTCAGGAAAGCACTTTAAAGTTTGACATGATATATTTATTGCACCTTTGTCACACTGCGCTAAAAGTTTGTGTCATTGTAAAGATATATTGAAGCTTCTCTAAAAAGAAGTAGATGTTTGGTAAGGTATTCATGCTGTAATTAATTATTGAAATTTTAGATAGAACAATTGCATGCAACATTAGTTTGATTTTAGAGTGCCAAGGCTCTATCTACATGATGTAACACTGCATTCTGGAAACGAAAGAATTTCATTGTAAATTTGTCATTCGGTACCAAAGTGAAATAAATAATTCATATTATGTGAAATAAATCAACAACTCTGATTCCACCATTATTCTAAATTTATGTCTGTTAACCACAAAATTAACAACCAAAGACCACTACTCTTGCTAAGCATCTTCCACCAGTGGCTGAGGTTATAATGCAAGTGGTTTATATCTTCCTCTGATGGAGCTTATGGTTGGTTGAGGAAATTGTAAGGTTTCATTGGCTGTTGGAGTTTGCAATCTCATGGATGCTTTCAAATTCTGTATATGGGGCAAAAACACACTCAATCAGTGGCGTATACTGAGTCCAAGGTATGGGTTATCTCACTATGTCTGATGGTCCTAGGCTATGAATAGAAATAAGTTTACCAACTCCAAAGAAATCAGGTTGCCAACTCGGTATCGGTTCCGATTGTTTTATGATTTCTCCTAGCACAAAGACTAATTATCGTAGAATTTTGGAAATTATTGTCACACTAAATTTGAACCTTCTTTAAAGTAATGAGCACTGTTTGGACTCTAAAAAAGTTATTTATATTGAAAAAAAAAAACTTGAAAATTACCTTACACACTTCTCATGGACAAGATACTCTCCGTCGACAGTAAATATCGTAGAAGTGTGGGAATGAATGTAGAAGTAAGGAACCTAACCTGCCTAACCTAACCACAAAAGCATATATTGAACAAAACCTTAAGGGTAAACTTTCCGTATCTGGAAAACTGATTTCTTAAAATTTACAGGAGAAATTATTTACTATTTTATTTAACTATTCTAACCTAAACCTGACCCAACCTAACCTTACCGGAAATAATTTGTGGGGCTATGTATGAATGGTTCGTGGGGCTATGCCTCAATAGTTTGTGGGGCTATGTAGGTATTTTTGGGTGGGGTGGAAACACTGCATGCCGACTACGGTAGTGAAACTGTGACCGCCATTTAGCATGTTACCGAAGGGAAAAAGAAACGAACAAAACTTACTTCATACGTCGAAAATATAGATTATTTCTGTGAAAAAAGTGAAATGCCACCTTCAGCAATGTTTCTCAAAGCAGAATATGTAAGTAGGAATATGGAAAGTGACATAAATAGCGAGTTTCAGGCATTTTCCAGATACAAAAAGTTTAGAAATAGCTAAAACTCCGCATTATGTGTTAACAGTCATACATCGAAATTGAACCATGTAAAAATTGCATTCGTAGCATAATGAAATCGCAATAAAACAAATGGAACTTGGGCCATTTCAATTTTTCACATTAAGAGTACTTCTTTCTTTTAGTTTTTTGGAACGACTGAAGATGACCGGCCCCCTCTCCGATTTTCTTCATATTTGTCATACTCACTAATTGAGGCCTCCTAATCACGAATCTGAAGTTAAAAGTTGTCGGAAACATGTAGAAATTGCAAAATAAGCAAAAATAAGGCGTTAGTTTTCGGAATGGAAACAGTCGATTTTCGCGAAATTTTTTGTTTCACAAGCAAATATATATATTCCTGATACTACGACGACACCAAATTTTAACTATGTTTGCCTAACCTAACCGAAACTAACCTAACCACACATCAATGGTTCGCAATTATTTTGCAATTTCTAGAAGTTTCCAACAAATTTTAACTTCAAATTCGTCATTAGCAGGCCTCAATTAGTAAGTATGTCAAATATGAAGAAAATCGGAGAGGGGTCCGGTCATCTTTAGTCATACCCGTGTTTTTGCTTCCGTAAGACGGAATATGGCGGTTAACACCTTTGTAGATCATCGCCTGTCGTGCTTGTTTTTTGTAATTTTAATTGGGTATACAGCATTTCCAACTTTCTTAACCCAAAAAATACAAACATATTTAAAATGCGTTGAACCACTGATGATAGCCCCAAGACACATTACGTAAGGTTAGGCAAACAGTTAAAATTCGTGTAACTAGTTAGGTAAGGTTTAGTTAGGGTAGGCAAACATAGTTAAAACATAACCTTACGTAATGTTTCTTTGGGCTATCGTAAATGATTCAATGGATTTTAACTGTGTTTGTATTTTTGGTTGGAAACACAGAAGGTTGAAAACACTGCATACTCAATAAACATCGACAAAACACAAGCACGACGTGCGATTATCTACGAAGGTGTACGCACCAAAGGCTATTGTGCGTCAGAGAATTAATTTTCAACTAAAAACATGTATTTCCACTATGATACATTCCCACATGACAGAAAACACCTTCCAGATGTTAAGACAATTCTACAGGACCTTATTACCGTAAGTTGTTTCCTCTGTAAAAATAAAGGGTAAAACTTTCATTTCCGCAAAACGTATTTCTTCAATTTTACAGGAGAAAGTACTTACCGAAATGAGTTTATTTATACTTTAGGAAGGTCTTGGAAGTATGTCTTCCCCTCGCTTAAATTTTTTTGCCGGTAAATCATGCAATTTTCGATATTAATTTCACTCCTATGCACGAAAGCTGTTCCCTTGATGTCCGTCTACTACGTGAACCAAATTTTTGCATGCGTTTAATGATGTAACAACTGGTCACTCTTTCCTAATACGCGGTATTGTAACTGTGTAACAGTTGTAGAACGTAAATAAGCTTGCATTACTGTTCATCATTTCTGATTACGAACTTGCGACAACATGACGGGCACAGGATACCTGAAATTGCACGGCGTTGAAGATCCAGTAGAATTTGTAATTCACCATGGAATTGTGAAGGAATTGGGGTAACATTATTGTATGAGGGAAACGGATTCCTTCAAATTTACAGGAGAAAGTACTTACGGAAATCATTTTCTTTAGCATTGTGGAAGTTCCTGAAAATAAATTTGATCCATTTTAATGTGAATACGTGTTGTTTTCTGCGAAAATCTCTGTCCGACACGCTGTTTCTGCTCCCGCCATTTGATTTCTGCATGAGAGTGCAATGTTCCGTGTGTTAAGATGATGCAACCCGGTAGCCAGTGTTTCAGCCTCGCTGTGTTTTCACTAGAACCACGTGTCGAGTATTTTTAATTTTTTTTTTTTAACTATGCTTGCCTAACCTAACTTAACCTAACCTTACGGAAAATGGTTTTTGGGGCTAACGTGAATGATTTTTGGGGCTAACGTCAATGGTTTGCGACGTATTAGCATAATTTCAAATCTGGGCACGAAAGTAGATATTTTCCGGTGAACGAGGTTGCAACACTGCATAAATCAACAAAATACTCTCAGAACGCCCCCTAAACCAGTAAGCTATCACGGCCATAATGTGTTACAGATTCGAAACAAGTAACAGTAAGTACTCGTAAATAGAAGAAATAGACATTATCTTAGTTAAAAATGAATTATTAAGAAATTTTCCCCATTCGAAAATAACACGTTAGCAATGTAAAGAAGTCCGAAATATATGATTCGTGGGTGTTTCCCTCATACGATAATAGTACCGGAATTGGAATGTCCCAAAAAATAAATTATCTTCAATTTTTCTAATTAAAAAAAAAAACAAAACAATTTTAACTATGTTGCCTAACCTAACAGAAACTAACCTAACCTTGCCGTGCATGGTTCGTGGGGCTATCTGTGCATGGTTCATGGGGCTATTTATGAATGGTTCGTGGGGCTATTTCTGAATGGTTTGTGGGGCTATCCGTGACTGGTTCATGGGGCTATTTCTGAATGGTTCATGGGGCTATTTCTGAATTGTTTGTGGGGCTATTTATGAATGGTTCGTGGGGCTATTTATGAATGGTTCATGGGACTATCCGTGAATGGTTCGTGGGGCTATTTATGAATGGTTCGTGGGGCTATCCGTGCATGGTTTGTGGGGTTTTCGAACCCGAAAAAAAAAAAATATTTTTTCTAATTTTAAAAAACAAATTTAACTATGTTTGCCTAACTTAACAGAACCTAACCTAACCTTGCCGTGCATGATTCATGGGGCAATTTATGAATGGTTTGAGGGGCTATCCGTGCATGGTTCGTGCACTTTTCGAACTTGGAAATACAAAATCTGTAACACGAAAGTACGTATTTTTCTACGAAGAAGGTTGCAACACTGCATAACCACTGATCATGGACAACACTAGTCAAGATTTTTCCTCATCGTCGCCTTGTAATCAAGGGGTCTCGGATTCACACAAGGTTAGGTTAGGCCTGTTAGGTTAGGTTCCATTAGCACTCATTTCACCCCTAAATTCATCGAAAAAAGAAAGCGCGGCGAATATAGTTAAAAATAGAAATTTTCGTAAAAAAAAAGGCACGTTTGGGGTATCGGTAATATTATCGTATGAGGGAAACACCTACGAATCATATATTTCGGACTTCTTTACATTCCTAACGTGTTATTTTCGAATGTGGAACATTTCCTAAAGTGAAATAATGCATATCAATGTCTATTTCTTAGATTCACGAGTACTTACTGTTACTTGTTGTTTCGAATCTGTAACACATTATGGCCGTGAAAGCGTACTGGTTTAGGGGGCGTTTTGAGAGAGTTTTGTCGATTTATGCAGTGTTGCAATCTCGTTCACCGGAAAATATCTACTTTCGTGCCAGGATTTGAAATTTTGCTAATACGTCGCAAACCATTGACGTTAGCCCTAAAAACCATTCATGTTAGCCCCAAAAACCATTTTCCGTAAGGTTAGGTTAGGTTAGGATAAGTTAGGTTAGGCAAGCATAGCTAAAAAAAAAATTAAAAATACTCGACACGTCATGTTCTAGTGAAAACATGGCGAGTCTGAAAAACTGGCTACGGGGTTGCATCATCTTAACACACGGAACATTGCACTCTCGTGCAGAAAGCAAATGGAGGGAGCAGAAACAGCATGTGGACAGAGATTTTCGCAGAAAACAACACGAATTCACATTAAAATGGATCAATTCTACATTCAGGAACTTCCACAACGTTAAAGAAAATGATTTCCGTAAGTACTTTCTCCTGTAAATTTAAAGGAATCAGTTTCCCTCATACGATAATGGGTACTACTTTGCTATACCTGAGACACCTGGGAATAATTTCTTTCGCACTTTTTTACATTGCTAACGTACTATTCTGCATTCCGGAACACTTATTTAGGTGAAATAATTGAATTTTTTAGGAAAGTAATGTATATTTCTTACATTTACGAGTATACTGTTCTTGTTGATTTCCACACACAACATGGCGATAGCTTACCGTTGATCGTTCCTTTGGCCAGAAAAACCATTGACGTTAGCCCAAAAATTCACGATAGTCCCACAAACCATCACGGGGACGAGGTATGCCTACTAGGTTAGGTTAGGCCTGTTAGGTTTGGTTCCATTAGCACTCCTTTCGTTCAATTTAGCATATACGGACAATACGAGAGTGTATTGTGCTCTCATGCAGGAAATAAATGGCGGCAGCAGCAATAGCGCGTCGGAAATAGATTTTCGTACAAAACCAAATGCATTCGCATTAAAATGAATCAAAATTACATTCCCGAACATCAACAACGCTACAGAAAATGATTTGCGTAAGTACTTTCTCCTGTAAATTTGAAGAAATCTGTCTCAGGTATAGTAAAGTGTTACCCGATAATGTTACCCACGTTTGGAAACACTGCAGAGATCGCGTGACTTTCAACGCTCTCGCCATCTGCACGCACACAATGGAAACAACGGCATAATGTGACGGGCAATGCCAATTTCTTACGTAAAAAGTGATTAATTCTTGTTCGGCAGCATTAAACTACGAAGTTTTTACTTTCCGTGAAAGAAAATACCTCCAAGAACGTCTAGAATGCTAAAGAAACTCATTTCAGTAAGTACTTTCTCCTGTAAATTTGAAGAAATCCGTCCGGGCGATATGGCATATTTACCAAATTGGTTTCGAAAAAAATATTTTGGTAACATTATCGTATGGGTAAAACGGATTCCTTCAAATTTCCTTCAAATTTACAGGAGAAAGTACTTACGGAAATCATTTTCTTGAGCGTTTTGGAAGTTCCTGAATGTAGATTTGATCCATTTTAATGTGAATGCGTGTTGTTTTCTGCGAAAATCTCTGTCTGACACGCTGTTTCTGCTCCCGCCATTTGCTTTTTGCATGAGAGTGCAATGTTCCGTGTGTTAAGACGATGCAACCCCGTAGCCAGTGTTTCAGCCTCGCCGTGTTTTCACTAGAACCACCTGTCGAGTTCGGAACAAGCCATTTTTCCCCGAATGGGTGTCACTTATCGCACAACATTGTAGCAACATTGTGTTCCGACGTCACAGGAGAGAGCTGTTTTTACAATTTTTCTTTGTATTTATGCTAATGGAACCTAACCTAACAGGCCTAACCTAACCACGTAGGCATTCCTTGTTTGACGTCAATATTCAAGGTTGCAAGATTGTTGTGCGTAAAGGAAGATAATTAACGAATTACGAAAGAAAGATGGTTCCGACCCGAATGGGTGTCACTTATCACACAACACTGTAGCAACATTGTGTTCTGACGTCACAGGAAAGATCTTTTTCATGTTAGGCAATACAAGCTAACGCGTCTCTTAGCGAAAATAATAATTTTTCTTTGTATCTATGCTAATGGAACCTAACCCAACAGGCCTAACCTAACCACGTAGGAATTCCTCGTCTGACGTCAATATCCAAGGTTGCAAGATGGTTGTGCGTAAAGGAAGAGCATTAACAAATTTCGAAAGAAAGATGGTTCCGACCCGAATGGGTGTCACTTATCGCACAACACTCTACGAACATTGTGTTCTGACGTCACAGGAGAGACCTTTTTCATGTTAGGCAATAGAAAGGTAACGCGTCTCTTAAGGAAAATATTATTTTTTCTTTGTATTTATGCTAATGGAACCTAACCTAACAGGCCTAACCTAACCACGTAGGCATTCCTCGTCTGACGTCAATATTCAAGGTCGCAAGAGTGTTGTGCGTAAAGGAAGAGCATTAACGAATTGAGAAAGAAAGATGGTTCCGAATTGCTGTGTATGGACAATGAACGTGGTAAATCGCAAGGTTATTTTACAAGTTCTACACGTAAATGCGACGTATTAGCATAATTTCAAATAGGGGCACGAAAGTAGATATTTTCCGGTGAACGAGGTTGCACCACTGCATAAATCGACAAAACACTCTCAGAACGCCCCCTAAACCTGTATGCTATGACGGCCATAATGTGTTACAGATTCGAAACAACAAGTAACAGTAAGTACTCGTAAATAAAGAAAATAAACATTATCTTAGTTAGAAATGCATTATTTCGCGTTAAGAAATGTTCCGCAACACGTTAGCAATGTAAAGAAGTCCGAAATATATGATTCGTAGGTGTTTCACCCATACGATAATAGTACCAATATTTTTAACTATTGTAACCTATACGTGACCCTACCTAACCTAATCTTACCGGTAAAGGTTCATGGGGCTAGGCGTCAATGGTTGAATTTCCGCTATGAAACATTCTCACATCACACAAAACACCTTCCAGATGTTAGACAATGCTACAGGAACTTATTACCGTAAGTAGTTTCTTCTGTAAAAATGAAGAAATCTGTCCGGGGAATATCAGATTAGTACCGATAAAACATTTGCATTCTCAATGGACGATATGTTAAGGAACCTGTCAAAACCACATGTCTCGTTGGTATCGAAAACTAAACACAAAGTACCGTAAACAATTACAGAGAAAATGGCATGACTGATTGTAGTAAGCACAAAAAAGTGTAATTTGCGCCAAATCATAAAGATCTAGTATGTTGGACCGTGATAACTGACGATACCTTTTGAGTGGTGATACTCACCTAAAGAGAGCTTGACGGATTTCTGTTTTCTCTGTCAGTTAAGGCGTAAATGTTTTCAATCTTATTACTCTTGTATTATCAGTGTGTTTTCGTCACAGATTCATCAATAATTGTGTTAACTATCTATACTGAATTAAATTACAAACTTAGAGTTCAAGCAACGATTAGCAGAACGCAGAACTGAAAGATTCGTTTCTCTCATATTGTTCAAAATGTAGCCAGATAATAATTCTTAAAAATAACTGTAGTAGCTAAATATCCCCCAATGACGTGAAACTTTGAGATTAACTTTCGCCAGCCGGCGAGCTTATGGCAGTAGTGGTGCAAACGATCAAAATATTTGTTCTATGTTCTGAATAGAATAAAATAAGAAGCGTGTGCAGCGTGAGGCCCAGTGCGTGTTCTGCAACAGGAAATTGCTGTGTCAATGACTGTGGGGAGAAACTGCCAAGGAAAGATCTCAGCGAAACACATTGAGAATGAGTGCCCCAGCACGGTGATCGAGTGTAAATATTGCAAGAAGGAAATCAAGAAACAACTGCTGGAATGTCACCACTCTGAATGTCTGAAATTCCAAATTCTTTGTTCTGAGAGTTGTGGTGTTGAAGTTATAAGAGAAGATGTGGACGCACGTTTGGATGAGGAATGTCAGAGGCACTTTGCTGTGTGTGCTTGGAAGGAAATGCAGTGCAGCTACAAAGGATTTCCTGCAGGGATGACGGAACACACGATGCAGCATCACTTCGAACTATCGAAAAGTGTCATCGATAAGCTCTGTTGCAGAGTTGAAAGTATTGAAAAGAAATTAGAGAGCGAAAGGAGTTTCTTGTGGAAAGTGGAATTCATAGCTGAGGAGATAGAAAGAGCTAAGAACAGTACTGGTCACGTGATTTACAGTCCTCCATTTTACAGCAGTAAGCACGGGTACAAATTAAGAGCCTTGATAAACATATGTTTTTTGGCCTTTCTGCGAATATCATTTAATTATATATATTGAAATAATGGCAATATGATTCCATTTTAAAATGGCCATTCAGAAAAACTGTAAAGTTTAGATTAGTTGACCAAGAAATGAAGGGCGAGGACGTTGTTCGTTGTTTATATTTGAACTATGACCTTAATAAACCCAGGGATGGTGAACGTAACCTAGGACGCTGACCACCAACATTAGTGTTTTACATTGTACTCAATACAATAGCAGAAATAACATTGTAGACAATGCAGTTTTCCTTAAATTTACTGTGAAAAAAAGTGAATAATGTTGAAAACACATACCCCCCTCCTCCCCCCCACATATATATATATATATATATACACACACATACATATACATACATATACATACATATATATATATATATATATATATATATATATATATATATATATATATATATATATATATATATATATATATACACACACACACACACACACAGGAACGTAGCTAGGTTCATCAGTTTGGACGGGCCCAAATGTCAGAAATTTCTCGATCAAATCATTAAGAAATTTAACAATAACCAACATTATGTATGTACAGCTGTATGTCGGTATATATGTATGAATGTATATATGAATGTATATATATATATATATGTGAGAGTGAGATAGAGAGAATGAGAGACAGACAGACGTTGTTAAATTAAAATCAACTCTCATATACACACGCACGTCACTCACCATAGTATGCAGGATGTTTTTCTGTCGGTATATATGTATGAATGTATATATGAATGTATATATGTATATATGTGAGAGTGAGATAGAGAGAATGAGAGACAGACAGATGTTGTTAAATTAAAATCAACTCTCATATACACACGCACGTCACTCACCATAGTATGCAGGATGTTTTTCTGGCTAGGGGGAGGGGGGTTAGAATTGTAAAAGTGGATAATACACTCTGGGAATTAAAATTGTACTAAGAAAAAATAATAATCGCGGCTAATTTTAGTGGGGGTTTGCTTGATTGAGTTGGCGTTTTAAGCCCACTTTATGCACAGGAAGGTTAATCAGGACTGGACTTACAGTTTAAAGTGGGATCCGAACCACTGTGTGCCTCCGCTGGGATCCGAAACCGGTAACCCTTGATTACATGTGGCGACGCTACCACTGCGCCATCGGCGAGGCCAGTATTTGGGGGGTTGCTTGCTTGATTGATTTTTCTTCGCTTTTCTGCCACTTTTGGCTAATTGCGAGAATCAGGATGAGTGGTAATGTGATGAAGTTGATGAATGGACACTCAACAAACACCCATGCTCAGACCGGAATTCGAACCCGGGACCCCTGGCATCGTAGAGCGATGTGCTAACCACTCCGTCACTGGGGCGGCTAATGGGGTTTTGCATTTGCCACTTTCTTTCTTTCTTAGGTTAACAGTCCAAATTCTCTGACAGACCGACACCGAACAGCGGGATATTTATTTTATTTGTGAAACAAAGTTTCTACCGATTTCCCGTCATAAACAATTTCTGGAAAGAGTACATTCGTGATTCTATTGTATTCAAGCTGACAGAGACAAATTTGAAAGTGTATCGCCTCGCACACTTGCATTTAGGGTGTGACAAACTTGAGGAAGGATGAAAAGAAACGGACAGACCGTCGGCCAAATACATTGGGATACATCCCATTCTCTCTGCCGTCGGCATTCAGGAAGCCAGAAGCCAGAATGTCCACTGGGCTCTTTTCCGCCCTTTGCGTTTACAACCGCGGGAGGGTTTCTCTGACATCAAGATGAAACTGCCTTTCGTGTATCTCATACTTCAGTACTACAAAGCACGTACTGCTGTTGTTTCTTAGAGTAATGAGCAGGGGTGTAGATTTATAGACGCTAAGATCTTTTAAAACGGCAGACAAATAGGCACCCAACATGATGAAAATACACGCATGCACTTGATGGCACAACTGTTGACTTGATTGTTTTGGTATTTTATTGTATTTTTCTTATATTTGCGTCACTTTATTTACATTCGGTTAATGGCAACTAATATGATGAATAGTACATGAAATTGATGATATGGAAAATGCTTTATTCAAAGAAAATAATAAGAAGAAATATGAATTTGAGCATATTGCAGGGAAGAACTTGGAAATTGTGGATGCATTTACTGCTTTTGCTTCGTTGTTATCCTACCCTTTTATTCCTACGATAATATCTAGTTCTCAAAAACTGGCTTTAATCGCGACGTTGAGGACGAATGATGATAAGATGAAAGGAGAATCACGAAGGAACATTGACAAGAAAAGGCAGAACCCGTCATAGGATTACACTGGCTGTGGGTCCACATACCGGAGTCTCATTAATCTACAGCAATGCAGTCCACGGTGTGCTACATGGAAGAAAGGTTGATACTTCAGCGCCCTCCGTAAACACCACTTCCTATTATAAATAATATTGGTGGTTTACTGGGATACCGCAAGCGCACTTGTGTGTGTGTGCGCGTGTAACAAAAAATAATAATTACGCAATATTAATAACGATGTTGGTTTTGAGAGTAGAATTTTACTAGAAATGGATGTTGAGCAGTGTATACTTGCGTCAACATAACTGAAACATCGGAACTACAGACTTCCCTTCCTCTTTCTTTCACCCTGCTACTTGTATGCTAGGGTTTCAAATGCGGTGATGGATCTGTAATATGGGAATATAACTCCAATCAGTGGCGGCTCGTGTTGAACCAAAGTGGAGGGGCGACAGCTCATAAATTTGCTCTACTTGTAATGTGAGTTTAATTGATTAATTTCGTATATAACAGCCAACATGATAAGAAATTGATATATTTGTCTTTACCGAATATCATGCTTTGCACGTTTGCACATATTATGATAAATTAATAATTATTTAACAGTAATGCGAAGATTACGAAAGATGGAAGAAGAAATAGAGTTCTAACAGATTTAGTTGTTTGTTTTTTAACTTAACAGAGGGGAAAATTGATAAGCACAATGACGAATATTTACGTGCATTGAACGTGAAAATTTCTAGCAAAAATGTTACACAAAAAACGTTTCCTGTCCAACATGACTAATTGATATATGAAATAGGGCAGCAAAGTAAATATCTCACTGGAAAGGTGATATCTGCGTTACCAGAAGCTCAAGCTCTACAGTAAAAACTTCAAACTTACCAGAAATCTTCTTCAGACATGCTTGTTCACCAGAAATCTTCTTCAGACATGCTTGTTCTAGATTCAAATTCGGTCTAGGCCGGCCTAGGTTTTTTATGTTTATTTTATTCATCTAGACTTCTGGGAGAAAAACTTCGCACCAACAAGTTCTCCACATAGCTCATCGCAACAAACGCACAACTACAGCACACTACCGAAAAAGCTTCACTTTTCCATGGAAAACGAAGAAACAACAAGCAAAGAGAATCGAGTATTCTCTTTGCAACAAGTGTCAATGCTATCGTCTTCCCATGCAGTCATTTTATTGCCTCGGGGTTGCCAGACAATTTTGCCAAATTTTCAGAAATTCGTAGTACACAGGTTCCTGTAGCGGCTCTTGGTGAGTTAAGATGACTAGTTTCTAATTTATTTAACAGCCGGCTTGAAAAGAAATTGTGAAACTTTGTCACACTATCAGGGTTTTTTCAAAACGTGCTAATCAAAACATGTAATTAATTCTAATTTTGTGAGTAACACGAAGCTGTAGCCGACTTCCGTGGCTATAAAAAGCCATGGATCCTGGGTTCGAATCCCGGCCTGGACATGGGTGTTCTTTGTGAGTGCCCTTCCATCATTTAATTATCACTTATCCTCATCGTCGTGATTACCGAAAAGTAGCAGAAAGCGACGGTAAATAACAAATATCAAGCACCTGTCTGTACTTTTTCAGTTACCGATATTTTCTTTCCTCATTGGAAATTGCATTATTTATTGCTCTATGGAATACAGAATGATTTCTTTCGACGGTTGGTAATTTTCTTTCTTACGTTAACTTCATTGCTTCTGGCAACTCGTCATTGTTTACCGTTCTCCGGAGAGAGGGTCAGTTTCGCCTAGGGGGTTGGTTTCGGACGACAAACCCTCCGTCCTCCCAGCCCATTCCCAGCCACAGATCCCGCGCGTGTTATTCCGCCAGTTCCCTCGCCTCTTACCCCTCGCGGCAGCGCCTGAAAATGCTCTACGTCTCGTAAGGTGGGAGGACGCCGCCCTGCCAGACTTCTCTCGAAGTTCCGTATTACCCCGCACGGTGGCCTGCAAACTTCGCAATTGTCGCGGAAGAATGAATACAGAACCGACTAACCAACGATCTATAAGCAACGGAATATTTGTAATTCAGACAATGTAAAATATAATATACAAATGTTAAAGTAATGTTTGTTCACTTGTGATTACACACTGCAGTGCGGCGTCCGTATAGTCCTTATGAGCGGCCGCCCCTGACTCCAATAAATCCTCAGCTGGGCATCTCATATATATAGTTTATACCAGAATCGAACCTAGCACCTTCTATTTCGAGGCGACCTTCAGGGAGGTCCCTGTCTGTTTTCCAACTGGTTGTGAACTTCAAGAATGATGACGCTGGATATCAAAATTTACATACGTTTATGGTATAATTTCGTAAAAAATAATCTTGTTTGTGAATGCAGAACTATTGTAAATATTTGATGGCACTGGAACCTCGCCCTTTAATAAAGGAACATTGAATTGAATTGAATTGATATAACAGATTTCACGCAGTTATTGGCTAATATTATTTTTATGCTTCAGCCGAACGTGGCTTTTTATGCACCCAGCGATGCTACTTTCCTTCAGCCCACTTCTACAGTTTTTAGAAAATTCCGCTTCCGACGTGTAAGCGTAATACACTATGAAACCAGATGTCCCAGACTCTAACTCTGGTCAGGCATGATTGTACTATGCTTGTCCCATCACCACTTCTTCAGTTCATCATTCATCCTCAACGCCGCGATTAACGGAAAGTAACGAAAAATAACCAACCTAGAAATGGAATTAGAAAATGTTCTCTGGAAATTGCACAAGTTGAGTACACTACCCCGTGGGACGAAGATTTCCGCTTCTATGAGTAATGATTAATTGACTTGCTTTATTTTACATCGGTTTTTATGCCACTTTTGGCTAATTTGCGAAGATGAGGATGAGTGATGATACGATGAAATTGATGAATGGACACTTACAACCATCCATGCTCAGGCCATGATTGGAACGCAGGACCCCTGGCGTCGTAGCTAGATGTGCTAACCACTCCGCCATTTTCCTTGAGTAATTATACAAATGATAACAGAAAGCTCTTTAGAATTTGAAAAGCTAATGTAATCTCGTATCTAAAGCATGTACAAGATCATTGTTTATAATTTAGTACATACCTCGTTATCTTCCATAAATGAGGGGTGGCTTATTTTTCATTATGGTTAAGTGTTAGCGGCAATCCCCCTCCCCCTGAAGTTTTATCTTGGAACTTCTATCACACTTCTATCCCAAGGGACATCTGTTAGCGCTTACCAGTCAATCGGCTCGAATTTTGACCTGGCAGGGAAGAAAAGTAGCTACATTTTCAAAAGACCTCCGAATTCCCTTAATAGCCTGGTGCAAATTCTCAGAAATGTGGCTGTAAAAAGTGTAGGAAGCATTTTTGAGGAAAAGCGGACAAACAACATTTTCTGAATGTAATTGATGTGCTGATTCTGAATATTTTGTTTGCCACTCTCGATTTTGATGTTAAGTGCTTCAAATCACTAAAAAACAAAATGGCGGCCATACGAAATGAGCTTCAAATAATTTTTGAAGGAGCAGAAACAAAATATTGATCTTGGTGTCAAACATTATGTTTTTGGGTATGCTGAGTCCAAATATTATGTTTTCTAATCTGAAATTTTAAGCTATGTGCTCCAAATCGCTAAAAAAAACAAAATGGCGGCAATACGAAATGAGGTCCTAATAACTTTTAAAGGAGCAGAAAGAAAATAGTGATCTTGGTGTCAAACATTATGTTTTTGGGCAGGCTGAATCCAAATATTATGTTTTCTAATCTGAAATTTTAAGCTATGTGCTCCAAATCGGTAAAAAACAAAATGGCGGCCATACGAAATGAGCTCCAAATAACTTTTGAAGGAGCAGAAAGAAAATAGTGATCTTTGTGTCAAACATTATGTTTTTGAGTATGCTGAATCCAAATATTATGTTCTCTAATCTGAAATTTTAAGCTATGTGCTCCAAATCGCTAAAAAACAAAATGGCGGCCATACGAAATGAGTTCCAAATAACTTTTGAAGGAGCAGAAAGAAAATAGTGATCTTGGTGTCAAACATTATGTTTTTGGGTATGCTGAATCCAAATATTATGTTTTCTAATATGACATTTTTTAAAAGTGTTGTAGTTTTTTTCCTCTTTTTTAAACAAAACAACCACAAAAATGACTAAACTTTTTTTTAACTTTATTTCAGAATGATAGAAACATAGAACCATGGATCCACCTATAAATTTTAAAATGAGCCATTATCTTAAGATGTTTCTTATCAGTTCCTCCAAAACATTGCCACAAACAAAGGATTTAGCTACTTCATATATTCAAGGTAGTAAGTGGCAAGGACACAATTTTGAAAACTGACAGGAATATTCTCCAGCGCCTCGCAACTGCCTATGAGGCAGGTCGTAATGTGGATCTAAATCGCATTTTGTGTCATGAACTAATGCCAATTCCAATCTCCCTTGCCAACACAAACGGAAATCTGAGAACAGGAAACAAAGCCATTCTAGCTGATGTGATGACCAAGGATGTAATTTGTCCATCTGATATATCAATTCCGTCTGCGTCATGCCTTAAAATAGATGGTCAAGCATTAGTTGTTGCACTTGGAAAGCCTGCAGGAGTTTTTAAACTTTGGTCAACTGGCAGATGTATTTCTTAACCTTGTTCTTTCTATGGGAAGAAGCTTTAAGAGGATTGATGTCACCTTTGATCGGTACAACGAAACTTCAATCAAGGCTGGAACAAGGGATAGGTTCTTGAAACATGCTCATTTAGTAAGGAGAGTAATAGAAAATTGATCCGTGCCAATCCCCAACAAATTCAGTGACTTTCTTGCTAACTCAGAGAATAAAAAAGATTTGGCCTGTTTTCTCTAATCATTTGATCAACAATGCTCCTGAAGACAAAATATTTGTAGAGTACCAGTGGGATTTCACAAGGAGGATGACGTACGGACAAACAATCGTGATTTGTCTATTGAAGGATTGCAGGTAAACCAAGAAGAGGCGGACACGCGCATTGTCCTTCACTGTCTTCATTCTGGTGCTGATAACATTGTTGTCTCAGCACGTGATGCAGATGTATTAGTGCAATTGGTATCGTTATTTCACAAGATTAGATGTACGAAATTGTGGTTGCGAGCAGGAACATGAAGTCAGGCAGAAGCTTTCATTTACGGATCCTGTCTTCGAAACTCTCATCCTATTCCACGTCATAACAGGATGAGACACAGTATCCTACATTGCTGGGATCAGTAAGAAGACAGCATGGAAAATATTTAACACTAATAATAATGATCTACTAAATATTGGTGTTGACGAATTGAAACAAGAAACAGCACACAAGGCAGAGAAGTTCGTATGCAAGTTGTATGGTGTACCGGAGGCAAGCAGCTGTGATGAAGCCAGAGTAAAGCTGTTCAGTAAGCACTGCCTCCCCCCCTTCCGATTCTCTACGGTTACATGTACAACGGGTCCACTATCAAGCCATGGTGTGGAGGTAGTCGGTCATACAAAAACGTGTGCTACCACCACCTACTATCTTGGGATGGAAAATGGTTGATGGACAGTTCGTTCCAAAACTTCAATCGCTGCCACCAATTACACAACCCTGCTACGACATTGTCACCTGTGGATGTTTGGGTGGTTGTATATCCGCTACATGTTCCTGCAGGGAAGGCCAGCTTGTATGTACTGCAACTTGCAAATGTGCAGATACTCGCACTAAGGAGTGCATGAATATCCGTGACTAAAAAAATGTTATACTATTCTTGTAGGCAAAATAAGGTTGAATAAGGATAACGTGCGGATTTAACATACACTGATACTGTTAATATTTCAATATGTCTTATGCTTTGAATAATATTATTATTTTTCATCTTTACTTTAGCAATGTTCTATACTTTTTTCTAAATTAAAAAACCTACTGTTACACTTTTTATTACTAGTTCAAAAGTATGGATATGAAACATAGAATGGATGCACCGCCATTTTGTTTTTTTGGGATTTGGAACAAACAGCTTAAAATTTCAGATTAGAAAACATAATATTTGGATTCAACATACCCAAAAACATAATGTATGACACCAAGATCACTATTTTGTCTCTGCTCCTTCAAAAGTAAATAGGAACTCATTTCGTATGTCCGCCATTTTGCTTTTTAGCGATTTGGAGCACATAGCTCAAAATTTCAGATTAGGAAACATAATGTTTGGATTCAGCATATCCAAAAACATAATGTTTGACACCAAGATCACTATTTTGTTTCTGCTCCTTCAAAAGTTAATAGGAACTCATTTCGTATGGCCGCCATTTTGTTTTTTAGCGTGAAGCATATAACACCAAAATCGAGAGTGGCAAACAAAATATTCGTAATCAGCACATCAAATACATTCAGAAAATGTTGTTTGCCCGCTTTTCCTCAAAAATGCTTCCTACAGTCAGAATTTTCGAAAAATATCCCAGTCTATAACGGGACGGGCTACAAAATCATCAGCGGCAGCTCCTGCGTTGCATCTGTTTTCGACAGATGCAAATGAGTACCAAGTGTTGCTTTGGCGTTCATGGTGCGGGAAATTTGGGAGCAATGTTTAAAACTATAAGCAAAATTTACTGAAGAACAATTTTGCAATATTTGCCATCAAATTAAAATTTCCACTAAAATACAGAAACATTTGCCAGGGCCACTTGGACGTTTGAGGGGGCCAGTGCTCCCCCAGCCCCCCTAACTACGTCCCTGTATATATATATATATATATATATATATATATATATATATATATATATATATATACACACACACTCATGCTCATAAATTAAGGATAATACAGGTTTTGGTGCCCCACGATACAGCACTGAAACAAACTAGTTGTGGTAGCACACACACATGTTGAACACACAAGAAAGACATCCACATACCCTGTTTAACCCTGTTTATTACAGAAAACGTGAGAAAAACCAAAGAGCGCACATACGATACAAAGCAAGTGAGATTGTAAAATGTTGTTCCGCAGTTCTTTGAGCATGTGCACAGGTTTCAGTATGGAATGTGATGCCCATGCACATTGACACATGCAGTACAACGGCTTGGCATAATCTGGAGGGGGTTGTCGAGCAGCTGTTGGGGTATGGCCTCCCATTCTTGCACCAGTGTCTATCGGAACTCCTGAAGAGTCCGAGGAGGTGGAAGACGTGCGGCGACACGTCGGCCTAGAGCATCCCAAGCATGTTTCATTCGGTTGAGGTCAGGCGAATAGGCAGGCCACTCCATTCGTATGATGTCTTCTGTTTGAAGGTATTCCTCCACAGTAGCAGCTCGGTGTGGCCTGGCATTGTCATCCATCAGGAGGAACGTAGGACCGACTGCACCTCTGAAAAGACTAACATAGTCTTGCAGAATAACATCCCGGTACACCTGACCAGTACCTCTGTCGAAGATATGCAAGGGTGTACGTGAACCCAGGATAATGCCACCCACACCATGACACCACCACCTCCATACTGGTCCCTTTCGACGATGGTACCGGGTCGCTATCTGGTTCCTGGTTCACGCCAGATGGTTACAAGACGAGAATCATTGTTGAGACTATACCTGGACTCATCAGTGAAGAGTACCCGAGACCATTCTTCCATTGTCCATGTCCTGTGTTCTCTACACCAGTTGTTACGGCCTACTCTGTGACCATGTGACAGTGGAATGCAAATTGCAGGCCTCCGGGCAAATAAACCGTGCCTGTTGAGTGGTCTGTACACAGTGTGTCTGAAAACAACTGTTCAGTGGCAGCTGCAAGGTCTCGAGCAAGGCCCCCGGCAGTACTCCGTCAGTGTCTCCGGGCACTGACGGTGAGATACCTCTCTTCTCGTGGTGTTGTACACTGTGGACGTCCACTGCTATAGCGCCGAGACACGTTTCCAGTCTGTTGGAATCGTTGCCATAATCGTGAGATGACACTTTGTGGCACATGGAGCACCTGTGACACGACCTGCTGTCTTTGGCCCGCCTCTAGCCGCCCAAGTATCCTTCCCCTCATTACATCATCAATATGTGTTTGTTGAGCCATTTCACACACACACTCACAATTCGCACAACCGAACACAACTGCACGCTTCCTGTAGGCACTGTACTCTGGTCAGCAGTTTCGCTCCTGTGAGTCATTTGTCTGCTTACAGCGCCACCACACACTGGATCAAGGTCATAGTCAACACAGGTTCTTTGGTACAGTACCCAGACATCATTTCAAGCTGCAACGTGCACATCAAATATTTCTTTGTATAAGATTCAGCATTATCCTTAATTTATGAGCATGAGTGTGTGTGTGTATATATATATATATATATATATATATATATATATATATATATATATATATATGGACTTCCCGATGTTGCAGTGGTAGCGTCGTCGCCTTGTAATCAAGGTGTCCCGGGTTCGACACCCGGTGGAGGCACAAGTGGTTCGGATCACACTTTAAACTGTAGGTCCAGTCCAGATTAACCTTACTGGGCATAAAGTGGACTTAAAACACCAAATCAATCAACCAACCACTATTCGTAGTAACGCTGAAAATTACTGGAATCGCATTTAATTGATAGGTTACTGTTTCTCAATGTTGTCCACCGTCAGATAATGGTGTCCTCTGAGGCGGATCTTCAATTTGGAGGACAGGGAATAGCCATTGAGAGACAAATAAAAAGAAGAAGCACAGGAATAAGCTTTTTAACCAACATGTCATCACAGAGGTCACTGTGTGACAAGGGCCTTTGTCATGGCGAACCATCCAAGATTTGGTAGTGCCCGGGCGCACGCGAACGTCTCTTTTAAGAACGTCGCGGTAGTAACATTTTGTCCTTTAAGTCTAAATTCGTTATGGACTGTCCCGACATATTCCCTGACTGTCGAAAATGATAGATGAGCCTGAAATTGATCTTGGATTTCCTAATTCTCACTTTTTTGGACTTGGTGAGGACAATGTGTGCCATTTCTGACTTTGAATATTCGTTTTCAAGATCGAACTCAAAGGTCTATCATTCGTCAGTTGTAATCACATTGTTCAGGAAATTTCTGTCACTTTAAACTCATTCCAGGAGATCACCAGCATAGGCGAAACCACGAATTTTTGTCAAGGGGGCAAGTACCAGAATAAACGTACAAATAATAATAATAATAATAATAATAATAATAATAATAATAATAATGACATTATCATTATTATAATAATTACTAGTGGTAGTAGTAGTGGTAGTATCAAATACGTTATTATTTTCATAAATTAAGCAAAAAGGGGGTAAAAGTCGGTACTAAGGCATTTCTTTGGAACAAACGATTTGAAATATTTTTTCAGCACATTCAAACTATATTTTTGAATGGTAGAAAATGAATGATAAATGCATTCAGAAAATTATTCTTTTTGTACATATAATATGTATAACTTTCATGTACAAGATATGTTTTACACATAGCCTATGCAACATGGAGCAACATACAATAAGAAAATACATATGCAACATCTAAATTGTGAAATTGTGCACGTATTCAAAGTTTATCAATACATATATACAGTAGTACAACACATATTATTTAAATGCATTAAAGAAAATAATGAAAGTGCAAGCGAAGCGACTTGACTTACTTGACTTATTTCCTGTTACTCCGCTATGGAGCATAGGGCCTCAACGAAGCATCGCCAACGGACTCTGTTTCCAGCCATCTTCCTTATCTCGTTCCAGGTCTTTCCTGCTTCCCATATTTCTTGCTCTATTGTCCTTCTCCAACTCATTCTTGGCCTTCCTCTCCTACGTTGTCCTTGTGGATTCCAGCTCAATGCTTGTCTCTCTATTGCCGATGGATCTTTCCTCAATGTGTGGCCAATCCACTTCCACTTTCTTCTTTTGATCTGTATTGCCACCGGTTCCTCTTGCGTACGTTTCCATAGATCTTCATTTGAGATAATATCTGGCCAATATATTCCCAGAAGTTTCCTTAGGCATCTGTTTATGAATGTCTGTAGGTCTTTAGTAATTTTCTTTGTTACTTTCCAAGTTTCACATCCATAAAGGAGAACTGACTTCACATTAGTTCTAAAAATTCGCAGCTTAGTTCTTATTGAAATTTCTCTGGCTTTCCAAACTTTATATAGCTGAATAAATGCCACATTTGCTTTCCTAATTCTTGATCTAACATCATCTTCTGTTCCCCCTGTATTTGTCACCAAACTCCCCAGATATGTAAACTCCTTAACCTCTTCAATATTTTCCTCATTCAAGTGGAAATTTTCCATCTTTTTTACATTTGTTCTTAATGATTTCGTCTTTGTACTATTTATCTTTAAACCAACTCTTTTCCCTTCCTTATCCAAATCTCCTAATTTCTTTTCCATATTACGGTATGTGTGAGACAGCAGACAAACATCATCTGCAAAACACAAGTCTTCTAGCTGTTGGGTGAGACTCCAATTTATACCTCTCCTTTTTCCTTCCGTTACCCTCTTCATTACTTTATCAATTACCATCAGAAATATTGTTGGTGACAAAATACATCCTTGCCTTACTCCTGAAATAACTGGTATTGGATCCGTAAGTATCCCCTCATGCACAACTTGGCATGTGGAACCATCATAGGAGTTTTTGATAAGATCAATCATATGTGCTGGAATGCCATATTCTTTTACAATTGTCCACATTTTCATTCTATTTACAGAGTCAAATGCTTTCTGGAAGTCCACAAATATAAGGTACATATTAGAGAAGTATTCCATACTCTGTTCTATAATAATACGCAGTGTATTTATCTGATCTATACAGGAACGGTTGCTTCGAAAGCCTGCTTGTTCTCTCCGGATCTTTTTCTCAACACATCCTTTAATTCGGTTTAAAAGAATTCTACTTAGAACTTTACTAGGAACTGAAAGTAGTGTTATGCCTCTCCAGTTATTGCAGTTAGTAATATCTCCCTTCTTAGGTATTTTTACTAGTAAACCTCTTTTCCAATCTTCTGGTATTGATTTTGTTTTCCATATTTTTGCAAAAAGTGGTTGTAATATTTCTATTGTCATATCCATGTCTTCCTTAAGAATTTCTGGTGGAATGTTATCAATTCCAGGTGCTTTACCACTCTTTTGTTCTCTCAATGCTTTTTTAATTTCTTCTTTTGTTGGTTCTTTAGTAGTTATTTCATCTTCTATTTCATATTCTGGCATTTCTTCCGGTATTTCAAGCAAATCTTCTGTCCCTTCTATGGTTTGGTTTAATACTTCTGAAAAATGTTCTTTCCATCTATTGAGCTGATTTTCCTTATTCGTAAGGAGTACTCCATCTCTATTTCTCACTGGGCGATTCCGTATGGTTTTCTTTTGAGACAAGATCTTTGTAATTTGGTACACTTCCTTCATATTTCCCTCATTTACTGCTTTTTCTGCCTTCCCTGCTAACTCACTGGTCCATTTTCTACGGTCAGCTCGCGCACTATATTTCACTTCATGATCTTTTTTCCTATATTCTTCTTGTAATTCTGCTTTCTTTTTCCTAGTTTTACACATATTAATCTTCTGCTTAATGTGTTTCCTTTCTTCTATTTTCCTCCAAGTTTCCTCTAACATCCAGTTCTTTTTCTTAGGGTTTCTATATCCCAAAACTTCTTTTGATACTGTTGTAAATGTATTTTTCACCTTTTCCCAGTGTTGTTCCACCTCATCACCATCCAGCTCCCCTAGTTCTTGATATTTGTTTTGAAGTTGCAACTTGAAGTCCTGTTTTACACTATTATTCTGTAGTTTTCCAATGTCAAACTTTGTGCTTTGTTTATTAAATTTCTCCTTTGCAGCCATAATTTTTACCCTAAAACTAGCTACCATAAGATGATGATCACTGCTAATGTCTGCTCCACGTTTACTTCTCACATCTAATAAAGATGTTCTCCATTTCCTACTTATAGCTATATGATCAATCTGATTTTGAGTTCTATGATCTGGGGATACCCAAGAGATCTTATGTATATTTTTGTGTGCAAATAGTGTACCTCCAATAGTCATTTCATTTGAGGCACACCAATCTACAAACATTTCCCCATTTTCATTTCTATCACCTAGACCATGCTTGCCAATCACTTGCTCCAGTCCAACATTTTCTGAGCCAATTTTAGCATTTAAATCGCCCATTACAATAATAACATCTTTCTTCTTAACCTTATTTATAGTGTCTTGTAATTCTTTGTAGAACTCTTGCTTTTCTTCTATTTCTGCTTGGTTTGTAGGTGCATAGCATTGTATGATGCTCACATTTCTAACCTTTGCCTGTAATCTGACCATAATTATTCGTTCAGATACAGGCTTCCAGTCCAATATACTTCGAGCAGTCTTCTTGTTTATGAGTATGCCTACTCCATTACGATGTTCATCATCTTCATTTGGTCTACCTGAATAGAGGAATGTCATACCACTAGATGTTTTCATCTCTCCAAATTCATTCCAACGCACTTCGCTCATTCCCAAGATGTCCAACTTATATTTCTCCATTTCTGCTTCTACTTGTTGCAATTTTCCTGCCTCATATAATGTTCTAACATTCCAAAACCCTACTACAGTTTTCTTTTTAAGTCCAAAGGTCGTCAACAGTTTGTCCGTCCGGCTATTTCCTCGTTTGGTTTCTTTAATAATCTATTTTAAGGGTAGTGGGTTATTGGCCCTCTGACCCCGAGTGCCATGATGGGGCTGCCATCTTTAGGCCTTGGCACTTGCCACTCCACAATGTGGGACACAGATGCAGATGTTCGCATTTGTTTGTTTGGGACTGGGTAGGAATATTGGGATAGGATATACTAGGTAAGATGGGGCGTTGCAGAACGCCTTAGTCTGGCTTCTCTTCTGAGACCTGTCCAGCATGGGTGACCCTGCTGGTAGAAAATCTACCGCTGGCATAGCTCTCAGCCTCAACAAAGCACGCAAACCCCTCCGCCCGCACGGTCAGTGCTACTTTAAGGCGGCGTTCCCTGGAGGGGCAAGCGAAGCGAGCAAGACAATTTTTAGATCCAATTTTTGAAACTGAAAACAATATTGATTTATAGGGCGCCATGGCATTCTCTCTTTTACAGCTTTTTTCATTTAGATCGTCCATGGCCGACTCCCGCCGCCCTTTAGCTACGGATCTGAACTTGACGATACTGAGAAAAGCAGGAATTGCGAGCAAAGCGAGCAAGAACATTTTACGAAATGTACTTTTATTTGCATAAAATTTGAAATTGAGGGGGGCAATTGCTTTTCTGAGCCAGTGTCGTCGGCAGTCAACGTTTGCCCCCCCTGCCCACCCTAGAATTGACTTCCGTCGAAGGTTGGAGGGGGCAATCCCCCCCGTGGTTGCGCCACTTCTCACCTAATGCAACTCATTCTTACTGTCAGTCGATGGTCAGACTGCACAAGACTAGCATTTCTTCCACACAGTGATGGATCCATGGCAATCATCAATTTCGCCGTATCACACAAGTCCTCGAAAGAGTTTATCGCAATGTTGGAATTCCTGTCCAACTCTTATTACGTCATCTGCACAGTTTATTCGTACTTTTGATCCCGAAATCTATCCTAATTTTTCTAGAGATGGTTCCAAGTTTAGATTCCACAATTCTGGACCTAGGATTCGTCCCTGTGAACATCATTGTGTTGTTGATTTTGAGGCCATGAACTTAAAACATCTTATATGCTTTCCTGTCGGTGCAAAGCTTCCATAATTCTGTCGAGGGTTCCTGGGCAATACCTATATGTCCTGAGAAGATACGGCTTGGTTGGTATAGGTAGTTGTCAGTTCAAAGCCTCACAACGCCGTCAACGTCTCTACCATCTGTAAGGGCCTCTTTTTTCAGTTCGAAGAGGGATGCAAGGCCATTTGAACCTTACAGCCTTGCGCCGGAGAACCAACTGCAATCGACTTGATATATCGCTTGCAAATACAGTCGATATAAATGTCGATTGCATCTGTGTATAACAAGATCTCGCTTTCATGTCCACAGCGATCTCTTATAATACACCATTCTTCCTCTTGAGTCTGCAATACTGACATGATTAAATCTAAGGTAATAAAAATTACACAAAGCACTTGAAATACCTATCACTCAACCTAACCTACAAGTTTAAGGAATTACTTTGCAGACCCAAAAGGAAGAACCACCGTGACACTGTGAAATTACAAATAGCTATTTTTTAAAAAATCACCTTATTCGACGGTATCATGATGAGCTAAAATGAGAGCGGGGGTTAATTCTTAGAAGCAAGAAAAGGAATTTCCAAAACTAAAAAAAATGAGAAAAGTCATTGTTTATTGGTTTGGTTTATTTTACTTCGCTTCTTGTGCCACTTTTGGCTAATTTGCGAAAATGAGGATGAGTGATATGATGAAATTGATGAATGGACACTCACAGACATCCATGCCCATGCCGGGATTCGAACCCGTGACCCCTCGCGTTGTAGCACAATGCGCTAACCACTCCGCCACGAGGGGCGGCGTATCCTCGATAAACACGCGCTGTTAAATTCATACTTTCATGTTGCTTTTCTTCAACATTTGGCAAAGGCACTCGGAGAAAAAAAGAAAATAAATTTTAGCTTTCCATTCTTGGCTGCAATTTCGTCTTTTGTATGCTCGATTTTCCAATGTCACTTAAGTTCACTGTTTTCTTCTGTGCGATGGTGATGAATAATTGATTTCTCTGTGTGTTTTAGCCCCCTCGGTCTGGGGGAGGAAGTGTAATTTGTCTCTGATTTTAGGCTGGCTGTGAACACCCCAAGGATTTACTCCACACGACGCCACTGCGCATAATATAATAAGCATATTGCAAAGTCATGTATATTCTATCTCCGGAATCTGGTTGGTTGTTTGCATTTGTTTTTTTAAGTCCACTTTATGCACAGTAAGGCTAATCGGGACTGGACCTACAGTGAGATTCGAACCACAATGTGCCTCCACCGGGTATCGAACCCGGGATTCCTTGATTACAAGGCGACGACGCTACCACTGCGCCATCGGAGAGGTATTGTAAGCAGAGGCGTGCCCAAGGGGTGGCGGTGGGGGTCATAAACCCCCCTTTGGCCTAGCATTCCTAAAAAGAAGAACATCAAAGGCAGGAAAAGATAGCAAAATGAGGACTGACTACCAAAAAAATATACATAACACCTTCCTTTCGAAAATTCTGGACACGCTACTGACTGTAAGTATAAGAACTTTATTTAATGCTATGTGATTTCTATGGTGAAAAACAAGTGTTTATGACGCGGGAAAACAATGTGTTCTAGGTTTTATCTATTGGTCGTATTTGGCGCTGCAGTCGAATGCAATTCGAAACATCTTCGCTTCCAGTCCAAGCATCAAGACTGAACTGCGAGACCATTCTCGAAGGATGTTAGGCTTTGTCCGAAAGGTACGAAGTACGTACTTGAAGCATGGTTTTGACGGAAGTGACGTCACCTAGTACAGTTCGAAAGCGCCAAGAACAGGAGTACGCAAGTGCATATCTCGCAGTGCAGATGGAAGCTGACTCGGTCACGTGATTTCCACACTTGTTGTTCGTTTGTTTAAAATCGCGGAGATAGAAAGGCAGCAACAGAGGTTAAATATACGTTATGGGTCAGGAAGTTGTTGGTTAAAGTGCTTCTAATGTGTGGAAATGTATGTGTACAAACATTTGAAAATGCAACGTGATTTCTATGGTGAAAAACATGTGTTTAAAACGTGGGGAAAACAATGAGTACTCGTTTTATCTACTGATCGTATTTGGCGCTGCACTCGAAATGCAATTGGAAAGACGTGTACTTCCAGTCCACGACTTGAAGACCGCACTCCAAGATCATACTCGGAGGATGCTCGCTTCAAGTACGGTCTTGCACCTTTGGGACACGGCCTTAGTTTCAAGTACGGTCTTGCACCTTTCGAACACGGCCCTAGATGGCCTTCGAGGTGAGAATGAGACCAGACACTTCGAGACTTCTCGAGACGAGTTCGAGAACAAGGCAGGATTTTGTACTATCGATAAGAGACCAAGATTTAATATTCAGATTCTCGGTCTGAAAGTTTTATTATTATTATTTACGTACACATTATGCTCAGATAGGCTAATTGGGACTGGATCTACATTTTAAAATGGTATACGAACACTGTGCAATGTACCATCGCCTAGAACGAACCCGGCACCTCTTGATTACAAGATGACAGTGTGATCACTACGTCACAGGAGCTGGCCGAATGTCGGTGCCGTACGAGACTTTGGTAAGACATTTAAAAAATAACTTCCACAAAATTTACTTATTATGAAACTTCTTCAAACACATTAAGTAGATTTCTACCTGATTATTTACAGGTAATCCGAGGTTATACGTCAAACAAAAATGATATCGTTAAGAAATATGTGTGTGTATTTATTGTTTTCTGACTCAGTTTTTGAAACTGGAAGTAACTTTACTAAATTATAAAGATCAGCTTTCTTCTAAGGCCAATGTTATTGATTGCTAAAACTTTAAAATTCTCCTATTTATACTTTCCCGACATTAATTGTTCGAAACAATGAAAGATATGCCAATTTTATTGGATAAGGAAGGAGCAATACCACTGATATCCTTGATTGTTCATATTTTTTAAAATATCGACTGAACGTTTGCATGGAATTAGTGCAGAGAAAATAACAAATCAGCACTAAAAGTATATTTTGCGGTAAGCAAAAAAGAAAGAAAGATTTAAGAAATAATAGCAAATTTTATATTTGCGAGCGACAAGGAAAAAAGGCAAAAAAGATATGAGTATCATGCCTAGTGAAGAGCAATGGAGGTCCAGTGTTGAATAGACCGCGATAGATATGTGCGATGAGGCTCGGCCATCAGCTGATGCAAACCCTCCTCAAATCTCACTAGGAAAGGCCACCGAAAAGTAGGTTCGTCTAAAGATCTTCAGACGGAAACAGCCGAGAGTTGAGGATTAGGAAAAGGACGAGACGTTCCCAGAGTGGTGAAGTACGCCTCCCTCTGTCATCGAGCATTACTCCATCAGCAACTGTACACACTCCATAATCTCTGAGCTTCGAATACGGCAGAAAACCCTTCGCATCAGATTGATGGTGTCCGATGTCCACTCCACTGAAGAGAAGAAGGACCTGAAAAGGCATTCTTCTACCTCATCTCTTGCATTGGCATCGGAGGCGTGGAGATTCCCTTACCTGTGCTTCGTTCTCAAAGGAGGAGCCTTCCTGATTCCCTACCTCCTCATGATCTTGTTTTGTGGATTGCTACTGTCGTGGTGCAGTTCACAAGCAGGGGACACATTAAAGTGTTCGCTGCGTCACCAGTCGTGCAAGGACGCAACATTGGTGGTGAATATTTTCCTGTAGCTTACACGAACTTACTCCCTCTTCTTTCCGTAATTTCCCCTCTACGTCAGCGCATCGACTGGGATGCCTGCAATTAAAGATGGAATGACGGCAATTGCACCGAACTAGGTCGCCAGTATAGCGACTAGTCCAGAAACTCCATCAGAGCAGTACCTGAAGAGATTAGCGCTCAGGACATCTCACAATATCGACGACCCTAAAGGACTTGTGTGGGAGATGTTATTATTTCATCTCTTAGCGAACTCTGTGATCTTTGCCTGCTGCTCCTTAGGGTGGAAGAAAATTCGATCATCTCGTTAGTATCTGCATTTTTCATACCAGGGGACGCTATATTCAAGGTATTAACTACAAATGGAACACTGATAGAACGACTAGAAAAACTCATCAGTCCATCTACCCAATTTGAACCGAAGGGTGAAGTGCATGCGGAATCTTGGGGTGCTTTCTGTTTCCTGTACTGACCCAGAACCGGATTTTGAGATTGGATTTCATCATGCCTCTCTCGACATTCGCATGATAGATAATGAACGGGGATAAGTGGCCTAACATTTAGTTTAGTTATATGCATATACGTTTTTGAATGTACGTATACAAAATTGTTAGAAATATGAATTACAAATTCAATGTGTGTGTAAGTAGAAAGTAATTTTCCATGCGGGTTTAACATGAAGCAAGTAATAAAGAGAAAGGTTTGTTTGTTCAAATTGTCTTACTATCAACTTCACATTGTCCATATTACAGTTTACTTCTTAATCAAATATGTTCCTAGATACACTAACAATAGAAACTGTAATTCAATATAAGCCGTGTAAGCATCTATTTCTGTTCATAGTTTCATCTGTTCCGGAAATAGTATTTTTAAAACCTGTTTTAAACATGACCATGCCTTTGAAATAACCTTAAAAGAAGAAATAGAAACAGCGAATCCGTGTGTCCAATTCTAAATTTGGAAATTCTCATGCCTTCCCCATATCTCGTACAATATAACGGGGCCAAACACCTAAGTGCTGACTCTTCAACAATATTAATTTCAATAAATAAATAAATCATATACATGTATGTATTTGTACGTGTGTAGGGTGTGGAGCTCTGATTTTGTACCCCACAAAACTGCGTCACTGCCTGCAGGTAATTCTATCGGAGGCAAAGCAAAAGGAAATGAAACATAGATATGAGATAGATTAGTACAGGAAAGAAAGAGGAAAGTAGATATATGGACGAGAAAATTAGTAAAGAGAAAGATTTCAAGAATAGAACGAGAAAACAAGAGAGAGGGAGAGTGGGGGGTAACACATGATGAGAAAGAAAGAGTAGTAAGAAGGCATAAAAATAGGAGTTGAGAGGAAGAGATGAAAGGGAAAGGGGAAAGATGCAAGAAGAAAATCGAGAACGAAAGAAATACAGAGAGATATAGGGGGAGGGGAATACATATTTGTAAAACCAGTGGCGTATTCTGAAAATTTGACCTGCAACAATTTTCATGCTTTGCTATTAATTAGATATAATAGAAATAAAACACCAATACAGGCATGCAAGTAAGACAAACAAAAGTCTGACAACTTCAAATTTTCCAGCAATTTCTACATATATAAAATTGAGAGTTGATTTACCGGTGGTAAACCAGATAACACGGGAGAATACTCCTCTTTCACATTCATTCCTGGCCACCCAAATTTATCAATATGCAGCTTCTTTCCACCCGGTCGAAAATTTCTAGCGCCGCCCCTGCCTGTGTGAAATTGATGATGACGTTGACAGTGTTTCAAAGGCAACAGATCCCGTTGTGGTAGCATTGGCAGAAAGAATTCCACACAGGTAAAACAGTGACAGCGAAACATCAGGCGAAACTAAGACTGGCTCGGCAGTTCAGTTGGTATGTCGATCTCCGTGGTGGATTGGTTAGCACAGCAAGCTCCCGGGACGGGTTCGAAACCCGGTTAAGACATAAATGTTTGTCCTTGAGAATTGAGTAAAACTGATATATATGAAAACAGTGAAAGAGAATGGTGGGGAAACTACTGCTTAGGGTAGTGCATTGCATCGTAGCCAAGAGACCCAAGTCCTACATTTTTCGCTGAAATTTCTATATTCTAATGTACTGATTAGCAAATGTTGATGAGCACTTTTCCCACAGTTACCAATCAGTTCTGTAGCGGCCTTCCCCACAATGCTTATACGTGCATGAGTGATGAGTGAAGCCGAGGTTAGACTAAGTTTCCCCGAAACCAGTGGCGTATCCAGAAATAAAATTTGTGGAGGAGGGGACTCCAGCAGGTGTATATAATTTCTTCTACCAATCTTCCAATCACATAAAAAAATCATTGTTAACAGAATACATTCTATAACAAAAAAATCACTTTTCAAAAACCAGTGTCAACTGATCAAACATTCCACATAGAACAAAGACATCTTTCAATACTTAAGATAGAACAAAGTATTGTGTACTGACATCTTTTAGTCTATTATCAAGTTTCAACAATCTTGCTTTCTGAGCTATAATATTCAGAACCTCATCTGGAGAAATACTTATGTCATTGTGGACTGAAAAGAAGGGCCATGTTGTTAAGTCTATAGTTTTAAGTCTCTTCAATGTTGAAAATAATTTTCCACGTTTACTGTTAGCACTGATGATGAGTGTTTGAAGAAAAAACGACAGAATACATTTTTTTAATATAGTAATATTATATGACCATGATGTTGACGTGTTGCGATCCATGACCTATCAATCATGACGTTGCATGCAAACAAGAGTTTGTGCAAGTCTTGTTAAAAATAGGCATTGCCTCAATAACAAGTTTTTAGATGTCTCTCGCCTTCTGGAAATATTTTAATGTTTAAATTTTGAAGGAGAAGTTTAGAAGTCTTTTTGGAGCATTAGAGGAATCTTCATGTGGAATGCATTCAATGTTGATATTTGATATTTATATCGGCGTTTTCTATTCCAAATATTTATACAATAGCAAATGCAATTAGCATTGATAAGCTGACTGACTAGAAGATTCTTACAGATACAATTGAGCATGTGAGGCATTTCTCTTAGAAACTGATGACAATTTAAAAAAAAATTGCTTAGATAATTTAAATACTCAGAAACAAAAACTACATATCTTTATTCAACCTTACATTTCTATTTACACACTAATTCAGATCATCTTTTTGACGAACATCTGTCACTTCTTCAGCAAATTTCAGTTAGTACCTTATGCAAGTTCATAATTTCGGGCACAATTGTTCTGATACACTGCACTATCTTTATCCGCACTAAGGGCGTCCTTTTAGTAGCTTCTTGATCAACACTATCACACACTTGACTCGGCCACTGTACACTTCTAGTTCAACGTGTATCAGTGCCTATCACTTGAGCTAAGTCGATGCTGTCACTGCGAGAGCGTGTGGGAGAGTCTTACGTGAAGCACTAGAGTTCACGTAGCTCCTAAGTCCAAGAACGATACATCCACCATCCTGTAACAGCGACGGAACCAGCAAATGCGACTTTCTGCAGTAATCTCCACTTCGTCTTGTTTTTCTTCACCAGAACCAAGGGCTTCCGCGTTTCGAAGACCGCGTGGTGGCTGCGACGGTAGAACGACACGTTCCTCTTGACCTCGTAACCCATGCACGGAGTCCACCGTGAAGCCGTGAAGTAGAGAGCGGAGTAGAAGCAGGAGAACAGCGCCAGGTGCATCGCCAGTGACATCTTCCTTGTAGCCACTGCCAGACCGACCGACACCAATCCGCAGATTATGGAAGTCGCTTGGGAGATGTTGCCCGCCGATATGAGGATCTCCGTCTCCTTGTTGAGGCCGGGGATGTCGACTATGATCACTTCGTAGCCGGCGTCTGCAGCGCGAGCAAGAACAGACTTGTAGCTCGACGGATTCTCGAAGACCGAGGATCGCTGCACGAGGACCGTTAGCTTCTCATCCTCCTCCGAATCGCTGGAGAATTCGGAAAACATGTTCGAGCTATCAGCTTCGACAATCTGAAGCGCTATTTCTGACCTATCTGATACGTCCGTATTCGTATCCATTTTAGCTTTTTCTGAAGAAAAATTGCTTTTTAGTTCCCATAGAAATATCTGTATTTGTTGTGTAAACTTACTTTTCTTTTTGCCTAGACACGTGTGGATTGTTGCCTTCAACAATAAAACAACTGTTGGAAAAACGTTGCTTGTCCTACAATGAAGAAATTTCCGTAAGGAATGTTTTGTAAACACTGTCTGAAAACTTGATGGGTTTTGTCCGAGTCCTTACTCCTGCCTAACATAACACTAGATTTTCTTTCTAGTTCTTTGGACTTTTAATCACTGCATTGTTATTTTTTTTAAAGAGATTTACCTACGTTTCGGAGGCTGAATCTGCCTCCGTCTTCTAGACTAGAATTTCTGGAGATCTACTCTTGCCAAAATGTTCCAAGGAGCCAATTTGACTCCTCACTCAATATAATAATTTTTATTATATTGATTTAACTTGGTGGATTTCATATAATGTATAACGAACATCTCCATTAAAAAATTAATACAGGGTGTACATAAAGTCTGGTAACACTTTCAAAAATTTATTGTAAAGAAACTATTAGCATTACTAAGTTACACAGTACATTAGTTGAACGAGTAAAGTCGCAGTTTTCTTATTTTCTTTTATTTCAGGTGTTCCCTGTAGTTTTATTTTCGCCGCTAGATGGTGGTAAATTCAAGATGTCACTTTCTGGAGCTGAAAAGGCTATTTGTGTGCTACATTTTAGTGATACAGATATCTAACTGAAATTTAGGAGCAAATACGAGAAAGAAGCAACAAGCAGGATGGCAATCTAATGTTGCTTCATCACTGAAAATTAATAAATTCACAGCAAAACTGGAACCGCCTTTCTTTGTCTCGGAGATAAAACGTTTGCACTAACTGCAGTCGGTACGGTTTCATACACATATTTTTTTTACACAAAACACTCCACACAGTCATTGGTAACATACCCAGCTTACGTGAAGCTCTGCGTGTAGAATTCCTAGGGCTCCTTGTGAACGCTTCCCTCACGTTCAATGTCACCTTCACTCACGCCTTCCAAACTTTTGTAAAGTTGAATGGATGCTAATAAATCAATCAATCAATCAACCACTTCTTTCCTTCGCACACAAGCACCCGGTTGTAACAAATTTCCGATGCCAATCGTAGATTGCTTTCCTGCATGGTGCTTCTTTCATGTATTTACTCCTAAATTTCCGTTTGACATCTCAGTGGCGCAGAGGGGTACAGTACCCCCTAAACCGTAGGCCCCTAAAATAATTTGAAAGGGAGGGGGGACTCATGGTGCTGCTGTAAAAAGAACCTATTTTCTAATAGTTCAACACAAATTTATTTCAAACCACTGTAAACCTATTGCTGTATATAATGGTACTCTAAGTTAGTTCACTCCACTTGTGCTCTGGGAAACCATTTTGAGGAGATGAAAATTGTATAAAAGGAGTGTGAGAGATGGAATAAGATAAAATTTAGTTTCAGGAAATTATTCTGCAGGCTAATTCAGCAGATTGATTGATAAGATATGTATCTGCTTCAGAAGAGTATACGTAAGTATTACCATCTTTCCTTTCAAATTTATCAAATAAAGTTTTCTTAGACTAAATGCTTCCACAATTCTCACAAAAGAAATTGTGAAAATTTTTACTAGCTATGAAATTCCATAAATTATAACTTCATATTCCGGCACTATTAGCAGAGTTTATACTTTTCCCATTTTAACACATATAAATGCATTGGAAATTGTCATGAGACAAATTATTTGCAGATTTTCGATTTCTATTTAAACTGTAGATCCAGTTCCGATTAGTCTATCTGAACATAAAGTGAATCTAGAATAGGTTTTTGACAAACTTCTGAGAAGAGACTGAGACAAGAACAAGCATATATAATAATGAGAACGACCTCGTTACACAAGAATCTTGTCTCGTATGTCGTCTCATCTCGATAACATTCCTAGTTGTATGGAGCAGCAATGTTTCCTAGACATTAAGAAAGGTTGCGACCTTTGATTTTTTACATAGGAAGTGATAGACTTGGGTTTACTGCCTCAAAAATCGTGTAGATATTTGTCAATTATTCCCAGAAACACAGGTTTCCATTAATTTAATCTTCGCATACAATTTTTTGCCTACATAGTAAGGATGCTTTGAATGTTAATTGTTTCAAATTTAATTTTGATATTGAATTTAACACAAATCAACATTCTTCCGAGTCAAAATGTAAAACCAAACTCTTAAGAAAATTATGTAAATCAGCTAAACAGACGTCTGACTGGGGCTGTTTCTGTAGGCTCGAGTTGCTTTGTGAAGGTCAAGGGCACTGTGATGCTTAGACTTGATCCATTTTGTTGCAATTTTTTCTGCATCGAAGAAATGCACTGGAGGTCCATTTGTTGAAAGGAAAAGTAGGTTTAAAAGTATTGAAACATCTAAATGATTTCTCTAATCAGTTAAGGTTAGATTTAATGCAATGAACTTGCAATTTCGATTGGATGCACAAGGTGTTTTTTTATTTTCTTTGTAGATGTGAAAATCTCCAGTTAATGCTGATGTACTACATGCATTCGCTTACCTTTAAGTTCACCTTTTCACATAAAAAACTTTTACACTCATTAGAAGGACATGTATCTGCATATAATATGACTGCATGCTGAAAGAAACTAAGTCTTAAAACCGACTATTCATATTACCCACCAATCTTCCGAACATATAGTTTTCCTCTAACTCGTGAACTACCATCCTCCCATTGTTTTCAATATTTCAAGAGTTTTTCTAGCCATGTCACTTTCTTGCTTTGCTTCAATAACGGAACATTTTTTTTTATTTTATTTACAATGGTATTACTATCAGAACTTATAGAGCAGTTGAGGCCTCTGTGGGGTCTGTGTTGTGTCCTGTCCATATGTGTAATTGTCCTTAACTAATCTCATCTTATTACCATCCATCCTCATCTTTACGATTAGCCAAAAGTGACAGAAAATGCAAAACAAAATAAACCCAATCAATCAAATCTTTTGTCAGTCCTTCAAACTGGGACCTCTCGCGAGTCGATTGAGAACCATCATGACTCATTTTTTTTTTCTAAGACACAATAAACATTATAGCTTTCAGCAAGCGCTTGGAGAGCGATAAAGGACGAAGCAACTGTATAAAGCAATTTAGTTAGAATAAGTGGAGATATTTCAAACTCCCCACAGGTTACACACTGAAGAAACTGAAGAACTTACTGAAATGTCTCTCTTGTACTGATAAATTGTAAAGCCTCTAAAGTTTCTACATTTCCACAAGTCACGCTACTTAGTATTGATACTTTTCTGTCCATCTTGTGTCAAACAACGTGAGAATGCTACGGTGTTTCCCTGGTTTTCTTGCACTGCCTTTTTAAAAACCAAATTCCTTTAAGAAGATTCAAGGGGGGAAAATTGTAACTGATTTGACAGTCCGAATGCAGTTTCTTATCGCAGAAATTCCGAAACTATCAGTAATGTCTGCAATTTTGTCTGCAGTCCCATCTGGTGTGTGGAATTACGTAATTTCCTTCCCTCTGTATCCCGTCCTGTGCGTCTCTAATTTAGGAAAATAAAATATGTCCGAAGAAATTTTTATGAACAAATGGATAGAACAAGTAATCTGGTAATTTTACTGATCCAAATGGGGGGGTTGGACCCTGTGAACGCCCCCCTTAAATACGCCCATGTACACACCCTATTCGGACCTAGTAACACTGTTGTTCATTCTTGATAAAACATCAATGTCGTGGCTTCGTTTTCGAAATTATTTTACTTTAATTTAAGTGTATATTTTGGTTCATGTATCTGGGAGAAGGAATTTTGATATTTCAAATCGGCAATGTTGCTGCGCTACTCATCATCTGGTATTATATTGAAGTTTGTCTTAGCCATAACTAGAAATGAATCCAAGTTGCAAGAAGTATGTGAGTAAAAATATATAATACAAGAAAACAGTTGTAACCTCGTATATACATTTTATTTCCTCCTGCTTTTTCCTAACTCTACAACATTATAATCTCAACTCAGTATTATTTAACGTCAATTATGTACAAACTATCACACAGGCTTCTAAATTTTTGCAACCTGTTTAATGGTTGCAGGACCAAAACTCCATACTAAATGTTTGCCTTCTACGTGATGTCCCCCTTATGTTCTTGTTGAGATATCCAATTTCGGCGCTTCCACCCTATACAGTTTCCAGAGGGGGTAAACCCTCTCGCCCTAGCATTTTGACACTTGAAAGGATGGAGAAAATCTGTAATATTACCCGCAAACCCATAGTGCACCTTACTTTAAACCAACGATTTTCTTTCCTTCTTCGCACGTTCATCTCGCCGGTGGTTATCACAACTTGTAGTTTAGAGACGGAACTTTTGCTATTAGCTAACGAGGCTATTTCTTCATAACTTCAGCGTCTGCTTATTCTGGTTCACGGAGTTTCCTGCGCCTGGCTCTCTCATGTCCGACTTCCTCCTAACGACGCACTGTCTCATGGATTTGTGGTGGGTCTTGAAGAGGACAAACTTTCGAAACCTCCGCAAGGGGAGGACTTTGGTCCAAGCGTTTGTTCGTCGACCAGGGGTCCCTGAAGCCTGGATCTCTCGTACCTGAATGCCCGTTTCCTGGCTCGTGTTTAAGGCTCGACTGCAATACCATAGAATCTAAAGAAGATTCGTATTCCTCTGATTCATCTGTTGTACCGGAAAAGTGTGACACATCAGGGCTAACAAGGGGAACAACTCCATCGTAATTGTCCCAATTGAACGCCCTAGTTTCTTTTTCAATATCCACATCCACCGGTATCTGCTGATTTTTCTAGATCTGCTCTTGAAGTGCATCTTCCTCAGGGTGCACCATGTTCCCATTCAACCATGGGTGAAACAGTTCCTCGTGTGCATTCGGTGCTTGCTCATCTGCAGGTAACGCCTTATCGCCAACGGCATCATCCTCTTCATCATGGAAATCAAGAGCTTGGTAGGGGACGATGGCCAATTCTTCATCCTCAACTTCCATGAAGACGGATCCATCTTCTTCGGGTCAGCACTGAACAGTGGTATTTATTCGCTGTTCTGCAGACTGGGGGACGAGGAGGGAAAACTGCGTAGCCAACTCATGCACTTCGCAGTCCCCCACTTTACAATATGGACAGTCGGAAGTCATCCGAGTGAGAGCATCCCGAACTTAACTCTTAGCTGCTTTCAAGTACAATGAAATATCCATAACTGATCAGTTACTGATATATTCAAGTGAAACGAAAAAATCTAAGGTCTTTAAAAGCTTTCCGCTCTCACTAAATTCTAAGCAACGCTTCTCCCAACAATACGCCACGATTGTTCCCTACAGTGCATTAGTAACAATGTTCAGGACGAGTATCCATCGTAAAAAAATAACATTTTATACTTCGATTCCTTCTTGATACAACGCTTCAATTATAGCCAAATGAGTTACATCCCGTTCTGACTAAAACTTGCATCAGAACTCTAAACGCTTCAGAACCATGGCTCGTGTTTAAGGCTCGATTGCAATCGTATACTCTCTAAAGAAAATGAAAGCAAGAAAAGTGGAATTTTACCTACAAGTAGATTTGTGTCACAAATCAAGGTGCACATGAAGGATTGCAGAATATACGGTAGCTTTTTATTAATGTGGACTAATGGCTGTTTCCTGTAATAATATCAGTTATATTGCTTTACTTTTCAGTGCAAGATTGTGGAACTTAGAAGATCGAATGTAATCTAGTAGCGGACACAGCCTCTCGCTCTGATAAGTCTTCTCAAATGTCACGATATACACAGCTATTTGCGAACAACTTATGTTTAG
Organism: Lepisma saccharinum; assembly: GCF_977018435.1. Lineage (NCBI taxonomy): Eukaryota > Metazoa > Arthropoda > Insecta > Zygentoma > Lepismatidae > Lepisma > Lepisma saccharinum. The sequence goes on along the minus strand of NC_139243.1, from coordinate 39,413,180 downwards.
GTCCAACGCTTTTCTATCACATTTGCAATCAGAGAATCGCCTGTGTTCTTCCTTCCTCACAAACCGTCATTTTCAATACGTGCTTTTATGGAAATGCCATGAAAAGTTCGTGGTATTTTAACTTCATAGACGAGAAAGATTTAAAGTTACAAAATTCTGTTGCAAATTTTTCGTGATTCAAAATAATAATAGAGGCATATTCCGTTATAAGCAGGTATATAAAATTTAGAACTGTTTAATAAAATTTATGTATCTTCGAGAAGCGTGATGAATTTTGAATTGAGCTCTTTGGCATGCTGTCTTCCTCCACTCCTTTCTCCTTGTAAAGAGAGAGAATAAATAATAAATGTTGCTGCAAAGCGGATAAGATTCTCAGGATACGCTACTGCTATAACTATTCTGAGAAAAATGGTACGGTATAAGTTTAATGTCATTATTGTTGAGGATTTTGTGAAGTTAATTTTTTCCCCGTTGCTCGCAATGTAGACCAGATGCAGTGGCGAGGCGTGACATTTTTACGTAGTCATCGCAAGATTTGCCGAATGTCAGGATCGATATTTTAACCTGGAAGGAGGGGATGGGTTGCAATAATGCTGTGGGATAAACGGCAAGGTCATTGCCCTTTCAAATTTAAAAGCTCACTGCAATACAATAGACATTTAAACTACAAAGGAATAATACAATAAAATAAGCTGTCCCATACGATGAGAATTATGAAATCTTATTATTTTGAATTCCTTCAGTAAATAAATATAACAAATTGTCATGATTGAATTACGAAGTAACATAGGCCTCATTAAGTTAAAATCTTACTTGAACAGAAACTTTAGCCTCCCTGCTTTCGTGGCGAATTTGTGAAATCTACAACTCGTACATTTCTTTGTTTCCTTATATTACTCCAAGAGAGGTATCTCAGTGGATAATACGGCCAGACCGCACATCCGCTTCAGTTGATCTTTAAAAAGTATGAATTCTCTTGAGAGCAGAAAACTTTCAACTGGTGGTGTGCAAAATAATTGAGCTAAACGGAAAACTTTCTTTAAAGCGTTGTCAAAATTTATTTTACCATAAATGCTACCAAGTTACATGGCGATTTATCGTAGTGCAGTTCTATAAGACACTATCAGTTCATTTCTAAAACCTTGTGAATCAAAAACATTTGGATTAAACTGTATTTCCAAGTCAGCAAGCAGATTTTCAGGAAAATGTTTCTTTCCGAATATGATTTAATGATTTATGAAGTTAAAATAGAGCAAGTTCGGCAACGATGAAAAACGCCCAGCTGCATGACAGGTTGTCAATAGCAAAAAAGAAAAAAGAAAGCCTTCTGTATCTTCGTTGAGGCGCTAAAACCCATGGCTGGCTCCGCGTGCCGTGACTGCCGAGCAGTGATGTGCGTCTAGGCACACGTAGACTATTTTATACACGTAGATGACGTAATCTATGTAAACAACATGGCGAGAGGTGATAACTTAGCAAAGGGCGCCGTGAAAGTAAAACAAAATTATATTGCGTATCAGTTACTTATGTGTGAAGAGAACTTTTCATGCTCTTCCTTCCAAATTCGAACAATTTATCACCTAGGAAGAAAACCTAATATAAAATATTCTAGTGTTTTATGGGGAAAAGACTAATTTTGTCTCATGACTGCCATGTGTTGTTTTTCTTGCATACTATTTATCTTCTTCCATAGTTGATGATAGAAGAGAAGAGACATTTTGTTGTAAATAGGATTCTTGTCAGTTCGTTAGGAACCAAAATTGTTGAAAATGTCACTTTCCTTTCATGAAAGCCTTGAAAATTAATTTTAATGCACTGTAGATTGTCTACGTACTCTATGTAAACTACAACCCAATGTAATCTATGCGTAGATTACGTGTATACAACGCATGTAGACGTAAACGTATAGTGTACGGCACATCACTGCTGCCGAGATCAGCCGAACACTACCGAGACATCATGGATGCGCTAGTCTCAGCACATCGGATTTCGCCTTGACCGCCGGAATGGTCGCGGGTAACAGCATTGCACTCAAGAGGAACCGTAGCGGGCCTGGGTTCTCATTTCGATGCGCTAAACTTTGCGAACCTCTTGCGTATTTCTAGTCATTTTATGCTGCCATTTGACTAATCTCGCACAAATTTTGGAATATTCTGACTCCTTTTCTTTGGTCCTTCAGTAATAAATTTAAAAAAATAACATATTTTTACTTTTCTTGGTCGTATCGCCGCATCTGCCTCTGGCCAGGTGCTATTTTGAATCGACTTACTTTGCGTACTGAAGTTTTAGTGACATTTTTATCGAGACACTTTTTCATTTGCAGCGTGTCTGTTACGAATGCTTTGAATACGATCTTATTTTTTAAAAAAATGGAAATAATGAGTCTTGTTTTCTGAAAAGTCCGAGGAAAGTGTACTCATTGGTGTATCGAAAAGAAAGTACGTCGTTATGTACAATTCATATTGAGGTCCATTAAAATTAAAAGTAAGATCTGTATCCGTGTCGCAACATTCTTTGAGAACCAAGTTTGTCTTCTCAAGCGACTGTTCATAAAATGACGTGGGTTGGATAGTTATCAGACTGAAGTGACATGCGACACGGGTTTCTTCAGTCTACAAACAAGCCACCCCCAGTGAACGAGTAGTGGTGGCTAGCTGACTGTTGAACGTCCGTCCACCCCTATGGCATCATCATCCTATGTACTGTTATTTATTTACATATTTTTCACTCATGGGACACAGATTACTTGCGGGATGGCCACAGAAAACTGCGCTACGCCACTGTTACTAATGTTTTTACTTAAACTGAGGTAAAATTGAGCTAAAGGGAAAATTAAGCGGTGCGGTAAATTTTTATATGCGTGATTTGGAAACACTGTATGTACAACAAGCTAGCAGACAGTAATTGAACTTTTTTGGATGCGGACCTCCTTTGCTGTATTTTATCTATGCTATGGACAATCTTCTCTTTCCTCAGACCAACTCATTTGTCATTGACAGAAAATGTCTGGTAGACGGTAAGTAGGCCGAATCATATTTATATTTTTTTAGTGTCTTAACAATCATCACTGATTATTCGTTCTCTTCAAAACAAAGCAATATATTTGACCTTGGACTTTTTTTTTTAAATTTCCTCACGGGCCGACTGAGTCAATCCGTGACTGGTGCGTTTGCGAAGAGCAAACAAACGCTGTGTCTAAGTACCCTGCAAACGCTTTACTCCTAATAACCTTGGTCTTACTCGGTGGTATCACCGCGTGTATACTCGTCCAGAGCGATATTAAACAGATGTCACAAAAATTAAAATGGATAAAAATATTAAAGACACTAAATATTGCACTGCAAACGAAAAAATCACTATCATTGTGAACTACATTATACAGGGTGATTCAAAAGTTCCTTAACACTCCCTATAAAATATAAAGGAGTTATGCTGGGTACAAATGGCCATGTCATGCATGATAGAAACAGGTTAGGCCTAGGGTGAACCATATCGGTGTGTTCCAAGAGAACGTCCACCATATTGAATTCAACTCAAAATTTTTCAATGGGAAGGGGGTGATGTATGTAATATAGGAACATTCTGGCAATGTTTCTCACACATGGAAAATGAGTCATTTGTTACAATAATGCAGTCACTGTAACTGATAAGAGATACACCGAAAAAACCTTCACCACTGTATTTCTCGTGACTAGGCTTGATTTGATATCACACCATTCCCTTTCCATTTAAAAAATTTGAGTTGAATTCAATATGGCGGAGGTCGGCTTGAAACACACCAATATGGTTCCCCTTACGCCTAACCTGTTTCTATTATGACTAATTGTACCCAGCCTAACCCTTTACATTCCATAGGAGTGTTAAGGGACTTTTGATTCGCCCTGTATAATAAAAGCAAGCAACGACTAGAGAACCACGAGCGTAACTTGGTGCCTATTTTTTTTGGGTGGGGAGAATCGAAAACTTTTCCATCACATTAAAAATAGTGTCCAGGATTATTTACTAATTAATTTTGAAATCACAAAATTCTTCATTATTACTTTACAGGATGGTAACCAGAATTTTATTTTAGGGGGAAGGGGGACCCTCCATGGCCGTAAGCAGGAAAAATTTTCGGGTGGGTTCATTCATAATTGTTCTTATAGGCGTCGCCAGAAATTTGAATAATAGAAATAATACCAATAATTATATAATAATAAATAAAATATAATTATAAACCAATTTTACTCCAAAATAATAATAATTATTATTATTGCTGTTGTTATTTCCTTGAGGAGGCTTACTCAGTCCAGATGAGTGACTATCCAGCATGTTTTTTAATATATTTTTTCACGTTTCACACAGCATACTGTGTGTACTGAAATGCACAAATATTATACTTTGTTATTAAATTTTAAACACCTTCAAGAAGAAGCTTTAATAGTTAGATGGAAATTTTAGTCATAAAGTTTTTGTTGTTTGACCTTAAAACGTAATTTTTGGAATTTTGAAAACTATGTAACCTGTTATTGTTTCAAAAAACTTAGCCCGGTGCATGTATTGTAACCGCAATCGCGAACATAACCCGCTACACAACTGGGGATCCGAGGTTTCAACTCCTGTGAAGGGGGATTTTCAACTTTATCGGATAGGGAATTTAAAAGTTGGAAAGGAATTTTGGAACAATCATCAGGGAATTTTCAGTCTGACCCAGCCAGAAATAATCTTGGAAAGAGGATAGCAGAAGGGAAATTGGAGGGGTCGCCTGGGTGGGCTGCAATTCCGAGAAAAAATGCTGTTTCACTCAAGTTTCAGAATTCCAAATGTATGAAAATTCTAGATGGATCGTTTCAACATTGTCTCCTTGTTGTATTTCTTTGGAACTTGGAATATTTTTTAGGAAACTGAGTTACAGATTATGGTTTCCGAACTTCCATTAATTCAACATGTGAGAATTTTCGGCGGGGATTGAACCCTAGAAACCACCATCTAAATATGGCCATGGGGCCATCCCTCATCAGCCATCTAAAGGCGAAAAAGTGAATTGGGGGATAGAAGCCCTGAAAATAAATTCTCAGTATATTATACAATATGTTTTGTCATGCTAAGGATGTAAAATTAATTACCAATATACATTACTTTAATTAGATATTTGTACGATTGTGGGGGGGGGGGAGCTTCAGACTCCCTGGCTATGTGACTGTTACTTTGCTCCTCAGATCCCAGGAGATTAACGAAAGTACCCTCAACCTGTAAATTTTAATAAACCTGAAAATTTTGGGAGTCAAGTTACATGTAGAGAATAATACATGTACTTGTGGGCATTGTGAGGGTTTGGTCGACCTCCTTGTAAATTGCCTTCGTCCATTTCAAATTAGAAACATTTGATTGAAAAAATTGGGTGTAGAATGCGGTAATCTTGATTGGTTGTTTTTTTAAGTCCACTTTATGCACAGTAAGGCTAATCGGGACTGGACCTACAGTTTAAAGTGGGATCCGAAGCACTATGTGCCTCCACCGGGAATCGAACCCGGAACCCCTTGATTACAAGGCGACGACGCTACCACTGCGCCATCGGGGAGGCCTAGAATGCGGTAATCAGGTCAGAATTTAATGTTTCATATTCTGTCAAGAATGGTTCCTGAATTTTCAAAATTCCAAAATGAAATTCTTACATGAAAGGTCACAGAGTCCATGCCAAAAATTTTCTCTCCAAATTTCAAAAGATTTTTCTTGAATAAATTGTAAAAGTTAACAAAATAGAATAACTATTCATTTCAATATATTAACAGTAAGAAATGTGAAAAAAATAAAGAAAGAAAAGGAAAAGTTTTTCCAACTATTCACTCATCTGATGTATCAAGATGAACGTTCTCACCAAGGATATACGAGTAATAATAACAATTGAAAAGAAAATAATTGAGCAGTTACGTGGAGTAAAACTTGATAACCACAAAAGTTCGGAACTGAGAAAAATGCAAATGGAAGTTCGTCTATTGCATTGTGGCTTTTATACAAGTATTACATAGATCCAGTGGCGTAAATAACACCCCCGCAACCCCCGCACGGGACGCATTAAGAATGATAGATTAAGGTAGACCGATTGTTCACAAAGTTATATATTTTCAACCAATCACATATTTTTATGCCCCTACAACTGCAAACAGAATATGTTAATAACTAGAAAAGTAGAAAGTAGATTACCAGATTAGAAGAAAACCTTCATTACCTGAATATTTCAACCTCCGATTATTATTTTTACGCCAGCACTACAACCAGAGATATTTTGGTTATGCTACTCATCTGTTTATTGTGAACCGTGCTGGATGTTTGAAGATAGGTTCGATAAACACTTTAGTGATGCATGATGTAAAGAGAAAGTTAATGATGGGAAAGGTTTAAGTAAAAAATATAAAAAAATCAAAACACGAAATGTACTGAATTCAATTGAATGCATATATGGCATGTAGTGCCTGGCAAAATCATAAATATATTAAAATAATGTTGCAACAAGGTCCGGATAAGTGGTGCGAAATCATTAAAATAATTTATATGTATCTGATAATAACATTATCCACCTGTAGTTTGGCTCTCAGGAGGCATCGACATCATAGACTTGTTAGCGAGGTATGACGCATTTCTTAACACTCATATCGTTGTTACAGTTTGTCTATTGTCTTAGTTTTTACATTGATTCAAATTACATGTATTTTCATATTTGTACACACCTAACATAAATGTTAGGAAGGAAAGCTTCTTTTAATTAAAAAAAAAAAAAAAACGAGTAGGACCGCACAACTGAAAGTTAAAGGGGGGGGGGGCGCAGAGTGTGTTAGTTACGCTACTGCCTACATCATATCCTGCATAATTTTGTCAATTAACAGCTACTGAATAGATTTTGTTCAGTAATGTGCGAGAAAAAGGAGACTGTCCAGCAGCTGAAGACAACGTTATCTCAAGTTTGAATGGAGTGAGGTTTATCAAGTTTTACTCCCGAGCCGCTCAATTCATTTAATGTTAAAGGTACACCTCTGCAAGTGCACTAGGGTGGAACGAAAAAAAATTCTAATTGTGCGGAAAAGTTGCTTTTTGATGTAAAAACGACCAAAATAAAATTTGATGGTAATCGAAGCATGTCTTGAGGTGCCGCAAGTACGATAATGTTTCATAAATTTCAAATGTTTTTGCTCTATTTCAACCTTTTTCTCTAGTTTCTTATTTGCCCAAATCAAAAAGTTCGTACTTTTTATGCCTTTTTATTAATAGAACAAACGTTTTTTGGGGTTTTTTAAATTTATGGCGAGGATAAAAAAATATTAAAATATTAAATTTAACCCCCCCAAAACGTTTGTTCTATTAATAAAAAGGCATAAAAAGTACGAACTTTTTGATTTGGGCTTTTATAGCCCAAATAAGAAACTAGAGAAAAAGGTTAAAATAGAGCAGGAAAAAAATCAACTTTATCGTACTTGCGGTAATACATGCTCCGATTACCATCAAATTTTATTTTGGTCGTTTTTACATTAAATGGCAACTTTTCCGCACTATTAGATTTTTTATTTTAATTTTGTTTTCGTTCCACCCTAATGTGCACACATGCCATGAAGGGATATGGAGTCATGTGGAGTTAGTGCTTCATATATTCTTGATCTCGGCCATGGTTAGGATGATGTGATCAGCATCACGCCCAGCTGCCTTTACCCACTAGGTTTGCCCCCAGGTACCCATTGATATGAGGATGGGTGATGGCAATTTTATATAAATGGCCCCAATAACATACAGAGACATCTGACGTCGCTTATCTAGGTACATCAGTAGCGTACGCAGGATTTTATCAAGGGACGGGGGTATTTCTAAAACTTTCTCCAAATTTACATTACCATTGTTAAATATACTTTAATTAAATAATAATACTCATAATTAATTAATAATACCTATAATTAGCTGAATTACTACTAATACCACTACTACTATTAAGTAGTAGATATCTACATAAATATAGTACTTATTTATGAAGGCAATAGAATGAAATTACTTTCTAGTCATTCGATTTTTATCAAATTCTGGGAGCATTTTTTTGTCTCTTTGTTACGAAATAATTGTCTGGTCAATGAGGCGAGACATTTTAAGTGTGAAGAAAATCCATAAAAACAAGAAAATAAATTTAAATAATCAAGGTATGGAACTCCTCCAAGGTGCTGCGATGGTATGGTCGGTAGAGCGTCTGACAACCACGCGGGAGATCCGGATTCGATTCCCGAAATTAGTTGGAATTCTTCCGGCTTCTTCCCTGCATAAATGTTCCCGATAATTCACATCTGGATTGTCTCGCTGTTCTTACCAACAAAACATTTTGCAATAGTTAAGCTTATTGTCATTTGAATAATTGTCTAGTCAACAAGGTGAGACATTTTAAGAAGAGACATTCAAACGTGCTGTGGTAAACAATGGGAAGGCGGACTGGTGACTGTATTCTTGTCCGCCTAGCCTTTGTCTATACATTAGCCGCTTACAACGAACCAAGAACTTTCTTTAGTCAATTCTCATTGTTCTCACATAAAAAAAATACATGTTCATTGAACACTAGCGTACGTAGAGGGGTGGCTGATTGGGTTACAGCACCTACCGAAATTTTGAAAAAAAAATCAGAATTTTCAAATAAAAATCCGTTAAAAACATTAAAAAATCAAAATGTGTAAATGAGAAACCTGTATTAAAGTGAGTCCCGATTACCATGTTTTATCTTTGAATACAATTTTAATAGACTGAAAAACTCCAAAAATACAAAATATTTTATTATGCATCCTGCCCTCCAAAACGAAGCCATGTGCTTTCCATATTTACTATTCCAGCCCATCCCGAAAAAAAAATCCTACGTACGCCAGTGTATTGCACATTGTTGCAGCTGAGATACAAAACAACTTTTCTCTCTTTTAAATCATAGTTGCCCTCATATTTTATTTTCAAGATTTCGTGTTAATTTTGAAGCCATTCACCGAAAGACGCGTGTGTTTGGAATGCTGTGCTTTTCTCAATGCTGCATGGAAATAATAATTCAAATTATTATTATTAGTAGTAGTAGTAGTAATAGTAATAGTATTGTCCCAGATCTTTGACTGTGATAAATTGGCCATTTAATTTTTTTTCCACAGAATTTTTCATAATATTTCACAAACTCAAAGGGGGAGGTTTAAACCCCGTAACCCCCCTTGCGTACGCCACTGAGGTACATACAATATACAGTTGACTACTAATCCAGTCTCCAGAAGGCTTCTGAAAGTATTCTTCTCAACAGACACGTTCAATATCAACATATTGCTAGCAAAGCTGTAAAAGAGTGCCATGAGGAGTGTATGCATTAATGCAGACTAAAATCCCCCGATATATTTTGAATGGACCACACTAAAGTGCGAAAATGAGCCTATGGAATTTGTGTCTTACCTCATTACAAACCTTATTAAATAAGGATCATAATAAAGTTGTTTGCCACTTGGCAAGTTGCACATTGAGCAGCTGGAGGGAGGAGAAATCTGGTTCTTTTTACTTTAATAATAATAATAATAATAATAATAATAATAATAATAATAATAATAATAATAATAATAATAATAATAATAATAATACCATGATTTTGTGTACGGCCCAATGAAATGCCTTTCACCCCAGAGGGCAGACAGTGCAATTTGGTTTGTACCAGTAGCGCAACCTTGGACGGAAACCAATTCTAGGGGGGGAGGAACACTGAAGTAAAGAAACGATATGCTAGCAGAATCTACAAGTAGCAGGACAAAATGATCAAGATGGAATTAGTTTTCATACATTTCTTGCATTTTTCTTCCAGACAGCCAAGAGCACATGCAGGGGGCGGACAGAGGGGGCAATTGTCGCCCTCGATTTCAAATCTTACGCAAATACTACGTAAGGTAAAATTTTCTTGCTCGCAATTCCTGCTTTCGTTACAGTATCACCAACCTCAGAGCCGTAGCTAGGGGGCGGTAGGCGTCGGGCCTGGGCACCGAATGATCTAAATGAAAAAGTTGTAAAAGAGAGAATGCCATGGCACCCTGTGAAATTATTTGCACCCTATTAAAACAATATTGTTTTCAATTTGCAAGAATTGGATCTAAAAATGTTCTTGCTCGCTTCGCTTGCAATGTCATTTTTTTGCTGTAATGAATTGTAAATTACCAGAGAGAAAAGTAAGATCAAATATATACTTCACGTAGTGGTGGTTTAACCGCAAATTTCTGTCCTTGCTTGCCTTTTTGCGCATTCGTGTTGGTTTGGCTCCTTCCCCCCACCTTATCCATGCTGGACATGTGGGAGATACGCTGGCCAGTCAAAAATTCTAACAGTGACCTTCTACCATTTAAAGGGCACAGTTCAGTTTCATCTGAGGTTCTTTTGACCTCGCAAGAAAATTTTCAGATCCAAATTTTTGCAAAATGAAAAAAAAAATATTGATTTTATATGGCGCAAAAATTTTCATGGAGCGCCAAGACATTCTGTTTTACAATTTTTTTCATTTAGATTTTCGGCGTCCAGAAGTTGACAAGACTGCAAGAAAAGCAGATACTGCGAGCAAAGCGAGCAACAAAATTTTGCGAAATGTTTATAAAATTTGAAACCGAGGGGGCAATTGCAGTTCTGTGCCCCCTGCAGGTACTCTTGCCCGTCTGAAGAAATGATTCAAGAAAGACGTGAAAATTAATTCCATCTTGAGTACCCCTTTGTCCTGCTATTCTGCTTTCCTTTACTTCGATGTTTGCCCCCTTAAAATTGATTTCCGTCCAAGGTTGGGGGCAATGCCCCTTGCCCCCTCTGTTTGCGCCATCACCCCCCTTTTCCCGTAGTTGCTTTGAACTTCCATCGGCTTGAAAATACTTCATTTTCTTTAAGGGTATAATATCGTTTAATAACGGCGATAAGATTCCTCTATCCTAAATTTCTAGGTGCAAATTTAATAATATAGGGGCATGGACGTCTGAAAGGGGGTTAAGGATGGCCATATCTTTCCCTTAGAAAACAAATGTCAACTTAAAAGTACATTTTCACAAGTATAATTTGATTTGCTATAATAATTTAGATTAATTATTATAATGGGGATGCAGGAATGTGATAATTTCAAAATCGAGAGGTGTTTCTTGATGGGGCAACACTATTACCAGGGTAATATGCCCCATGGTAAAATACCTTGCTTGTCCCTTCGCGGAAAAAAATCTGCTGACGTCTATGATTAGGGGGTGCATTTGCCTCCCCATGCGCACGCCTATGCTGTTCACTCGTAGTGTGAACACATAGTATTTTAATGTGTGAAATGTAAAATGGAATTTTTCATGTCGACAAAGAGGATGTGGAGTAAAGAGATGAAATAATTAAATTTAAGAAAAAACTACTGGAGTAGTAAACTGTGACGCACAACGGGAAGAGGCGAAAGGGATGGCATTAGACTCCTATGAAAGTTTACGTAGGTGTTAACCCTTTCCCCACCTCGCCGCCGTGAGCACTATAATTTGTTCATAAAAACAACCAGTACAATAATATTTATACAAATATTGAATTTATTATTTCTGCGTTGTTAAAAAAAGATGATTAAATGATTGTGAACATTATAAGTATATACTTTTGTTGTATTTACAGTTCCGTCTTAGTTATTAGAGGCCTCTACTATTTGTTTTACTTATCCCATGCACACACACTAACTAAGTCCCGGCGCCTTTCGTTGGGGCCCTTATTCACTGCACTCTCACCTGCATATTCCTTCTAACCTAGTCCAGTCCTCTTCTTTGACACACTTTCCTTCTGCGGCTTCTTTCTTTGACTATGTCCAATCCTTTCCTAAGATCCTTGCTTCGATATTACACATCTCAAAAAATCCTTATCCGCACTATTTGCACAATGCACACTCGCACACTCTCCACAGTCTGTTTTACTATGTCCTTCTACTCCGCCATACTATATCTTTGTTGTCTTTTTGTAGCCTCTCTCCTCGAAGAGAGAAAAAAAATACATAAAAAAACTTCCCCCTTCTCCCCCCTGGGGTGGTTCTTGGACTGACCGGCAGAGGGGGTGTCCAACAAGAGTCCTTTTTGGTCAGTCACACGAGGTGCTGCCCTCTTGCGTATTTTGTTACACTACATGTTAAAATTCCACATCTAGCTAGCTGCCCGTAATCTGTCATGGACCGTATATGAGGGTACACTGGTAGTACTGGACCTCAATTAACCCCTTACTATAACCCAAATACCCCAGGAGAATAGCAATAGATTAATATTTACTATAAACCCAAGAAAAAATATATATATGTATAATTAAAATACGAAATTTCTACCTGCACCTTCTCGCCAGAGTCCTCCTTGACTGGATCACTTATACTCCAGAGAAGAGTGCAAACTACACACGAAACACATACAACAAATAATATGTATATTATTATTCAAAAAGAAATACTAAACTGGTGGTTGCCTCACATCCCCCTACGTAATCATACAGTAGGGCAAGCCCTCTACAGTATGATTTCGTACTCCTTGTAATTTAATAAATGATTAGTGTTATTATTATTATTATTATTTAGGGGGACATAGCCCCTGCTACCTATAAGACTACGCCATAATAACTAATTAGAAATATATATGCAAATTTATATTACAACATTATATTACACACATGAACAAGATTATAACACTAATATTGTTTAAAATTGTGAAGTTTACTTTGTTTCCTATTTTCCTATTTTTTTCTTTCTTTTTTCAATGCCAGCTGCAGAACGCGGTCTCTTGTATGACCAGCTCTTCTCACCTCGACCCTCCTTGGCTTTCTCCAGCTGGTTCCTGAGCCGTGACGTAGGGCTTTAAATGGCTGCTGTTATAAACCCCGCCGTCTTTGTTGTTTCTTATGTCCCACAGCTGATAGAAATTAACTCTTACAACATTTCTGACCGAAAAGGGCCCTTCGTACAGCTGGTCGAACTTCTTAAAGACCCCTTTTGCAACCTCCGAGGACACGTTGGTCTTGCGGAGAACTAGATCACCAGGTTTGTAGGATATTGTATGATGTTTGTCATATATTCTCTTTCTTATCTCTACTTATAGTTGTATGTTCTCTTTACTTTCAGAAGTTTATACTCATATGGAGGGGAAGTGTTCAGCTGAGGCAAGCGAAACAGCTTCATGAGTTCCTGATCAGGTTTCCGGTTGAAAAATATTTCATACGGAGATGCTTTTGTGCTTGTATCGTTCAATAGGATTGGCAAACGGAGAATAAACTGAAGTTGTGATATGCCTTATTTTAAATTCTTCCACAAAAGTTTTCCATTCTTGTGACTTGAATTGCGAACCATTATCAGACAGTAGACTATTACATACAGGATAATGATAAAAATATTGCAGTTTAAATTTATTAATTACTTCTCTAGATGTTGCTTTCCTTAAAGGATATGCCATAAGAAACTTAGAAATTACATCTATTACAGTCAATATAAATGTGTAACCTTGAGATTTCGGAAGTGGTCCTATCAAATCAACTGAAATCAAATAATGTGAACTGGTAGAATAAACGCGTAAATCATCCTTTTCATTTTTCAAAACAGCTTGTTTAGCTCTGGCGCAAGTTAAACAATTATTCAAATACTGTTTAGTACTGAAGTTCATCTTTGGCCAATAATATAATTTCTTACATTTACTGAAAACCTTTCTATATGCAAAATGTCCTTGCAAATCATGCAGTTTATGTAAGATTTTCAGTATTAATGAAACTGGCACAACTAATCTCAAATTATCTTCAGAAACACATTTTAAAAATAAAATGCTATCTTGGAAAGCATACTGAGTCTTACAAGACTTGGAAAGATTTCCGTTCTTAATCTTCTGAATTAAAGCACTACAATATGCGTCACGATGTTGACACTCCTTCCAGAACTCCAAAGTATCTTCTTCAATAATATCCAATTTTAAGTTATTAATAAACAACTCGGATAAAGAAATATTTCCTGTAGTAGTATCGGGTTATCGACTTAATGTGTCAGCCGCTTGATTGTTTACTCCAGAAACATCGTGGATATCATAATCAAAACCTTGCAGTTTTAAACACCATCTATTTAAACGTGGATTTAAAGTTCTTGCTGACTCCAGCCAAGAAAGAGATTTGTGATCTGTGAACAAATTAGTTTTAGTTCCGGCTACATAAATATAAAATTTCTCAAAAGCAAAAATAATTGCTAAACATTCGATTTCATGTGTACTGTAAGATAACTCATTACCACGAAGAACTCTACTTGCATATTGAATAATCCTGGGATTATCTTCTGGTGTCTCTCCATTTTACCATAAAACACCTCCAATACCTTTCTTTGAACCATCTACATTTATGTTAAAAGGTTTAGAAAAATTAGGCTGTGCTAATGCTTCTGGAGATATAACCAAATCACGTAACCTTTCAAAAGCTTTTACATGCACTTCCTTCCACGTCCAGAGAATATTCGACTTTAGAAGTTCATAAAGTGGATGGGCAACTTCTGCAAAATTATTCACGAATTTTCTTCTCCAGTTGACTAAACTAAAGAATTTTCGAAGTGACCTTTTGTTATTTGGTGTTGGAAAATTTAGTATAGCAGAATTCTTGCTACTATCTACCTTAATTTCATTTCCAGAAACAATATGTCCAAGAAAAGCAATTTCTTTAGAAGCAAATTTGCACTTTGCAGAACAGCTTCCAGGTGTGTTAAATGCTCCTGCCAAGTTTTACTAAAGATCAAGATATCGTCTAAATAGCAAACAAGAAAGAAAGTCGTTGAATTCTCTGGTGAAAATTTTGTTCATCCTGTCTTGAAAAATGGACACAGCAGATCGTATGCCGAAGGGAAGATATCGAAATAAATACTGTCTACCACGATATGAGAAAGCAGTATAAAGATGTGATTCTGGAGTTAATGGGATCTGGAAATAGCCACACGATAAATCAATAGAAGAGAAATATTTTGATCCCAAAAATCGTTGTAACATTTCATGAATTGGTTCAACTCTAACTTGAGGACTGATGACATGCTTATTCAAATTTCTAAAATCCACTACTGGTCTCCATAAACCACCTTGTTTTGGCACAATGTGTACAGGATTTAAATATGGGGAAGATTCTTGATATATAATATCCCAACTTTCCCATTTGGCGAGTTCATCTTCTAAATTCTTTCTCCTAGAAATTGGTATAGGATAAGGTGCCGTGGCAATAGGTACGTCACTGTCTAACTGTATCTTATATGGTTCTCCCTTGGCATGTCTTGGTTTGTCAGAAAATTGTTCGTGATAATTCCATAAGAGTGAAAATAAATCACGTTTCTGTGAATCACCGATATCATCAATTGAAAATACTTTCTCGAGAATATCCCTCTGAGAAGGCATATAATTTGCTTCAATATCTAACACATGTACATATTTTAACATCCTACATGACTGGAATTCATTCTCCGTTATGTCAATGATGCTCCACACCAGATACAAGCTTGTCAGATTTAACACTTATCGTACTAGAATCCTTATTATCTAATGTTGTACACACTTTCTTTCCTCATGAAGTTATTAAGCTTATATTCTGATTTCTAAAATCCACAATTGCTTTGTACCTTCGTAAGAAAGGAACCCCTAAAATAATGTCTGCATTAAGTTCTTTTAAAATGAAAAATTCCATTGGAAAGTATTCGCTGTCAATCTGAATATTTATCGTCTTACAACCGACAAGTTTGCACTTTTTATTTCCAGCAAATCCACATAATCTAATGTCATCCACCTTGTCCAACGTAAGATTACCAATACATGATAATATCTTACACCAAACCTCATAATTCATAACATTTGCTTGGCTACCACAATCTATTATACAAAAATGATAGGCAATTGACATATAATTCCATGTACAATTGGAACTTCTGTTAAAGGTACAGGGATATCTTCATCGTTAATAACCCAGTCAGGTTCTTCCTCAAACCATTCTAACAAAAAATTAATTTACAAGTTACTTAATGCATTTTGATTCGAAAATTGCATAGCATCACAAACATTACATAAATCATTTGACTCTTCCTTGTGCCTCTTGTAGGTAGTGCTCTTCCGACTGCCACTTTAATTTAAAGTAGACTGCCTTTCCAACTGCTGTTGCCTAGCATCATTAAATTGAAAAGACTGAACACCAGAAGTTGGATTTTGAGTCAAATTAGGACTTACACCAGTATTAGATGTAATCGTCATTATATTACTTTGCATATTGTTGGGCTGATTCCTCATTGTATCACTCACCACTGGCACATCTCGATTTTGTGGTGGACAGTTTTCGTAAACAGAGGGAAACAAAGATCTGTTACTATTAAAGTAACCATTCCTAGAAAATCTGTAGTTAGGCTGCCTAAAATTAAGACCATTATCTTGTCTGGAATTCTCATTCGGGATATTTCTATTATTATTACGATAAAACCTGCCAGTATTGTAAAAATTCCTAGGAAACATCTGATTTCTATTTGGTCGGAAATTTCCAAAATTAGTAGCATTACTTGCATTATATCTTGAACTCATAGATTGGTTTACATTGTCTGAACTATTTCCAACAGAGGCACCCAAATTATCACAAGGCAGAGTTTGAGTAGAAGAAGTACTAGTACTTCTTGTTTTTCGAATATTTACTTGTCGTACATTTAATCTTTGATGTTCATTCTTCTTAAGACCTTTGTTAGACATGTCGCAATCTAAATCTTCAGGTAAATGAATAAGTCCTTTCCTACTAGTTCTAATAACATTTAACTTACGAAGAATATTTGTAAGCTGATCCATTGTTAGCAACATTATCAGGCAACTGGCTCATTATCAATTGTATAACATCAACATCATTCGGATTGTTCACTAAATTACAATATGTGGAATGTGTTTTTAGTGCAAAGGTTTCTAAACTTCCATGTGCATTTTGGTCGTATTTTTGATTCCTTAAAACAGCTAACTGTGACTGTAACATTTCAGGCGAAGCAAACTGTTGAATAAATTTGTTTTCAAAATCAGAATAACAAAAGAAATATCTTTTGTGTGTTCTAAACCAATAAGCTGCTCGATTTGTAAAATAATTCTGAATGCTCTGCAGTCGTTTATCAGCAGGCACTCCTATCAGATCTAACGTTGAGTTTAATTGTTCCAAGTATTCTCTTGCAGATTGCGTTTCAACTCGACCTGAAAACTTTGGTAATAAGGACAATTCATTTAACTTCAAATGTCTATCTCATGTACAAGGGCAAAGAATCAGAGTCCGGTCTTGCATTACAATCTTATTGAAAATTATGTGCAACATTACAATTTTCTATTCCATTCACAAATGCACTATCATGAATGTTTGGTGACTGTTGATTACCAGCAAAATATGTGCAAGGGTAAGAACGATTACAGAGTTTCTTTCTAGACTCATCGTTATCATTATGAGAATTAAATGCTCTCTGTGTATTATTCATTCTTGAAGCTGTGTTATCAGACCTGTCTGGATGAATTTGAGTATAATTAGTTGAACCAGAACACCAAGTGCAAGGATAGTTTGTGTGATTCAAATTACAATATTCTCCATAACTGCGGAAGTCCTCTGGCCTACCTAACATATTTGATGTTGTTTCAGGAAATGCGTTATTCGAGGAAACATCAATGTTATTCTCAGTTTGTACTCTGTGTTCGTTTAAAATACAACTAGATCTATTCTTACAAGAGCAATTAGAATTCATTTGCGTTTTTCTAGCATTATGTAAACTAGATTGTTTGCGATTTTGCTTCCAAATTACATGTTTAAGATGCGGTTCCCTTACATAAAACGTCTTTACTTTACTAGCATCCGTAGAGTTAATAGAACTTCCATCTGAATCACTCAGACCAGAATCATGCTTATGACCAGTTCCAGAATCACGCCTTACATTTAACCTTCTCGATTGGCGATTTGCAACATTATCAATACCATGAACTTGAGTGTTCGTATTAGAATATTTGTTATGAGAAGTACCTGTAACATTACAATCAGCACCACCATAATTTGCATTAACTGGTTTCTGCATATTATTCTCAATGACATTAACACGCAAAGCAAGCTGTTTCAAATTATTATCGTACTGATTAACAATTTCGAAACACTGTGAAACCTTAGAATCTAATGTTTCAGCTTGCGAACAACAATCATCAAATCCACATTTGAGTTTACCTATATTGTCCTTTGCACCTTGCAAAGAACCTTCAATTTCATTTATTTGTTTCTTATGAAGATCTTGTGTACTAAGAATGTCTGCTATTTTACAGTCATAATTTCGCATGCTTTCTTGCAACTTCTGGTTTAATTCTTCATTTGAACTTACACACGTTTCTGCTAAAGATTCGATTCTTATTGCTACATCAGAAGCCAACATGTCTATACGGTTATTAACCTGCTTAAAATCAAAATTCATAGATTCAGTTTTAGACTGTAATTCGACATTGGAAGCTTCAATTTTGGATTTCAACTCTTCGTTGGAAGCTTCAAGCTGAGATTTTAATTCTTTGTTGGAATCTTCAAGCTGAGATTTTAATTCTTTGTTGGAATCTTCAAGATGAGATTTTAAATCTTTGTTGGAATCTTCAATCTGAGATTTTAATTCTTTGTTGCAATCTTCAAGCTGAGATTTTAATTCTTTGTTGGAATCTTCAAGCTGAGATTTTAATTCTTTACTAGAATTAACTACAACGAACTGAATGCTTTTGATTGTTTCTAGCAGATCGTTAAAATTAGGACTAATACTCTCTTTGTAAGCTGACAATTAATATGGATTATAACTAGGTTCACAAGATTTACAAAAGTAATTCTCTACCGTAGTAGAATAAATAGACAAATGAACAACTGACAACTTAAGACAAGAAAATTGAAACCATGAAAGACATTTATAGCTTTGAAGAAATCTGATGTAGTGATGGGTCGTTCGTGAACGAGTCGTTCAAAAGTAACGACTCTCTCTTGTGAGCGGTGAACGACTCGTTCACCAGAATTGAACGACACGTTCAAAGAGTAATATGTGTGCCACGACTCCTCCGCCCGCCAAGCAACTATTATTCCTTCTCCTTTCCACGAATTTTGAGAGGAAGGCGCATGCGCAAGTGCATACTCGCCTGGCGGCCGGAATTTTTGAAAGAAAGCAAGTCGATTCTGCGGGAAGCAAATGGGGACTGGAGAGGAGAGGGAGGGGGTCCTCTCTGTTCCTTTTCCCTACCCCTAGTTGAGTGAAGCTGGCTGAAACGTGCCGTGTACGATGAGAGGGGAAGGAGTCGACTCTTTGAACGAAGGAAAGAGTCGACTCGCGAGTGTTGTTTGCAGAGAGAGAGAGAGAGAGCGCGCAACCCCAGGCCATGACGGGCAAGGAAGAACAGCCAACAAATTTGACCTGTAGTTTCAAATTCGGCCAAACCATTGCATTTCTTCGCCGGAAGTCAAGCCCCTGGAAGCCTACACCCAGTTATGATGTACAGACAAAATTAGCGCTAAAATTACAAGAAATTAAATGTTAGTAAAAAATATTAGGGGAGTCTTGTGAAAATTTTGGGAAGGTGTTAGGCAGAGACCTCTTGATTACAATATTCCGATTAGCCTATTTTGAGTTGTTATTGTTTAAGTCCACTTTATGTGCAGATAGGATAGTCGGGACTGGACCTACAGTTTAAAGTGGGATCCGAACCTCTACTTTGTGTTGAACACGGTACCCCTTGATTACCGGCGACGTTATCACTACGCCATCGGGGAGACCCGATTAGCCTATTGGAGCATAAAAGTGGACTTAGAACAATTTTTGCCTCGCAAACCATTTTAATACATGACAGCGTTAACCACTATACTATTAGGGTGAATAAGAAAAAAAAATTGTTGAAGTGACACTCAATTCCGCGATTCCTCTTAGCGCACTGTTCTAACCACTCCTCCACAGAGGCGACTGAAATTGTGCGCTTGCTAATAGACTGAAGGCACCATGTCGCTTGTCACTTAGTTGAGAACTCCCCCTGTAGCGCGTCGCTTCGGTCTGAGCACCCTTCCTTTAAGGAGCTTTCCGACCGAAGTAACAAGTATCACGCGAATACACCATATGAACGTGTCGTTTGCTGTTTGGACCATCATGTGCAATGAATGCTATTTTACAGTCTGGAAGTGTGTCTCACTAGTGTGACAGTGTGAACATCCCGTGTCGCTTGTCCCATTGGTTTGAAAGTTGCCTTACACTCATGTCGATGGCACTAAGAAAGTTTTGTGGGGTTCCACTTGTCGTTTCATGGAATCATCATTATCATCATCGCCGCGATTAGTTTAAAGTGGAAGAAAAGAAAAGAGACAGTAAATATCAAAAATACAAATGCTTCAGTGTCTATATCTTTAAAAGAAATTATGACGATAATAATAATGAACCTAACTCATACACAAAAATTTAGTTGCCAAATGCATTCCACGCGTATTTTTTCTCCGGTATTATTAACGAAAGTATGACGATAACAGGACGTGGTCGACTGTCTAGAATGTTCGTTAATATCTTCGCGACCACTGTACCAAATCATAGCAATTATCACATTCATAGAAATGCTTCATGTAAAAGAATCAGACGTTGCAGCGAAAACTCCATTTACTTCCATTATAAGCAGTCGAATACCAAGCACCAGGTTCAACACCAGCGCCTCTAGCGGATCATTTTCGATTGGAACCAGCCAGAGAGCGCAGAGGCCTGCACAAGACCTGGAGCAGACCCGTTCGCGAGACATCGCTCCTGAAATGCCATGCAACCTGCGCAACACCCTCGCTTGAGCACCTTGACTGACCATCTGCCCAGATCGTTCTTGGCAGGTATCGAAAACCCGCCGGGTACCCGCAGTCGTAAGATACCTAGTAGGTCTCAGTGCGTTCATTCAATCAACTGCACGCCCCTCCCTCTGCATGACGTAGTTGCTTCGACTAGAAACTGCACCGGGCGCACACCTGTCTGCAGTGTTGCCAACTGCAATATATTTTCACTACTTAGAAAAGGGAACTCAAAGCTTCGTAAGCCACATCGCCAATGAAATGAGATTTACGAATGTTGCTACTCCCCCCCCCTACACACACAGATTGAAATAGGTTTTCCGTGGCACAGGATCCATAAGTACATGTCGTAAACAACCAATATACGTATAGATATATAGTGATATAGGGCAGGACTGAAACATGTCACGTTCGACGCTGAGGTCGCGAGTCGGACAACACACTGTTCTACTGCGAACACCAGGGCCGTAGCCAGCCAGGGGCCAGGGGCATTGCCGTTACCCTCGTTTGGGGGGGGGGCAAGTACTTGGATAAACGTGCCAACAACAACAATCACAATAATAGTAATAAAGTAGCATGAAAGGCATTATTATCCTCATAAATCATGCAAAAAGGGGGTGGAAGTCGGTTTTCACGCATTTGTGTTGAAACAGAGGATTAGAAATATTTTTTTCAGCACGTCAATTTCACATTAGCTAATAATGGAAAACAAGCACACAAACTGTTTTTGAAAGAAAGAAAGTGCATGATAAATGCATTCCAAATGTACATACATATAGCATGTAAAATTTCCATCTACAATATTTTCTTTTCACATGGAGCGTCGTAAAATAAGAAATACATATGCTAACACTAAATTGTGTACATATTCAAAATTTCATTAAAGCATATATAATATATAAATACATTACATAATCAATTCATCCAACTCGTAACAAACCAACATTAATAGCAAATAATGGCCGCCATGGCATTCTCTGTTTTAAAACTTTTCTCACTTAGATCGTTCGGCGCCCAGGGCCGACTCCCGCTACCCCCTTGCTACGGCATTGAACTTGACGAGACTGTATAATATTTTATAATATATTTCTACTTTCATAAAATTTGAAATCAAGGGGTTGCAATTACCCCTCCATTCCCCCTCTGCAGGTGCGCTTGGCCGTCTGGAAGGAAAATGCAAGAAAAATATGAAAATTAATTCCATCTTGAGTACCCTTTAGCCCTGCTATTCTTAAATTCTGCTAGCCTGCTTTTTCTTGTACTTTAATATTTGACCCACACCCTGGCCCCTCGGCTAGACTAAATTTCCGTCTAAGGTTGTGAGCAATGCCCCCTGCCTCCCTCTGGTTGCGCCACTGCGTGCCTGGTTAAGGCACCATGCAATGAAAAACAATTAGTTTTCAGTGAGGAGATTTTTGTTTGCTCGATCATTCATTTAGATAAATGAAGCTGTAATATTGCGTGCATTTCCTAGCAATAAGATAAAAACTGCTTACGCTGAACTGAAATCGCTAAGTATATAAATTCTCCTTGGAGGAGAGAGCTCCTCCTAGGACTTCGTAGGATTTACAAGCTACGTAAGTAGGCAACACTGGCTGAAGCCGTCCACGTGGTGATGAAACACCTGGAGCGACACGCTGCCGGAGGGCTGTTTCCTTCCAGCAGGTTTTGCAGGCGCCCGGGTCTTGTTGAATGCCCAGGTACCTTGTAAGCGCAGAGCGCCTTGAAGAGCAAGAACCCGGGTAAAGACGCAAGTCGACTCGTTGCCGTGGGCAGGCGAGCAGGTATACCTGTCCTCGCGTGCAAGCGGGCAGCGGGTAGGTAAAAGGCAGACTATGCTGACCTCTGAGCGCAGAACCGTGCTCGTTTTCCACACTACGCTATTCAAGGCGCTGTAATCAGAATTAACTTCTTGACCTTGAACGTTTGTAAACGTTGCTAGATATGTGCCCTCGTATTGTACAGCAGTCTTCTTTCTGCTACGAGATTTAGATGAATCTCTGGAAGACACACACACTTAAATACTTGAATATCAATCAAATGCAGTTAGAATCCGCTTCAATTCCAGACCTACTGAGATTATATTTTAAACCATTTATCCGAAGAACTACTTAACTTCAGAGTCCTGTCACACGGTCGCCACTTTTTGCTAGTGTCGTAGAGGCTTGAGCATTTTACATTATACTCAGTAAATCGCTGTTCTACTTCACAGCAAATTATGAAATAAGTAGTTGTATTTACAATAGGATGAGGACCACTTACAAGTGTAGAAAAGAAGAGGTTATTTGATTGAACAATCCGATTTGCCTACACTTAAAACAATGCCAAGAGGGGCTTATACCCCAATTTTTCAAGTGTGATATGCTCTTAATTTTAAGAAATTTTGAATTCTAGTGTAGAAAAGATGAACCCTCCTCAGACAGATTTGCCTACACTTAAAACTATGCCAAGTTCCCATATCATCTTATTGTTTATAGTGTGTTTTTCTGTCAAAATCCCAGGAATCTTGAATTCTAGTGTAAAAAAGATGAGCCCCCCCCCCCATCAGATTGATTCCGCCCTGTATATTAATATAAAGCTCATAGCTCCTGGGTTCTGAGATCCAGTAGAGTGTGGTGCACAGCCCCATGGTTTTTATTGTCTTGTAATCAAGAGGCTTCTGGGTTTGAGTTCTGATAAAATATGAAGCCTCCTCTGATTGCAAAGTGTTAATATTATTGCCTTGTAAACAAGAGGCTCGGGTTTGAGTCCTGATAAAATGTGTAAGATTGAAATACATGTGGCAAAATAATATCTCCACACGTGAGATTTTGAGAATAATTACTGCAAGTTGATATACAACTGATAGCTCCCAGATCTGAAACCTGGTAAAGTGTGTTATACAACAGCATAAAAGAGCAAAATTATTTTATATTGGGGATCACCAGAGCCTAGTTATTGCTGTTGTCTGGGTATAAAAGCACCAGCTCAGCTATTAACTGCTGTTATAATTGTTTTGACATATTGTCCATAGTTCTGTTTTTTTGGACCAGGAAATTTTATATAAATAAACAATAAAAATGCCAAATCAAAAATATTGCAATCAGTGTAATAAAAATATATCTAGTTCTAATTGGTCTAGGCACCGGCATATTTGTGACTCTAAGAAATGCAGAAGGGCCACAAAAATGTGTCCAAGATGCTATAAAATATTAAGCAAGGCATATTACAAATGGCATAAGTGTAATTCTTATGTACAGTCATCAATATTGCCCCCACAACCATCTACATCTGGTCTGAAAAGGAAGCATGAAACACCTGTTAATGCTGGACCGGCAAAGCAGCCATGCTATGAACCACCTATCCATAGCAGTTTTAATGGCCAACTTAGGGATTACCGGTTTGAATCAGAGCCAAGATGTGGCATTAAGAATTTTTTGAACAGTGTAAATCCTGATGTGCAGGCAATTCTAAATGCACAAAATGGCTCTTATAAGCTGTCCCTCAAAATGTTTACACAATATAAGAAACCAAATGGCACAAAATTTACACAGCCCCACATAACATAAACTGTACCGGTATATTCAAATACAAATTTAGACAAAATAATAAGCAGTTTGATAGATCAATTGAATATTAAACACTCTGAATTTGCTGGAAAAGAGTCTGGATGGAGCCTATGCGGTTCTCCACACAAGCTCTATGTTAATATTTCTGAATTCAGCCCATTATAAGGTTCTACATATTTGCCATTACCTGCCAATATTAAAAACAAAACAGCCGTGGTTAATATAAAAAATAATGATGAGAAATGCTTTTTGTGGTGTATTTTAGCTGCTTTGTATCCAGTTTCAAGGCATCCTGAGAGAATAACTTATTATAAACAATATGAACACAATTTCGATGAAGCAATGGAGGGTTTAGAATATCCAATGTCTGTTCAGAATATTGATAAATTTGAAAAAAAGGCCCGGGATATCAATGGTAAACAATTATCTATTAATGTATTTATTTGTTCCACTGGCCGTGGCAATTGCTTGATAGCACCTCTCAGAATCAGTACATTTGATGATGATTCTGCTGTTCCGATTGATCTGCTTTTAATTGAAGGGGATGGCACATATCATTACACTCTGATACACAGTCTTGAAGCTTTAGTCAGAAAACAATTAGACAAATCTAAGACAATATTCAAGTTGTGCCGAAGATGTTTAACTGTATTTGATGGTCAAAAAATGGTGAATGGGGTTCGGGAAGTGAATGCAGAAATTGCTAAAAACAAGTTAATTGAACATTTAAAATACTGTGGCAACTATAAACCTGTTCATATGGTAATGCCAATGCCAAGTGAAAATGCAAAATTCAAAAAGTTTGAAGCCTTGTTGGAACACCCAGCATATATAGTCTGTGATTTTGAATCAAATCTCAAACCTCTTGCATTCTGTAGCCCAGACCCTGAGGAATCTTCAATTACACCATATCAATTACAAGAACCCTCCAGTTTTTGTTATATAGTTATACGGGATGGTGTAGCTAGTAAAAAAGATTCATACATGGGAGCAGATGCCATCAAAGAATTTGCACATAGAATAGAAAATGAGTGCCATGACATAGCATCTAATATCTTATTAAAATCAAAACCTATGTTGCCTTTAACAGAGAAACAGATTGAAGATTTCAATAATGCAGAAAAATGCTCGGTATGTGATTCTGAATTTTCAGATACAACTATCAAGGTGAAACACCATTCTCATACAGATGGTAAATTCTTAATGGCCCTGTGTAATAGCTGTAATATTAAGATCCAGAGACCAAAATTAATCCCTATATTTTGCCATGGAGCATCCAATTATGATTTCCATCATCTGATCAGGTACGAGGGGTTTGAGAAGCAGAATTTAAATATTTTAGCAGAAAATGATGAGAAATATATTGCTATTAGCAAAATAATTAAAGTTAATGGTGTTCCTATTCACTTAAGATTTCTTGATTCCTACAGAATTTTATCGGCTAGCCTGGCTACACTGGCTACTCAATTATCTGATGATCAATT
Organism: Lepisma saccharinum; assembly: GCF_977018435.1. NCBI lineage: Eukaryota > Metazoa > Arthropoda > Insecta > Zygentoma > Lepismatidae > Lepisma > Lepisma saccharinum. The sequence continues at coordinate 39,387,364 of NC_139243.1, read as the reverse complement.
CAAAATCACATGTGCTTTGTTTCCAAATCAGGACCTGAAATTAATTAGGCGGAAGGGTGTATATCCTTATGACTATGTTACAGATTTTTCTAAATTTGATGAGTGTGCTCTGCCACCACAACAAGAGTTTTACAGCAAAATCAGAGGATCTGGAATCACTGATGAAGATTATCACCATGCCCAGGTGATGTGGAACAATTTAAAATGCCAGACATTTGGTGATTATCACATGGCATATTTAAAACTTGATGTCACTCTCTTAGCTGATATACTTCAGGCATTCAGAAAATCTTCCATGCAAAATTATAAGCTGGATCCAATGTATTTTTACAGTGCGCCAGGCCTAGCATGGTCTGCAATGTTTTTGAACACTAAAATGCAATTGGATCTGATCCAGGATCAGGACATGTATCTGTTTATGGAGCAATGTATAAGAGGAGGCATGGTGCAATGCTCTCAGAGATATGCCAGAGCTAATAACAAATATATTCCTGATTATGATCCAGCACTGCCATCAAATTATATACTGTATGTAGATGCCAATAGCTTGTATGGTTATGCTATGATGGATAAATTGCCATATGCAGGGCTTGAGTGGGTTGAAGATTTTAATATTGAAGATCTTAAGGATTTTGATGACAGTGACTATGGCCTATTCTTAGAGGTTGATCTGACAATTCCTGATGATTTACACAACACATTTTCTGATCTGCCCCCAATTCCTGAGGTTAAGTGTTCACCTGGCTCTAAACAGAAGAAATTGATGATGACACTGGAGCCAAAACAGGGCTATGTCATATATTACAAAAACCTCCAGTTCCTGATGAATCATGGTGTTCAAGTAACCAAAGTTGGAAAAGTTTTGAGGTTCAGGCACTCAAGATGGTTGAAGCCATATATTGATACAAACACAGAGCTTCGAACATCTGCAATGAGCCAATTTGATAAAACTTTGTTTAAATTGATGGTCAATTCAGTGTATGGCAAAACAATTGAAAATGTCAGAAAACATACTGATGTTAAAATAATTACTGACCCCAGCCTGAGCAAAAAATTGATTGCAAAGCCTAATTTCAACTACAGAAGAATTTATGATGAAAATATGGCACTTTTCAACATGAAAAAAACAAAGATTAAGTTTGATAAGCCTATTTATGTAGGGGCTGTAATATTGGAATTGGCCAAATTACACATGCTGGAGCTCTATTATAATGTGCTGAAACCTTTTTATGGTGACTGTGTAAAATTGATGTATATGGATACAGATAGTTTCGTTCTTGATATTCAAACAGAAGATGTTTATAAAGATATGTCCCAGCCTGCATTGCTTGAATATTTTGATACCAGTGAACATTCAAAAATTCAACACCACAACAAAAAGGTGCCTGGCAAGTTAAAAGATGAGACACTTGGTGATGTTATTGCAGCATTTGCTGGGTTAAGGGCCAAGATGTACAGTTTTGAAACATGTAGTGGTGTTGTTGCCAAAAAAGCCAAGGGCATTGGCAGAGTGACTGTAGACAAAGAGCTTGAATTTGAAGATTACAAAAATTGTCTCAAATCATGTAGCACAATCAGAACATCAGAATGCAGAATTCAGAGTGTGGATCACATATTGACTAGCAATATTGTAAGAAAAGTGGCTCTGGACCCACATGATGATAAGAGATGCATTTTATCATGTGGCATACATACTCTACCATGGGGTCATTGTGATTTGAAAAATGGTAATCAATGCCCAATTACAGAGCATGATTTGAAATAAATAAACATGCCTATGAACTTATTTGGGTTCAAAAAACAGGCTATTATGGAGCTGCCAACACCAGCACCCTCTTCTGATATAATATCTAAACTGAGTGCTTTGTTAATTATTCATCTGAACAGCATACTTACAGATGTTGATGATAAAACAGGTAAAATATTGTACATATTTAACAATAATTTAAATCATTACCAATTACCTGTAGGTGGTCAATTACAATTTATTACAACCCCTGAGGGTGATGTCAAGATTTCAGTAGGGTGAAATATTTATAGAATTAAGCACTCAAACATGATTTCTGGCACTGTTTATACGGTTTCTGCTGGTGACTGCTTATATATTGAGGTCCCTGGATCCTATGACAAGCTTATACCTTTTTTTATAGAATTAAGAATCAGATATTCAATAATAAATAACCACTAAAACAAAAATGCCTAATGATATATTTGGCCATACAAGACATGAAGATCACAGTGATGAGATTCTGATGCTTGATGTCGGAGTCAAGAAATTAAGAAGTGATTTACAAGCTTTACAAACCACACTCAATGCCAGTCTTCAACTAGAAATTACAAATTTGCAATCACAATGCATGGACCCTCTTCTTAAAATTGATTCTGAACTCAAATTGCTGCTTCAGAAATATACTGACCTGGCCACATTGGATAATTTTCAAAGTTTAGAAGAAGCTGTAGCAGCTCTTCAAGCCAAATTTAAGACCCAGGCCACCAACTCTGAGCAATTGAAACAACAATTGGAAGAGCAAATAAATAATGTCCAGGCACAGCTCCAAACAATTGTCAAAAGCATAAAATCACAAGAAGATTTTGATCTAGTGATTTCCACTCTAAAAGAACAGATTCAATCATTACAGATACCTAATCTGGACCCCTTGAACAATGCCATAGCCGAGGTTAAAGAAAAAATTGAGACACTTGAAAATTTTATGAACGACTTGCCATCTTCTGATGCTTTGAGTGCAATAACTCGCAGTGTAGCCAATATTAAGCTGCAACTTGAAACATATGAAGATTTTGGAAAAATTCAAAGTACCATAACCCATCTTGAAGGTACAATAGCAGCAGTGCAAAGTGATTTGGCAAATGTACAAGAAACTCTAGAATCTCGCCTGCCTGGTATTGTAGACACACTTGTCAGTGTCCAGCAACAGATCACAAAGCTTGAAAACCTCAACACTGAATCTGAGCTATCTCATTTTCATCACTTGATCGATGATATCCAAACAAAGCTTGAAATTTTACAACAATCAACACCCTCTCAGGCAGATATAGCCCTGCTCCAAGATGCTATGCGTGGTGTGGCTGATGCTTCTGAATTAAACAATGTGAAATTGGCACTTGAATTTTTGCAAAATACTGTATCAAATCTTCCTACATCACAGGAACTTAAAAATATTAAGAGAGCTGTGAATCGCATATTGAAATCAGAAGATATCAAGAATATCCAGACAGAGATCAAACAACTCACTCAGACAGTGGCCACTCTTCCAACTAATCAACATATTAATGAACTGCATGCCCTGTTTGAGGATATCAGAAGACAGGTCCATGATCTTACTGCTCAAAATTCAAAATTGGCAGTTGTTGAAAATTTACAGCAAATTGTAGCTAATATCAAGCAACAGCTAGGGACCATGGAATCCAATCAAGCAAATGCTCTGTCTGTTTTTGCCACCCAGCTACAAGAAATTGTGCAACAATACAAGAAACTTGTTGTGGACATAAAAATCAAGCCAGGCCATGATGATGTTGTTAGGACCATCAATGAGCACCTTGAATCTGTAACAAGCAGATTGCTTACAGCAGAAAGAGAAATAACAGGCATAATTGAAAATCCTAAACATACAGTAATTCTTGAATTGTACAGTATCCCCAACAAAGAATATGATTCACCATTTACACCAGGTGGCAAAATATATATGCTGTCCCCTGCACAATTTTATTACCAGTTTTTTGTTGGGGGCACACTTAGACCAATCAAGATCAAATATTGGCTTCAACCACAGGCACACCACTACCCTACCTTATCAATAACAAATGCTGATAACAAAGTAAAAATCACCAGTATAGAATTAGAGGATTTTACAGATCCCAATACATTGGAAACAGCATATGTTGAAGATGATGGCTCTCTGGAATTTAAAATACAAATAGGGGACAAATTATATTTAGAAAATCCTGTAGTATCAGCTGCTGAACACCCTATAGTTGCAATATTCTTGTTTACATATTATGTCTAGACAAATTATTGTTGATGAATTACACAGACAAGCCAGACTGAGACTGCCAGTAGTCACAAAAGGCATAGATGATTTATGGCAGAGCGACTTGATTGAGATGGCAAGTGGACAGCTGAAAAACTTAGACAAAATCAACAAGGGCTACAAATATCTACTCACTGTAATAGACACATTTTCAAAATTTGCATGGGCTGTGCCACTCAAATCCAAGACTGGAAAATGTGTTACAGAAGCCATCAGTACAATCATCAATCAGAGTGGAAGATCACCGCGCTATTTGCAAACAGATAATGGCAAAGAATTTTATAATTCAGTGTTTCAACAATTTATTAAAAGCCAGGCAATACAACATTACTCGAGTTACAGTGATCTCAAGGCCTCAATTGTAGAGAGATTCAACAGAACCTTAAAAAATCTTATGTATAAACAATTTACACTTCAAGGTAATTATAAATGGATTAATATCCTTCCAGAACTTCTACATAAATATAACAACTCGGTCCATTCCACAATCAACATGAAACCCTCTGAAGTAACTTCAACTGATGAGCAAAAATTGATCAGCACTGTTTATTATCCTAGATACCAGCCAACAGCAAAAAAAGCCAAATACAGGGTGGGTGATCAAGTAAGAATCAGCAAATATAAGCACTTATTCAAAAGAGGCTTTACAAGAAACTGGAGCACTGAATTATTTACAGTGGTTCAAGTTAAACCTGGGACTCTTAACACATATATAATAAAAGACCACCGAGGAGAAATTCTCAAAGGCAGGTTTTATGAAGAAGAGCTCAGCAAAACTAAACAGCCTGACACATATCTCATAGAAAAAATCATCCGCAGAAAAGGCAACAAGTTACTTGTCAAATGGCTAGGACTCCCAGAACACAGCTGGATCGATGCAAACAAAGTGATAATATGAACACCTGGGATGTTATAAAAAGGCTGCCAGAACCTGAAGAGCAGAATAAGAGAAATGGAAAATTGCTGCCTGATAATATTAGGTGTCTTATTGTTGGGCCATCTGCTTGTGGTAAAACTACACTAATGGCTGATAATTTTTTATTGGCACCCAACTGGTTAGACTGGAAAAACAGGCACTTGTATGTCTTCTCTAAGAGCTTGGAACAATTAAAATATCAGCAGCTGATGAAGCTATATGATGGATTGGATATAGCCACTTTTGAACCAGATGTTAAGCCACTCCATGAATGTCTCGATAATTCTGTTGTTGTGTTTGATGATATTATACTGGATAATCAAAACAAGGTTAGAAATTTCTTTACACAGGGCCGACACAAAAACATTGATTGCTTCTACCTGGCACAGACTTTTTCAAAAATACCCAAGCAGCTGATCCGAGACAACAGCAATTTTATATGTGTGTTTCATCAAGATCATACCAACCTCAAACACATACATGATGAATATGTAGGTGGGGACTTGAGCTACAATGATTTTTCCAAGTTTTGCAGTTGGTGCTGGAACCAAGACAGTTATGGGTTTGTCACAATTGATATGACAAGAACACCTAATACTGGCAAATACAGAAATAAAATCAACAATTTTCTAGACATTGAAACATATATAAATAACCATGAAAAGGCCAATTATTGATGAACTTAAATTAAGAGATTATCTTGTAAAAAGATTTAAGGGATGGAAATCAGAGAACCGAGGTTTTTATGAACAACACAAGCGCACAGAACAGCCTATAATTGATGCTATTGGTGAATTAGGTAAAAATATCAAAACTGTTACAGAGCAAAATCAAAATTTGATCACAGAGCTTGTACCTGTAGCTGCAAGGAACATATTAGATTATCCATTCACGCCACTTTCCAGTATTCATACACCTAGTCCTGTTGGCCCTAGAAGAATTGAAGCTACTCTGGATCCTATTGAATTGGGTCTTCTTGCTCAAAAATATTTAAGCACACCTAAAGACAACAAAGATGAGGTCTTTGGCTTATATGCTGACACAGAGCGTGATGGTAGCATCATACATAGAATTGGCAATTTCAGAGTAACACTTATGGGAGATGATCTGATTGTATATTCAGAATCTCGTCTTGGAGAAAAAGGTGCTTTTGTTAAGTATCCTGGAACACCTGGATTGTGGGAACTAATGACTAGGAAGAGACCTGGCAGCTATACAGATCAAGATTATGAGCACTACAAAGAAATATTAATAAAATCAGATGCTCTATACCAGAACAATGATCCCACACAAAAAAGAGTCAAGTCTAGCAGTGGAGCAAAATACAACAATTTAATCAAGCCCATATGGTCTCAGATCAAGACTGGCAGTGGAATCAAACAATACAACACCCTGCCCAAAGAATTTGTGTGGGTTGATGATGTCAGGAAACTTGTAGATAGGTTATTGGTGATAGCTGGGGAGGAAAATGCTGGCAACCACAATTTTTACAATGAAAAGGTTGGAATTATGGACATGATAAGCACCAAATTGTCTAATTTTATAGTGAATGACACTAAGGGGATTGGATATCTTATAAAAATTATTAATACTCTACCACCTAAATTTTGGAATATTTCTGAGGGTCGGGGGCTTGTTAATGACATTATAAACAAGCTGCCATTTGAACTACACATTCCAGGCTATCAGTATTGTGGTCCAGGCACAAAATTGGACCATAGATTAAACAGAGGTGATCCTGGTGTTAATCCCCTAGATGCTGCTTGTAGAGACCATGACATAGCATACAACAAACATTCTGATCTTGACAAGAGACATGTTGCAGACAAGAAATTAGAAGAGGCTGCATTTGGTAGATTTGTAAGCAAAGATGCTTCTTTAAGTGAAAAAATAGCAGCATTGGGAACCACCATAGCTATGAACACCAAACAAAAACTGGGGTGGGGGTTGTGAATATGTATATAATAAACCTACAATGAAGGCCAAGGGTGTTATGTATCAAATACCTTATGCAGGTCTTAAATCTCTTAAAACTATTGATAGCCTTTTGACCAAAAAACAGCGCAAGAAAAAAAGCTCTTGTATTGCCAAGGGCCATGGTATGAAATTATTACTTAGTACCCCCCAATTAAAAAAATTACAGCAATCCAGGAAAAAATCACATGTGGGGGGATTTATATTTACTATCCCTGCCATCTTAGCTGCTCTCGGGGCTGTTGGGAGCTTGGCTGGGGGATCAGCTGCCATAGCAAAAACAGTAATAGATGCCAAGAAGAATAGGGCAGAATTAGATGAATTGAAGCGCCATAACCAGGCCATGGAGAAACAAGGCAAAGGTGTTAAGAGAGCCATGAATAAGTTTAAAAAAAACAAGAGCCGCTTACAAACCAAGATATTGAAGCTTTAATCAAGCCACTGGGCATCAAACATTTTAGAGGTGTGTACATGTCTGATTCTTTACCAGAACAACCACTCAACAAAGAGTGTGGCTTTGTTAATTTGGATAAGTACAAAAATCAGGGCACTCACTGGATCTGTTATCTTAAATATTTAAAAGATGAGGCATTTGTGTTTGATTCATTTGGAGGTGTTCCACCTGAAAATTTAATAAAATATCTAAATTCAGCTAATCTTTATTACAATAATGCCCGTGTTCAAAATTTCAAAGATGTTAATTGCGGACATTTGTGTTTATCTGTTCTTAGATATCTGTCTCAAATAAATAAACCATCAATTGAAGATTTTCAAAAAGCCTTGTGGTATTTAAAACATCATGGGGGTATTCCATCTCACCAGCCAAAATTCAATATTGAAACTCAAATTACATGATGATATAGTGTATCCCAAAACAATAGCTCTCAGAGCATTTTATGGCATGTACTTGATCCCTAATATTACACACCACAACAACAAAATTGCAGTTGGTGATGAAAAAATTGTCATCACTCCAGGGCAATATAATCTATCTACTTTAAATGCTCAATTACCCAGAGGTGTAGTGTTAAGTCAAAATTCTGTCACTCACAGAGTAGAAATTGTATCTGCCACAGAAACAGTGAATCTGGGTACTATAGGAGAGCTGTTAGGCTTTGAGAACAACACAAAACTTGAACCAGGCATCAAACACACTGCTATTAATATACCTAAATTTTTAGCCATAGAGACTCTAAATATTCACTGTAATGTGGCTGAGGGCATGATCACCAAATCAAATGGCATAGGCACTCACAAACAAACTGGCATCATTGCAACATTCAAACCTAATTCTGAATTTATGGAGCCCATCATCTACACTCCATCCCCAACATTATATTTTTCTGTGTGTCATAATAGAATAGATTACATTGAGTTGATGGTCACTAATGAAAAAGAAGAATTAGTTGATTTTGCTGGAGCCACAACAACTGCTATCATAGAAATTAATATTTAAATAAAAATACATACAAGAAAAAAAAATGGAAAATATTGAGAGTTATGAGCTACAATCATTCCCCCCAAACAGGAGGACATTTGCAAATTTAAATCAACCCAACACAGAGATTGATGTTGATCTTGATGTAGGGGATGGCTTTATACACCCCCACAGAGCAGATCTATACATCAAATTTGATGTTGTAAAGCTCGATGGTACAGATTATCCGGCAAATTCAAATATAAGATTGGTGGACAATTTTGTGCCACATCTGTTCTCTGAAATTGAGATCAGAAAGCATGGTGTTGTTATAAACAGAATAGATTATCCCGGCATTACCTCCACAGCTTTGGCTACACTAAAATTATCCAAAACCGAGGCTTCTTACTACAAAATAGGTGGATTTGAGGCTGGTGATAAAATATTATCCAAGAGCCACACAGTGCTGTTCCCCATGCGCCTATTGCCAGGATTCTTCTCAGATTACAAAGATACTATGTGGAAGGGTGGTTTAAGAATCACATTTAGAAGAGCTGCCAATGATAATAATGCTTTGATGAGGTACAGTGCATTAAACTCTACAGGGGAAGCTCTGCCTAATACCCTACCTGATGAGGGCAAGTGCCTTATTCAGACTATGGAGCTAAGAATGCCAGTTGTTGAATATGAGGCCAGTTATGCTCTTAAATACAAAGCGGATATCCTAAAAAATCCACAAATTCCTTTACAATTTTATACATATCAATGTGTACAGAAGCCTGCATCTGGTACCTATTATGAGTTTGATGCTACAAATTCATTCTCCAGTATACAATATGACATGCCGGATTTTGTGGTGGTACTGTTTCAGACTGGAAGACACAATAATCAGGAAAAAAATTCAAGTAAATTTGATAACTGCAACATCAAAAACATATATCTTAAAAATGGCAGAAATGAGGTATTTCCTAGAGAAAATTATAATTTAGACATGTCTAAGGATGATTTCCTTAAATTATATGAGGCATTTACATCATACAAAAGGGTCACTACTGGCAATACTGACATGTATTACACACCAGATGAATTCAAAGCACAGAGACCCATGTTTGTCATCAACACTTCAAAAAGAAAACAAGTTGTGGTTAATGACAGGACAAACATTAAAATTATCTGTGAATTCCACGATACACTCCCCGATGACACCATATGTAGTGTTATTCTCATAGGTGAAAAATCATATGTTTATGATGTAAGAAATGAGAGAGTCACAGAGCAATTCTAGAGGGCCGACTCAAACACAGAATCCCCTTGATTACAAGACAATAATACCAACATTTTGCCGTCAGGGAGGCCTATACACTCTACCAGGTTTGAAACCTGGGGGCCTTTTGATTATAGGCCATGGAATTATGTCTACAGCACTTCTGCCTATTGCAGGAGAGCTTTTATATATATTACTTACCCAAATTTAACAGCACTTCTGCTCGTGGCAGGAAAGCTCTTACAGCACATCTGCTCGTGGCAGGAAAGCTTTTATATATATTACTTACCCAAATTTAACAGCACCTCTGCCTATTACAGGAAAGCTCAAATAACACAGCACTTCTGCTCGTGGCAGGAAAGCTTTTATATATATTACTTACCCAAATTTAACAGCACCTCTGCCTATTGCAGGAAAGCTCTTACAGCACCTCTGCCTATTGCAGGAAAGCTCAAAATACAGCACCTCTGCCTATTGCAGGAAAGCTCATACAGCACCTCTGCCTATTGCAGGAAAGCTCAAAATACAGCACCTCTGCCTATTGCAGGAAAGCTCAAAATACAGCACCTCTGCCTATTGCAGGAAAGCTCTTACAGCACATCTGCTCGTGGCAGGAAAGCTTTTATATATATTACTTACCCAAATTTAACAGCACCTCTGCCTATTGCAGGAAAGCTCTTACAGCACCTCTGCCTATTGCAGGAAAGCTCAAAATACAGCACCTCTGCCTATTGCAGGAAAGCTCATACAGCACCTCTGCCTATTGCAGGAAAGCTCAAAATACAGCACCTCTGCCTATTGCAGGAAAGCTCAAAATACAGCACCTCTGCCTATTGCAGGAAAGCTCTTACAGCACATCTGCTCGTGGCAGGAAAGCTTTTATATATATTACTTACCCAAATTTAACAGCACCTCTGCCTATTGCAGGAAAGCTCTTACAGCACCTCTGCCTATTGCAGGAAAGCTCAAAATACAGCACCTCTGCCTATTGCAGGAAAGCTCATACAGCACATCTGCATTGCAGGAATACAGAAATATGCAATGAATATTTCTGTAAGTTACACACTCGGGCTTATATTATTACAAGACGTCCAATTCAGGCTTGGACAACATGAAAAAGGCCAATATTCCCTTTACTAAGAATTTCTCTTTGAGCTAATAACATGATGGATGGCATGTAATTTTCCCTGAAAGGGCAGAGTGTAGATAAGAATTTCTCTTTGAGTTAATAACATGATGGATGGCATGTAATTTCCCCTGAAAAAACACAGTGTATATTATATTTCTTGCATGCCAGCAGATATAATCTCCCAGGCGTACAGAAAGAGGCCAATATTTTCTTTACTAAGAATTTCTCTTTGAGTCCCATGATGGATGACATGTAATTTCCCCTGAAAAGGCACAGTGTAGATTATATCTGCTGGCATACAAGAAATATAATCTCCCGGGCAAGCATGATTTATTGCTGGCCGAGACATGGGACTGATCAAAAGATTAGAAAGAACATGCAAGCAATTAATTATGCTTGCCCGCTCTTGTCCTATTGTATTGATCAGGAAGTTTTGCTTGCATGAAAATATAAATATTTTTCGCTTAATTTCAAGTATAGCCAATACAATATGAAGGGGGCATATTTTTGACAAGCTTATAGAGATTCAGCCTTTGTACACAGGGCGGAATCAATCTGATGGGGGGGCTCATCTTTTTTACACTAGAATTCAAGATTCCTGGGATTTTGACAGAAAAACACACTATAAACAATAAGATGATATGGGAACTTGGCATAGTTTTAAGTGTAGGCAAATCTGTCTGAGGAGGGTTCATCTTTTCTACACTAGAATTCAAAATTTCTTAAAATTAAGAGCATATCACACTTGAAAAATTGGGGTATAAGCCCCTCTTGGCATTGTTTTAAGTGTAGGCAAATCGGATTGTTCAATCAAATAACCTCTTCTTTTCTACACTTGTAAGTGGTCCTCATCCTATTGTAAATACAACTACTGAAATAACAATAATGTATATAGTTCAAATTAACAACACTGTTCTCAGATGAGTATACTTATTATTTGCAGTGAATAAATACATTAATTATGCACCAATTACTATGATTCGAACTTTATGCAAAAACTTTCTTGTTAATTCTTTTTTCTTGTTTTCAACAACTGGTTGCTACGCAACAAAACAGTATGCTATAACATTTCTTTCTTTTTCTTTTACACAACAAGTGATTATTTTACAATTTGAAAACAGTCACACATTTATATAAAATTTCACATAAGTAATCAAGAACTATATGTCAAGCTTATGTATCAGTTTATGTGCTTTTCGATTCACCTTCCTGCATCTTTCTTGATTACAAATTATGTCTGACATATAGAGTTTATGCATTTTCTGTTTCAAGTTGTGCACTGTGCGGTGGTCCACAGCAACAATAATATTTAAAAGAGGATCATGGTAAAAAAATGTTTGGAACATATTCTCTACGAAATGTAATGTCGAAAAATCCTCATATACGCTATTCGACTGGGTTGGAAGATGGGTTAAGACTGTTTTGCCGTGGGAGAGCCCATTCTAGCCAGCCTGGTAGCTACACCCGATATGAAATCTTACTGGTAAAAGTTCATTTGTTTCTTTGATGACATTGAGAGGTGACAGCAGAGAGCCATTTTTCAAGTTACGTAAAAAGCAGCATTTACAGGACATGGAAGAAATATCAACTTGATGCACTGAAGAAAAATATAAACTTTTCTGCGCAAGCGCAATTTGCCATTTATAGTACGGAGGATATGTGTAAAATCGTGCATTTTAGCGCTAGAAGCATGAAACTTCGAATGTAGTTTAATATCTGTCTTAATATAATTTTAAAGATTGTAGGCATTTAAAATACCCTGTTGGTCAGCAATGGCGGGGACGTTTTCAAAATGGATGCCGATTTATTAGGATATATTTTGACACAAGCGCTGTATATGAACTTTTATTGGTCCTGTTTGAAGATTTTTCTCTGTTATTGGTCAAAGAAAAGGAAAACCTTCCAATAAGCTCTACGAAAGCATTCCAAATGCGTAATAATGACGAAAAATACATTGATTGCCTATGTTTAAGGGGTGCATTTTTCAAGATTGTTTATAAGAGCATGTTGCTGTTCAAACCGCTTCTGTTTCGAAGTATGAAGCGTAATCGCTTTAGTTATTAATTATTATATTTCACGGATGTGGATATATGGGTTGTATAAATTCCAGGGGCAAAAACACAAACAAAAACTGAACCATTTAATGCTACTTGAAAGAGTCCCTTGCAGATCAACAACAGTATTAAATGTTAACCATTAATCGAATTGTTATAATTTACAAATTATTGCTTATAATCAATACCTGAGAAAATATCAATACAATCAATAAATGCTCTTAGTAACATCACGAAATCATAATTGACATCTTCAAAGGGTGTCTTGTCCTTCGTCCCAGCCACCGCATCTTCATAGTTGGTTACATGGAAGGTTTACAGGTAATAAGGAGGAAAATGATAGAATTGATCTTCTTTGAAGCTTGAAAGATTAGGAGGACAAGTTGCAGTAAGGAATCGAACACGTTCCAGTCCACTTTATAATACTATCTCTTAAAATCTATAAAGCTGAGCCTAGGAAGTTCACAACTGAACACAAACGCCGTGAGAATCGGATGTTTGCTGGAATATAACTTGCATATTTATCCACACACCTGAACTTCAAAATTTCCATTCATGCCTCACTCTCTGGTGGCAGTGTTAGCCATTTCGGATTCCATTCGCCGTCTTTAACAAGCCTGGGTAGATCTGGATACTTTTCCAGGGCTCGACCCCATACTTTGCAGCCTAGTAGGCCACTCGAAGATGATGTTGGTGCAGAGCATCTTTTGTAGAGGAAATATGTTCAATTTCTCTTCCTTTTTAACACTTGGGCCATCGTTGTCGTACCGAGCCCTTTTGAACATCGAAAGTATTCTCAGTAGATGGTGCCATTAGCAAGAACTGGAACGTAGGTGTCAGTTGTTCAATGGTGTTCCAGGCCACTCAACGCTCTTCCTTCCCATTTTCAAAAGACGAAACGAGATGAGAAAGACGAAAGTCCCGTCTCGTGGGCAACGCTAGCTGAAAGTGGTATGGCATGCAGCCACTTATGGCTCAGGTATTACGGCACTTTGCCTCACTCCCAGATTCTTCCATTTTTGTGGTATCCAGATATCCAAAATTTTTGCTTACCGCTTACCACCATCAAACGTTCGCATCCAAGCTTCTAAGCGAAACTGATGGCAAGGACGATCGCGACGTGTCCATAGTTCGGAGTGCACCTTTCAAGAGTGTAGTCACACCATAATGTGGGGAGGAATATTAAATTGTCTGCTGTTCCTGAGAGCACGGTGAAAGTCAATCTGTGCTTGTGTCCACAGCGGCCTTCCCTTAATCTGCGCAGGCAGATACAACGACTCGAGGAGAGTGACGCCAGAAAATTTCTTTCTTTTTCTTATTCACACGAAAGAACTTAAGCAAATTTTGGAGAACATTCCTTTGCTCGCCTACACTCCTTCAAATTGTCTTTCCTCTTTTGCTGTTGTGAGGCTCGTGGTGCGATACATGTCAAAAAAACACGTCTACTAGTCGAACTGACTTGAACTGTGATGTATGTGAGATGCAAACAAAGTTATAATACTGCCGCATCATCTATGGCAAGCATATGTACTCGAATTTCAGGGTGGTAAATAAAGTTCTTCTAGCAATTCCTTTTGATATGGCAACAAATCGGACTTAGCTCACACCATTTACCGGCAAAGGAGACACAGGAGGACTACTGGAGAGCAGATGATTGTTTTCTTAAGTAAACTATCGAACAGCGTTGTTTGATGTATTACTCGTAGATACCCTTGGAAGAAATTACTGCATTTATTCCGTCCGAGTTCCTGGATGTCTCTTGCAGACTGAGCAACTTCTGCATCTGCCATTATTCCGTGTGTCGGGTTTCCAAGTCCTCTCGCAGGCGACACATAGGATTTGACATGCTTCACAAAAGAGGCTTGTTTGCTGGATTAATCTTCGTGGTGCAGATTCTTCTCGGTTTCTTCAGGTTGGATACTTTGATTGCAGCGAAGAATTCTTCGACGACCGACGCTATTTATGGTTCATCTACCTATACTACGTCTAAGAAGCCTGGGGAGCAAGGCCGCACATAACGGGAAGAAAGCGAGTGGGTGGAGCTAAGCAGGGCTTGTTTGCTGCTGCAAACTGTTGCTAGATGAAGTCGTGTTGTCCCCTCCCTGTAACCTCGTCCCCTCTTCCCATCAGAAGTCACTTCTTGCGCAGAGGACTAGTTTTCGTTCGCTGGTTCCACAGATTCTTGAGACAGAGTGGAAGTAGGTTTCTTGTACTGCACATTTTCCTTCATAAAGCGACCACAAACAAATGAACATTCTACCAGAAGCCATAGTAAAATTAATAACTTTTTAACAATATTTTGGTTTCTAAAGAGCATTTAGTAAATGTGAATAATAATTTGTTTGTCGCCTCTTTACACAAATGTTTCGTTGCCAGAATCTTTACTCCGAAGCGGGGTGTAAGGAGCGGTCTTCCACGTAGTATGCCCAATTGTCAACCTCACTTCCACGCAGTACACCCTGGACTCCATTTTGCAGACGAACGAGGCTCTGGCGACTGGCCCTGGCCAGAATAATTCTTTGTGTCGTCCTGTGTCTTGTCCTTATGTGTGCTGAGTGCCTCTTTACAGCCTCAGCTGTTAACCAAAGTCAGAATATTTTAATATTTTAGTTACGACACGACATTACAGTTATGTTTATTTTAGTTCTTTTAGCCTAAGTCAGAATATTTTAGTCTCCCAACGTTACAGTTATGTTATTAGTTACATTTTAGTTCAGGTAAGGGGCTGTACCCCGTATAAAGTGACGGGTGAAAAATAGCCTTAGTGGTAGCGCACCGAAAATAAATCTTAAATTCAAAATCAAAATCAAATCTTCCGAAGCTTTTTATCTGTAAAACGTTAACAGTATTTTCGCCTAAAAATATATTTTGAAGAAAGGTGTTCCGAAGGGGGTGCATAAATAAATTAAAGTGTGCACGAGTTAGGTTTGATGATGCCATGATCTATTACTCTCATTGTGATACTATAAAGGCTTGACATCAAGACAAGAATCTGCAGGTTTTATATTGCTGCTTGATTATAACGTTATTATTTTTCTATAAGGTCCTTCACTGAAGTAACCTCAATGGAAGTGGCGTAAAAGAACATTTTATTTATTGTTAAAATATCAACCATACAGATTTAACTGTCGTATGATGCAGGCAAATCACAGGGTATTAATATTTAAGAATTGCCCTGCAATTTAGGCAATCAGCATTTACTTTTATCTGACGTCTTTGCTATAAAGTAATAATTACTTTTATAGAGTCTCCTGCACAATTTTCCGTGACAACAATATAAAAGAAGTGACGATAGTATAAAAATGTAGCCCATAAGATGTATTGAGGATCCCTATGACGGCCATTTTGAAAATGCCCCCTCACCCCTCTCTTATGGGATATTTTCAGTGCTAGCAACCTTCAAAGAGTTTGATATGATACTCCTAATTGATTGACTAATTTTCATGCTTCTATCACAAAAATGCACAATTCAGCAAATATCTGCACATATTGGCCGAACTATAAATGTCTTTGTGTTTTTGCTCCTGGAATTTATACAACCCAGTGGCGGATTACCAACTAGGCCCACTAGGCACGTGCCTAGGGGCGGCAACCCTTGGGGGCGGCAAATCTTTTTTTCAGAATATCAAGAATAATAAAAAGTGTTTTACGTACACAGTGACAATTTAGACCTATGAAACCAATGTTTCAAATCAACGGTTTGCAACACTTTCGCTTCATACGAAAGAAACCTTGATGTATCGGATTTATGTGTTATCAAAAAATGTTTCGTTGCTCTGCCTCCTTCAGGCGCCAATCAATTTGTTTTTAACCCGTGCTGTGGCTTTTATCGCTTACAATGACAATGCAAGCCGCCCAGCCATTGTTGATTTGTTTTTGTAAATACATACCCCTCGATCATCCACTAAGCGTTTGTTAATGGCCAGGCAGGAAAGAAGACTGATTGTTTGAAACTCGCATCTGTAACAATGCCAGTCTTTAAAAAAAAATAAACACATAAACACTGCTGATAAGTGAGTGAGTGAGTGCAGCTTTCGCGTGGACCGCAACTAGCTTTTTGTCTTACTGCATTCTCTGGCTGGTGTATTCAGTTTGTTGCTAGTGCGTTTGCGATTTGGTGGTTTTTTTATGCAGCAGACAGCATGAAGCGAACAAAGTTAAGTGGGGCGGCTTATCGTAAACTTGCAAACGAAAAGCGTGAAAGAGAAGCAACCTTACAGAAAAACTTGGTACAGTGGACACGTTTTTAAGGCGAAAGGAACAAGTGATTTCCGAAAGCAGTCCAAAAATTGAAGTGGAAGCGGCTACATCGAGTGAACTCTGTGAAACGTAAAATGTCGAAAATATTGTGGGTTTAGTGGAGGAAGAAAGTGCACCTGAGGTAGTGTCCCCTCAGTTCGTAGGAGTTCCTGATTGTGACAGTGAGAGTGCAAATTTCGTTAGTGACGATCCTGCCGAGTGGTGTCTGAATGAGTCTACAATTGACATTCTTCTAAGACGTGGAATTAATCAGAATGCTGAAAACGATTTTTCTAAATCGCAAAGACTCATAGCAGGTAAGACAAGATTTTTAAATAACAGTGTTTTTTTCGTAAACTTGTAAATGGAGAATCAATTTTGCGGAATTATTTGGTATATTCGTGCAGCACTGGTGCCGTTTATTGTGCATCATGCAGGTTGTTCAAGGGCAAGACAAACATCGCAACTCACGGCATTTCAGACTGGAAAAACATTTCAAATATTCTAGCATCACACGAAAATTCTGAAGAACACAAAAACTGCGAGTTGGTACTCTTAACAAGGCAGAAATCTGTTGGGACCTTGGGGAACCATTTTCAATCACATATTCAGACGGAACTTACGTACTGGGTCAGTGCAAATAAGTTACTACTTTTCTTTTGAGAAGGGCGCACATTAAGTTTGTGCCTAGGGGGGGGGGGGGCGAGGAAGCTTAATCCGCCACTGATACAACCCATATATCCACATCCGTGAAATATGATAATTAGTAACTAAAGTGCTGACAAATTAACGATTACACTTCATACTTCAAAACTGAAGCGGTTTGAACAACAACATGCTACTACTATAAACAATCTTGAAAAATGCACCCCTTAAACATAGGCAATCAAGGTATTTATCGTCATTATTACACATTTAAAATGCTTTCGTAGGGCTTATTGGATAATTTTCCTTTTCTTTGACCAATAACAGAGATAAATCTTGAAACAGGACCAATAAAAGTATATTTAAACCACTTGTGTCAAAATATATCATAATAAAGCGGCCGCCATTGCTGACCAACAGGGTATTGTAAATGTCTCGAATCTTTAAAATTATATTAAGACGGATATTAAACTACATTTGAAGTTTCATGATTTTATCATGAAAATGCACAATTCAGCAAAATATCTGCACATATCGGCTGGAGTATTATTTCCAATAGGCGCAGAAATGCTGCAATAACTGATATGAAATATGCTAATAGATGGCAGTAGTAGAATTAGATCGTTACGTAAAAGAGAAAACTAAACACAATTTTAAGAAGATAAACACAGCTATTTTCAAATTCATAGAAAAAATGTAAGCCTGAAACATGAAAACAAAAAATACAAGTTCGAAAGAAACTATTATTATACACAAACATATAAAACACAATTTCACAGCTAAAGATTTCACACAAGACATTCAAAGAAGAACTGTAATTCCGAATTGGTTATACAAAGTAATACGTACTTCTTTGTTTCCGAATCGTTCATACAAAGTGGGTGTCCTCCTGGCCGATTTCTTAGTTTCCGAATCGTTCATACAAAGCAGGTGGCCTCCTCGCCAATTTCTTCGTTTCCGAATCGTTCATACAAAGTGGTTGGCCTCCTCGCCGATTTCTTCGTTTCCGAATCGTTCATACAAAGTGGGAGACATCCTGGCCGATTTCTTTGTTTCCGAATCGTTCATACAAAGTGGGTGACTTCCTCACCAATTTCTTCGTTATCGAATCGTTCATACAAAGTGGGTGACTTCCTGGCCGATTTCTTCGTTTCCGAATCGTTCATAAAAAGTGGGTGGCCTCCTGGCCGATTTCTTTGTTTCCGAATCGTTCATACAAAGTGGGTGACCTCCTGGCCAATTTCTTCGTTTCCGAATCGTTCATACAAAGTGGGTGTCCTCCTGGCCGATTTCTTAGTTTCCGAATAGTTCATACAAAGCAGGTGGCCTCCTCGCCAATTTCTTCGTTTCCGAATCGTTCATACAAAGTGGGTGGCCTCCTGGCCGATTTCTTTGTTTCCAAATCGTTCATACAAAGTGGGTGACCTCCTGGCCGATTTCTTTGTTTCCGAATCGTTCATACAAAGTGGGTGACCTCCTCGCCAATTTCTTCGTTTCCGAATCGTTCATACAAAGCAGGTGGCCTCCTCGCCAATTTTTTCGTTTCCGAATCGTTCATACAAAGTGGGTGGCCTCCTGGCCGATTTCTTTGTTTCCGAATCGTTCATACAAAGTGGGTGACCTCCTGACCGATTTCTTCGTTTCCGAATCGTTCATACAAAGTGGGTGGCCTCCTGGCCGATTTCTTTGTTTCCGAATCGTTCATACAAAGTGGGTGTCCTCCTGGCCGATTTCTTTGTTTCCGAATCGTTCATACAAAGTGAGTGTCCTCCTGGCCGATTTCTTCGTTTCCGAATCGTTCATACAAAGTGGGTGGCCTCCTGGCCGATTTCTTTGTTTCCGAATCGTTCATACAAAGTGGGTGTCCTCCTGGCCGATTTCTTCGTTTCCGAATCGTTCATACAAAGTGGGTGTCCTCCTGGCCGATTTCTTTGTTTCCGAATCGTTCATACAAAGTGGGTGGCCTCCTGGCCGATTTCTTCGTTTCCGAATCGTTCATACAAAGTGGGTGACCTCCTGGCCGATTTCTTCGTTTCCGAATCGTTCATACAAAGTGGGTGTTCTCCTGGCCGATTTCTTTGTTTCCGAATCGTTCATACAAAGTGGGTGACCTCCTGGCCGATTTCTTCGTTTCCGAATCGTTCATACAAAGTGGGTGTTCTCCTGGCCGATTTCTTTGTTTCCGAATCGTTCATACAAAGTGGGTGACCTCCTGGCCGATTTCTTCGTTTCCGAATCGTTCATACAAAGTGGGTGGCCTCCTGGCCGATTTCTTTGTTTCCGAATCGTTCATACAAAGTGGGTGGCCTCCTGGCCGATTTCTTCGTTTCCGAATCGTTCATACAAAGTGGGTGTCCTCCTGGCCAATTTCTTGGTTTCCGAATCGTTCATACAAAGTGGGTGTCCTCCTGGCCGATTTCTTTGTTTCCGAATCGTTCATACAAAGTGGGTGGCCTCCTGGCCGGTTTCTTCAATTCCGAATCGTTCATACAAAGTGGGTGGCCTCCTGGCCGGTTTCTTCTTTTCCGAATCGTTCATACAAAGTGGGTGGTCTCCTAGCTGGTTTCGTCCTTTCAGAATCGTTCATACAAGAGGGATGGCATCGTTGTCGATGGCTTCTTTTCCGAATCATCCTATAAATTGAATAACCTTGGTATATTCATGGCCGGGTCAAGAAAATGTGGGGCGTTACCGCACACCCCCTATACGCCTTGATGGCGTGGTGCTAAGCACGGGGAGCACTTTACCTTTATTTTCAGTTGTTTGGCAAATACGATGTCCTGCAATTTATTTTATAGAATCAATGGGCTGAATGTGATGTTAGATGTAAATAAGTGTTGTGTGCGTTTAGAACCAAATGATTTTAGTGATACATGTTTACATGTACTTGCATGAAATAAAAGGAAAATTTTACGATCGTTTCTACAAAACTACATAAATGATCTTGTGTTTACTTACTCTCTTTCTCTGTCTCTCTCTCTCTCTCTCTCTCTCTCTCTCTCTCTCTGTCTCTCCCTCTCTCTCTCTCTCTCTCTTTCTCTCCCTCCAACTTGTATATTTCGTCCATAAGTGATTTATAGAACAGAATGCGTAACGAATGTGACTGGAAATGCCTATTCGATGAACTACATTCTGGTCCTGGAACCTCCGGAGCAAGTGAACAAAAACAAGTCTCTGGCCAAGTAATGAGTTGTGAGAACTAGACCAATGAATGCGTGAGATGGGAATTGAGTGCAAGGAGGGGAAAATGCAGTTGCAGCTACCAACCGTTTCCAGCAGCGCGCACTTTTTCTGCGTCCTCACCTTCTCCACCGTTAAGCTCGACCTTGCTTCACAGATTCCCAAAAGAGACTGCCGTAAAAATAATATATGAATCTATATTGTGACGTGTGCGTTTACAGGGCCTCCCAGATGTCTGATACCTGGTGGAGGCACAAGTGGTTCCAGTCCCAATTATCCTTACTGTGCATAAAGTGGGCTTAAAACACCAACTCAATAACAAAAAAAGTGTGCGTTATCTTTTCTGATAAGGTTTAAAGACGATATTAGTAACATTTACTATCATGATTATAGCGTAATACAAAAACTCAAAAATGGGCCAAAATGTAATCTCAAGATTACAAAGCAAAACCGGTTGGAGTGTGTTTAAATAGATCTCTATCTCATAACCAAGGATATTAAAAATAAATGGAACTTCACCATGTTGGATTTCTGCACTCATTCCTACATGATACCAAAAAATTCACACTATACCATTCATAAACCAAATTGCAATCTCCATAATAACGATATCTTTATCATTCAGATTTTAATACTCCAAACCTTGGAAATTTATCATAGAGCAATTAAGCACGGCCCAACACACTAAAATTGTAGAATTTTGTTTGGAAAATAAACGGTCTATTGTGCGCTCACAATGAGCACATAAGCGACATTTTTAACTGAGGAATCTCCCCTCTGAATAATTTCATTGATTGTTTCAAACAAGAGAACTCTGTGGTCGACTTGCTAATCAAGATACAACAATATCTACCCCGTTTCGTGATCTTGATATTCTCAGACCTCCTTACAGCAACTCCGAAAGAGTTGAACATGTAGGCTACAGTCAGGATACTGCTAGAATTTAACAATCTCACTGACACTTATAGGCAGTGCTCGAAAAATGTTCTTCAAAGCTAGGCCCCAGCTCTGAAAATCAGGCGCCAGGAAACCACCTACTAGCAATTGTGCATACTACAGTATGTTTCAAAAGTCGCACAATTCTAACTTTGAAAATGTATATCATGAAAATCGTAAGAGATATTTACACCGGGTTCTGCACTAAACTAATCCTGTAGGCTATCACTGGGTTCATAAATTTATGTTAGCATTTATCTAAATAAAGGCAATTACATTATTTTTTAAAAAACATTGTTCATTTCCTGAAAACATCTGAGAACTCATTTTCAACCATAAATACCAACTCTTAAACAATTTGTGGGATCATTTGTTGGTGTTTGGTTGTAAAACAGTTGCTTTGTGAGGTACAGTAGAAGCAGGGAATGTTTATTGGAAAAATTCTTCTACATGAGTGTAAGAATGAGTAGTGAAATACTCTTCAGCAATGCACAGACACTGCTCCAATGAATATGCCATACTGAATCAATTAAAACAAACAGGCACAGTAGCGGCGAAAGTGAGCGAAGAGAATCCAATGTAACCAGGGGTAGCCTTGGATTCTCTCAAGAGTTCAATTTGGGCACAAAATCTTGATTTACGATTTTTCACGTAAATGTATAGCCAATACTTAGACACATGTTTGCGACTGTTGGCAATATTTCGACCTGCTAGTGTTGCCATATACGAAGATATGTCCCAAAAATGGCACTTTTCGCTAAACCCATAAAATCGCCAGTCAAAAATTCATCAAATGTTGCACGTGACCAATATTGGTCGCAAATGACAGACTGACATAGCATCAATCATCAAATGTCTGATTATGATTCTTCGATAATTTCTTACATATTTTTCTTATTCAGAAGTTCATTTCTGGAAAAATTTGAATTGCGCTTTCCGTCAGTTATTAATACGTATATATAATTTTCTGTATGGAGTGAACTGATAATATTAGGCATCGAAATGTATCTCAATGGATGAGGCTTTATAATGCAGAAAACCCGGTGTAAATATCTCTTATGATTATCATGATATACCACATTTCCAAAGTTTGGGTTGTGCGACTTTTGAAACACTTTGTATAAGATGCTGAGCATCACGGTATTCAAAACATCGCTAAATTATTTGAGAAAGCAGGAAATGGGGTGTTGGGGGACAAAGGGTAAGAAATTGTTACGGACTCTATGGAATGCTCACAACGTTGATAAAAAAAATCATATGCTAACTTGCACTGTACTGCAATTTGAACTTAGAATCATCAAAATATCATACATATTACAGCAAAAGATCACAGTCGCCAGGCTGATATTTTTGGTCGCCATGGCGACCTGGCTACCGGGATTTTTGGAGCTCTGCTTATAGGCAGTGTTACAACACAAAAATGTACCAACTGTACCAACATTTTTTTTCCCTCATGAAATTTTCAAATAACGTTTGTAACCCAACTTTTTTATATCAAGCTTCGATTTCTTCCTTGGGAGTGTCTGCGGTGTAATGGTTTGATTCTCATGGAACTGACATTATGTATAGTCACCAGCAATAGAATGATACATTTACAAGGTCCGCCCATAAAGAAACCGAACTGTCAAAAAAAGAACCAAACCAAATAAAAAGGTAAATATTCTGGCAACACTGTAAAGAGCTATATCTAAACTTCCCGTCACTGCATGTTTCAATCTCTTACAGGCAGTCGGTATCGGGGCAAGCGTGCGTCAGATGCAGGTCGTGTGCAGGCGGCGTACAAAATACACGCAAGAAGATGGAACAACTTTACAACATAAAGTTTTGTTAAAAATTGGGCAAATCGTTTACCTAAACGTTACAGATGACACGGGCAGTGTATGGTGATGCAGCATTATCAAGAACCCAGGTGTATGACTGGCACAATCGTTTCAAACTTGGACGTGAAAGTTTCTAGGATGAACCGAGGTCAGGACGTCCTTCAACATCAAGGAATGACGACAATGTGGAGAAAGTTCGTGCACTGGTGAGAGGTGATAGACGTTTATCCACGCAGCAACTGTCAGACATGCTTCATACCAGCAAAGAAAGCTATAGGTTAACAGTATGAAGCGGGTTAGGAAGGACCTCTGTGATTCTGGCCAATGGTTTCTGTTACACGATAATGCTCATCCTCATACCGCATTGTCTGTACAACAATACTTTGCTAAGAATTCAGTGACAGTGATCAATCACCCTCCATATTCTCCGGACTTATCCCCTGCTGATATTTTCCTTTTTCCCAAGCTCAAGATGGCTATAAAAGAGCGAAGATTTAACGATGTCGCGGACATAAATTAAATGTTACGCGTATTTTGCGAACACTTACTGTCAATGACTATCAACAGTATTTCCAAGACCTGTACAAACGCTGGTCAAAGTGTATTGCCTCCTCTGGTGATTATTTTCAAGGTGATAAAGTCATTTGAAGGTAATTACTTGTTTTTTTCCTTTAAAAAAAGTTCGTTTTCTCTATGGGCAAACCTTGTAGATCTAGAAATACTTGCATTCCTGCATGGCTTTATGCGTGTTGCCTAACTCTATGGCGATGACGCTGAGGAGTCACCATTTGTCATTCTGACGTGAGAAAAAAATTGTTTTCAAAGGTACACACATACAGATTTAACTTCTTCAAATTAGAATTTTGCTTGTATATGATAGACGCATGATAAGAGGAAGAAGAAGAATTTGTATTCTATAGCATGTTATTGATCGGTTGTTATAGTAACTGTGTGTAAGATGTACGTGAATGGCTTCCATGTATTAAAGTTATATTGTTTAATTTGAACCTACGTATTTTGTATGTCTTGTGCATGTATAAATCAGAAATCACACCACACAACAAGGCTTACATCTATGGCGCAGTCGTACAGGATATTCTTGGTGATTCTTCGTAAGAAGAAGTATGGATGAAGACGTCACGAAGAGTACGCGACGATCATCATTCCAGCATAGGTTTATGCAAGGAGAAATTGTGTCGGCTTGATCAATTTCTACGGTAAGAACCAAGATTACACGGATTGTGTATTGATTACAATAATTGTACAAGGCAAATTCAAATCAGTGTGATACGGATTGTGTTTACGATATTGTGATATTTAGTTGACCACAATTATGAATATGTTCGGTGTGAATTTATTCTCTGAGTTCCGGCCAGATTCGGAAGAAATAGAAGATTATTTAACGAGGTTCGAACAGTCTTGCTTGGCTCATGATGTTAATGAAGCCAGGAAGGTACCCATACTGATTGCAGTTATAGGGTCTGAAGCTTTCAAAGTGCTGAAGAACATCCTTGCACCTGAACCAGTCGATCGTCAAACGTATTCGACCCTCAAAGACAGCCTGCTTAAACATTATGGCCAGAAAATAAACAAATATGTGGAACGTTTCAAGTTCAGGCAATGCACGCAGGAAAGTGGTGAGAATGCAACACGATTTATGGTACGTGTTAAGGAACAAGCACTAAAATGTAGTTTTGGTCAGTACTTACAGGAAGCCATTGTAGAGCAAATAATTTTAGGCGTTCGGTCTGACGCCATTAGAAAGAAATTACTGTCTGAACCTACATTGACTCCAGCAAAATGTCAAGATATTGTGCTTCAAATGGAATTAATTGAACGGGAAACACAAATGTTCACACATCGTGAAAAGGAATGTAGTCCTAATCTAGATGCATTTTCTGGGACACAGAAATTTAAACCATGTTTCCAGTCCTTGCAAGCGCACAAAAAGAACTTTGTCAATCCTCAGAATAGAAGTTATAAAAGCACTAAAGAATGTGATACATGCTCCAGAAGGCATGATCTTGGACATTGTCCAGCAAAATATTCGATATGTTCATTTTGCAAAAAGAAAGGTCATTGGCATGTAACATGCAAGTTTAGGAAAAATAATGGTGGAGTTGCGAGTAAGACAATTACAAGTGATCAAATATCCACGTCTAATATTAAACCTTTAGACACTATTGTTGAACAAAACATACATAACGAATTTCATGGTTTGTCTTTATTGCACGTCGAAGTTAGTGATTCTCATCCGCCAGAAGATAATACTTGCACTATTTCATCGAACACAGAAAATACACAAGTGGAAGATGCAACACTCACTCGTTCAAAAGCAAGGAGTGTTAGCTTCAAGCCAAGAGCACAAGCTATAGATGGCACTAATGTTCTTGTGTCAGCAGAACCGTGCATAGTTGATTTGTGTATTGATAAGCGAATTGTACAATGTGAACTAGGCACTGGATCTACGGTTACTCTGTTTAATAACAAGTCTTTCAAACAATTGTTTCCACATCGGCGAACACAATTTACTTCACTAACGTTACGAGGCGTGAATAATGATACGTTAAAGTTGAAAGGTCAAACCTTAGTGGATTTATCATTGAATGATGTATTGTATAAATTACCGGTTATATTGTGTGAAGAAGAACTGCGTTATCCGTTGATTGGACGTTCATGGCTCGACAGTATTCATCCGGGTTGGAGAAAACTATTAACACAATGTAACACTGTGTTGACAAACACGGGATCTGAACAAAAGAATAACGGAAATATTAATACTAAAATACCGGAAAGTGAAGGTTTGAGACCAGCTAATTTATTATCTAGCAAATATGCTAGAGTTTTTGATGGTGATCTATCAAAGCCCATCACACCGTTTAAAGTTGATATACCTTTGAGAAGGAATGCTTCACCTGTTTTTAAACGACACTATGAAGTTCCATATGGACTACGAGATAAAGTGGAAAGTGAAATAGCGAAGTTGGTCGAAATAGGACTCTGGGAGCCTATTATGTACTCTGACTGGGCATCACCTCTCGTCGTAGTTAAGAAAAAAGATGGTTCATTACGCCTTTGCGTTGACTTTTCTGGTACTGTCAATAAAATGACTGAAAATGTGAAATTTAACATAGCCAAGCCAGAAGACATCTTTGTAAAATTAAGGGATTGTACACATTATAGTATTATAGACCTTCAGATGGCTTATTGTCAGTTAATGTTGACTGAAGAGGCGCAGCACATCACAGTCGTCAATACTCATGTTGGATTATTCCGGATAAAGCGACTCTGCTTTGGAATCTCTATTAGCGGTGACATATTCCAGATGTGTCTTGCAAAGATATTAGGAGATACTCCTGGCGTTTCCTTTTATTTTGATGATGTAATCATCGGTGGAACTTCGGAACGTGAGTGTTACAATAGAACATGTGCTGTACTGTCAAAGTTAGACGCACATAACGTAAAAGCAAGTTTAACAAAATGTGTATTTGTTGCTTCTCAAGTTCAGTATCTCGGATACACTATTAGTAAAGATGGAATTATTCCATCTGAGAAGAATTGGGACGCAGTGGTTAATTGTCCAGTACCACAGAATTCTTCGCAGCTACGTTCATACTTGGGAATGTTGAACACTTTTAGAAAGTTCATCCCTAATCTTTCGTCCAAGATACGCCATATTACAGGACTTTTGAAGAAAAATGTAACTTGGGATTGGTCGAAAGAGTGCGTTCAAGAGTTTGCAGACATATCACAGGAACTTAAAGAACTACAACCTATAATACCTTATGATCCTTCAAAACCAGTAGTGTTAATTTGCGATGGATCACCTTACGGATGCGGAGCAAGACTTTGTCATCGAGTAGATAGAAAAATTCAAACAATTGCATGTGCATCTACAACGTTGTCAGAAGCCGAGCAGCGTTATGCTCAAATTGAACGTGAAGCATTGAGTGTAATTTTTGGAATTAAGAAATTCCATAAGTTTTTGCAGGGTCAACAATTTGAAATTGTGTCAGATGCCAGTGCTATTAAGTATATATTTAATCCTGATAAAGGTATGTCGAAACACACATCGAACCGACTATTAAGATGGTCATTATTCTTATCAGGGTATAATTACCGTGTAGTTTCTTCATCGCATGTACCTGTGGCAGACATGTTGAGTCGGTTACCACAACAAAGTGAAACTCCAATAGACATAGACGCGACAACTTGCAACAGCGTTGACACATGCGATTCAAAAATCTCTTTGAAGGAATTTAATAAAGCCACATTAGAAGACCCACTGTTAAAGAAGGTAATTTTGTTTGCCAAACATTGTTGGCCAAATAGATTATCTGTAGAAGATATTCAATCCGGATTGGGTGTTTTCTTCGAGCGACGACGTCTTTTATCTGTGGAGAGCGATTATCTTAGCTGGATGGGAAAAATTGTTGTACCATCCATATTATGCGAAAAGGTATTAAAATTACTACATTGTAATCATGCAGCATCCCGTGTTATGAAAGATGCAGCTTCGTCAATATACTGGTGGCCAAAGATGCTCAAGGACATAGACAAATATGTTGATAATTGCAATATTTGTCAATCAGAACGGAGGAAAGTAAGAAAAGGCCCTATAAATGAGTGGCCAGAAGCTTCACGCGTAGCAGAGAGAATACACGTAGACCACTTTTTCTTCGGAGGAAAGAAATTTCTTATTCTAGTCGACGCATTCAGTAAATGGGTTTACATATGGCCAGTTCATTCTCTAGATTCGGCGGAAACCATACGTTGGATATTACAATCTTGTTCTTACTTAGGTCTACCAGACAATATTGTGTCAGTTAATGGTCCTGCGTTCAGTAGCCTAACTTTCCAGAACTTTTGTTCACAATACGGAATAAGGCACATAACCATACCTCCGTACCATAGTCCGAGTAACGGAATGGCCGAGAGATATATTCGGACCGTTAAAGACCACTTGAGAAAATTGGTATTGGAACACCCCAATTTAAGTTCATTACAAATGGACGCGAGGATCGCGGAAGTTCTTCTGTTTTTGAGAAATTCCAGATTAGGAGAAACTCAAAGTTTGCCTTCTGCTTCCGTGTTGCGATTTCAACCAAGACTCTGGTGGATGGTAACAGATATGACTGAGCGGGAAAGGCGAATGGATCGCCCACCATTTCTTGGATCACGGCGGGGCCGAGTAGAGAGGAAGCGACTTGACAAAACTTATCTTGCATATCTTCCGAATGATCCAGTCTGGGTGCAGACCCCGAAGGTAAATTCTCCGAAGCATGTACCAGGGATGGTATTGTCTAGAGTTGGCAACAGCCTGATATATAAAGTGCAGTTGTTCGACGGATCGACACGAACGGTACACGTCAGGTGGCTACGAAAACGTGAGTGTGAACCAAACCCCTCATCAACAGATCTACCTGATCCAAACCTTGGATCGATACCAGAAGGACAGCCGGAGGATGCAGAGGGAAGAGATAACCAAAACCAACCATATACAGACGCTGGGCACACACCAATCAGAAGATCGAATAGACTTAGGAGACCTCCTGATAGATACGGTGAGACCAGCACTTAAAACAAAAAAAGAGACTCCAGGAGGAGATGATAGACGCATGATAAGAGGAAGAAGAAGAATTTGTATTCTATAGCATGTTATTGATCGGTTGTTATAGTAACTGTGTGTAAGATGTACGTGAATGGCTTCCATGTATTAAAGTTATATTGTTTAATTTGAACCTACGTATTTTGTATGTCTTGTGCATGTATAAATCAGAAATCACACCACACAACAAGGCTTACAGTATAGACGTTCGGTTGCTTTTGATCTTTCGCTTTGTGTGTGTTTATTCTGAGTTGTGAAGACGGATACAGGACTTAATAAGCCCTTTTAAAGTGGAATAAACACGATTTTAACAGCATGACTTATTTATTTATTTATTCTTGTATTCTTATTCTGCCAAAGAACAGCTAAAGAGCCTTGATACCGCAGTACAAGAATTTTAATTTACAAATCTCTAATACAAATTGCATAACGATGTATTAACTAACAAATGTACAGGAGCAATACAAAGGAATAGAAAAGTTTATTTGTGGAAGATGTGCGAACAAAAGATAAAGTCCTACATTCCGAACATATGCGTTCTATTGGGAATTAAATACTAGTATTGCATACTTCGGTGTTAGATAACTTTATCTTTTCGTGACCCGATTCACCCAAACTTTACGAGTTTGGTAAATAGAGTTATGTAAATTTGTAGTATATGTGCTGTGGGCAAAAAATAAGTAAACTTAAAAAATATTAGTTATTTTCAATTATAATTCAATGATTTATTTATTACCTTCAACAGAGGTGTATCCTCCAATGGCAGAAGGCGTAAATAATAATAATAATAATAATAATAACAATAATTTCAATGAATAGTAATTACAGAATTACAATACGAATACAATTACATTAGATACATATGCAATCCAGTCACAAATTGTATTCATTACATAAGTACAAACATACAGAACAGTTTATAATTAAAATAAAAAATAATAATAATCATAAAATCTTGAGTATAAATACAGTTATTATGTATCAACTATCACATATTCGTACTTTCAGAATTGACTCAAATGTTTTCTTGTAAGCCAAGAATGGCATTGAAAATCTATGGAATGATTATTAATCATATTTTCATTATACATATCACAAATTCTATTAATCGGGCAGCTCTTAAATGATCTCTTTATTATCACATTCCTGACAAATTAAATGTGATTAAAATGGTATGAAATATTTACATTGTTTGATTGTTGACAGTACTGAATTTTAGAATAGGTATGACGAATGCCATGTGCATAAATAAAGAAGGTGATTGATGTTGAGCCCTTACCATTTACTCATTACCCAACCATCTGCTTTCCAAACTGACACCTCCATTTTGCATAATAATAATAATAATAAAAATAATACTCTTCTTTTTATCTTTCTTTCCTTTCCTTCTTCTTTTGAATTATTTTATTCTTTTCTTTCCCCCTTACTTTCTTTAACGGTATTTACTTCTATCTTTCTTTCTCTGTTTCACCTAATTTTTCTTTCTCATTTCCTTTTCTTAGTTCTTATTTTCCTCTATTATTTTCTTTTCTCTCACACTTTTTCTCTACTTTCCTTGCAAATGTATGCATTTCTTATTTATAAACAACCAAAACATGGAACTACTGTCAAAGAAACAAGTTTTAATAAACATACACTACATAAAAAATAATAGGAAGATATAGTTTTCAACATTGGCTGATGATAATTTGTAGCAATAACGTGATAAGAATTCTTGTTTAACATCGAAGTGGCGAATGTATCTTTGGCAAAGGTAAAGTTGGAATACAGGAATTTTCACTGACGTTCATCTATTAAATAAGGGAAGGTGACCGTAGTGACTTGTCGTTCTGTTTGTCTCCATGACGTGCCGTGAAATGAGCAAACGGATACTTAAATAATTCTACTGTGCATCAACGGCAACAAATGTATTTTTCAATTTATCGTATTTGCCGGCGTATAAAACTCATACTCCTTTTTGTACGCATGTTTGAGGAAAATTATAATTAATCCACACTGTTTCAAATATAAAGTCACATGTAGGTCTACTTTAAACTTTTTACTTTATGCATGCATATGAACTCCTCGTGACCGGAATGCTCTCACACACCGCATGGTTAATCCCCACCCTCTCTGGCACTTAAACTGTCAATCTTACATAAGACAGGATTACATAGTTATGCAGATCTCTCAAGTATTACTTCAAATATTAATTCTAAGAAAGGAGCTAAAGTTATTGTAAAAGGAGAAAATGACACCAATGTAGAGGGTGTAATATTATTCTTCTTTGTTGCTAATCAATGGTAATTTATTCATTCTAGTTTTTGGACTTTAATCACTTATTTTTTAGAAGAGATTTACCTAAGTTTCGGAGCCTGAATCTGCCTCCGCCTTCAGGGTAGCTTGTAGTCTGTTAGATCATATAAATGGTCTATAAATGGTTGCCTTGGAGGATTATTCTTTTGTTGGCCTAGGCTCCACCTAGGTCACAAGGACCTCTATATACATAAAGTTGCCAGGTAGTGGCCCGGGCTACACTTCGTCAGATGACCACTTCAAGATCACGATCAAGGCTTCGTGGGGCACCGTTAGGTTTCCACCTTGATCCCCGGTGACTGGACCGCCCGGATTGCATGCTGACGTAAAGGATATGGATAATAAACCTTTTCGAGCAAGGCCTCATCTTCAGGAAGCTATCAACTCGCGGCAAGCCCCGGCACCTGAAGACCTGTTGAGTGAGATGAGTCAAGGCAAAATGGATAATAAACCTTTTCCTGCTCCCACAAAAATAGGCAATAATTAGGCTGGAGAGTTCAATGAACTAACCGATCTCTAATTATGCACAGGTAATGACAGTTTTGTTGACATAAAGCGGGGTTGGTGTGCAATGTATATGAATAGTCTATAGAGACTATGCGTGATATCTTATGTGTGTGGAGGGATAGTGTCCGAATTGTGTACCCTGGTCCCGTTGTTATGATTTTTGTAGTTTGTATTTTTGTACAATTTGTTCACTATTTTTAGTGTTTATGCTGTGTTCTGTGGGTAAATGTATGACATGTAGATGCGTTGGTGTAGTGCTGCCAGTTGTACTCGACACAACAGCATACCAAGAAAAACTCCAACAGTTAGTTAACAATGATAGCTACACCCAACTAAAAAGGGACCCTACTCCAACAATAGAACGAAAGGTACAAGCAACTGTAAGAAAAATGAAGAAAGACATATATGAAATCATAAGAAATAAAATCAATCCATATTACAGCAAACCTCCTCACATGTATGGACTACCAAAAATTCACAAAAATACCTCACCCGAGCACAAGTAGAACAAATTATATTAATCAGAAATGGCATCATTATAAAATCAAAAGATCCACAATTTCTCTCCACTCTGAGAAACAAAGTTTCGTTTGAAATTTTTGGACCACAAGCTGCTCTTTCCCAATTGACACCCAAAACCGCCAAACAACCACCACCTCTAAACAAACCACCACACTTGTCAGTGGTTATCAGAGGCGTAGATCCAGAACTTGTCGATTAAGAAGTATTAGAAGAACTGCGTTTGGAAGGCCATGAAGTCATAAAATGCGTTCGAATCCAGAACAATAATGGTTTAACTTTCCTGATGCGAGTCATAACAGATTGTTCCAACACGATCGATCGCTTACTTCATGAAGGGGCTTATATATATCGCCAACGACACAGGGTTGAACCTTCACATTCAAAAGCACCCCTTCCATTACGATGCGAACGCTGCCAGAAATACAACTCCCACACTACGGCAAATTGCCCCGAAACACCTATCTGTGGCTATTGCTTTGGCCAACACACAACTAAAGATTGCACGAATCTAAATGCACCACCCAAGTGTAACACGTACGAAGAGGCTCATCCTTTATATAGTTATCGCTGTGCTGCCCGTCCAAACCCTGAAGCATCACGTCCCGACCTGACTGTACCATTAAGAACTATAGACTCCACAACTCCACCACAAAACTCTTTAAAACAACCAGTGACGGTTGAAGATCTACTTCGTTCCAAACATTAACTCTACAAAATATCCACCCATTCCTGCGCCAACATATATTACAACAGATAGTACTGACAGCTAAAACTCTTTTTCGTGTCTACCTGTTTGCTACTTATTCTGGTCCACACGTACCTGCTTCTGGAAGAATCTGATCACTGCTTTGCTCTAAACGAAACCTATCTCGCTCCAAAAATAAGCTGCCATATACCACCATACAATATTTTACGCCACGAT
This sequence comes from Lepisma saccharinum, assembly GCF_977018435.1. NCBI lineage: Eukaryota > Metazoa > Arthropoda > Insecta > Zygentoma > Lepismatidae > Lepisma > Lepisma saccharinum. The sequence goes on along the minus strand of NC_139243.1, from coordinate 39,353,887 downwards.
GATCCGCCGGGCTTACGAGTAAATGGCAGCACAGCAATTGGAATAGATAGAAAATTACCATATCGAACAGTTACCTTCCCACCAAACTTCCACTTACCAGAACATACTGCTAGTACCATCTACTTTCCATCCCGGGTCGTTACATCCGCTAACATCTATGTAAGGCCAGGGGAATTCCATACCAATTCTTTCAACATATCCAAAACCTCAGTAAACATTATATCATAGCAGCGGACATCAATTTTCATAGTCGCAGCATGCAAGACAAAACAAACTTTTTACAATTTCTGGACCAAAACACCACAGCGAAATTCCATGCACAGATTACCAGTGCGGTAACCACTAACATACCTACGACCACTCTCAATAGTTAAAAACAAAAGCTACCTCCGCAATATCTTCATTTAATCACGGCATCACGACGAGCAAACAGGGACTACCTACAGACGAGAAATCCTGAATACCTTAACATACACCGTTAATGGCTGCGTACAGTTCAAAACTATATAAAAACTTATAAACAACGTCGATGGATTGAAACTACAACCAATTGACCGATGAAGGCCATGCCAGCAAGTATTGGAAACGTTTCAAGGTGCTCACTGGACAATCCAGTAGTACCCCTTATCCAATAACAATTAAGGACACGGCTCTAAACACCGACATTGATAAAGCTCATACCTTCGCAAATGTCTTGCAAAACACTTTCACTCCAACAACACAACTAGCTCCAAATCTCCGCCTCCAGGCCAAAATTGACAGAATCCCCATAACAGGTAACTGCAACCCAGTAATACGCACGCTATTGATCCTATTAATGCTCTAACTGTTCCTATTACAACACACGATATTCTCAATACTGTGCGTAGGAAGAGAAACACTGATCCCGGCTTGGACAATATTACATACGTATTGATTAAACAGACCCCACTTGCATTGCTGTCATTTCTGGCCATTATCTACAATTTTATCCTCCACAGGACACTACCCGACAGACTTAAATATTTCGAAAGTTCTAATGTTTCCAAAGCCAAGCAAAGATAGTACTAATCCCGCAAACTATAGACCTATCCAGCTCACATCAACCTTTAGCAAAATATTCGAACGCATCATTGTTCGACGCATACACATGCACTTACAAGCTCATAATTTACTTCCGTTTCACCAAGCAGCCTTTAGACCTCAACACAGTGTCCTAGATAATTTGTTAAAACTAACAACTCGCAGCACAAATCATTTCAACACTTCCAAACCATCATGTCTAGTGCTATTCGACTTGGAGAAAGCATTTGACAAAGTATGGCATGCTGGACTGATCTACAAGCTCCATAAATTCCACCTACCGCTTTGCTATATCAGATTAGTCCACAGCTTCCTAACAAATAGGATCGCTTATGTCTCTGTAAATGGAGCAATGTCATACCCCATTTTCCCTTACTCTGCCGTTCCACAGGGTGCTGCATTATCACCACTATTCTACATACTATAGTTGCTGATATGACAAAAAAACACAAGTTTCTATCTACCAATTCGCCAACGACACCGCATTTCTCGCATGTTGTTCAACCATCCAAGCTATAAACAAAGCTCTCCAACCAGCTATAAACTCCTTCCAAAGATGGTGTGACACATGGCATCTCACAATTAATGCTCTCAAAACACAAGCATTGGTGTTTCTACAGACAGGCTGTCGCTCGAAGATCCAAAGGAACCCAACATTATTAGACGTTAAAATACGGGGAACTCCTATTCTGCCTACCACCACTGCAAAATACCTGGGAGTCATATTTGACTCCAAGCTAACCTGGAAACCTCACTTGCTCAGCATTGTCCAGAAAGCTACAAATCGTCTGAGGTTGCTCAAACGGCTAATTGGAACATCCTGGCGACTCAACTCCCAGGTCGTCTTACATACCTACAAGGCTTTCCTTCGACCAGCAATTATTTACGGCCACACTGCATGGATATCAGCACCAGATTCATTTTATCATAAACTACAAGTTCTGGAAAGACATGCTCTTCGTTTGGCTTTCAGAGCAGTCCTACCAAGTCCTACACGACTACTGTATGAACGAATGACCTTTCCCGAAATCACAACTCACATCGAAGCCGTCCGTCACAAATATATAACTGGTCGAATGAACTCGCACCATCCACAACTTCTTAGCTCAATGTACGAAGATGCTCTACACGACTGCCTTCCCACATATCACTGCACACCATTACAGCATCTCTTAACCATGTACACCTTCCTGATAGATCCACATCATCCTGACTACCAGCTGTATAATATCCATCATCCTCCGGAACTATGGCACGTGATATATCCAACACATGCCGCACCATAGCAAATTATTACTTTCCTAACTGAAGTAATTTTCCCACTACTGAATAAATAAGATCTAAGTGAACTACCCTCAGAATAAGTAAATATGTACTACTTCATTACTGAAAACACTTAGACAACAATTCACTTACCAAAGAGAAGGTGTACCCTTCTAAATGGAAAACGAGGACAAAAAAAAGACTTACTCAACAGGTCGCTAGGTGCCGGGGCGTGCCCCGAGTTGATAGCTACCTGGAGATGAGGTCTTGCTCGAAAGAAAAGTTTTTTTTTATCCCTTTAACAGAATCAGTGATCGGTTAGTTCGTATGAACTTTCCAGTCTGATCATTACCAGTGCATAGTTAGAGATCGGTTAGTTCATCGAACTCTCCAGCCTAATTATTGCCTATTTTAGTGGGAGCAGGAAAAGGCTTATTATTATTATCCTTTACGTCATCATGCAATCCGGGGCGGTCCAGTCCCCGGGGATCAAGGTGGAAACCTAACGGTCTACCAAGCCTTGATCGTGACCTTGACATGGTCATCTGAGTAAGTGGGACCTGGGCCACTGATAATCCTATCTGGCAACTTTATGTATATAAAGGTCCTTGTGACCGACAGACAAGGTGGAGCCTAGGCCACCATGAATAATCCTCCAAGGCAACCATTAAATGATCTAACAGACTACACGCTACCCTGAAGACGGAGCCAGATTCAGCCTCCGAAACATAGGTAAATCTCTTTTAAAAAATAACAGTGGTTAAAAGTCCAAAAACTAGAGTGTAATTTTTAATAATAATAATAATAACGAAATAACATTAACGGAAAGTGAAAACACAATACAGCCAGGGGTGCAACAATGAATGTCTTGAAAATATGTTGTAGTGAGGAATAATAATATGCATTTATCTCCAACAGCAATATTTTTTCTTGCAAATGTAAACATTTCCTGTCGATACTGAAACCACTAAAGTACAGTCAAAGCAACAAGTTTAATACAAGCATACTACACAAAATAGATAATAATATGAAAAGATTTTCAACTCTGTGTGATGATAACTTACAGTTATAATGTGCATTTAATAATATCCTAGTGACTAATACGCCTTTGGCTGAAATAGAATTGGAGAACATCTGTACTCCATGTTTTAAATATGAGAATCAATATTTGCAACTCACTTTCAATTATGTGCTTCATATCTTACCCCCAAATAGTGAATTGATGAAAAAACTAAATATTTCTATCTCAAATCAAAGGTAATAAGTGCATTTTAGAAGTTTACCTCCGGTCTTTGTGGCGGAGTGATTTGCACAGTGCGCTACGACGTTAGGGATCCCTGGTTCGAATCTCTGTATGGGTATGAGTGTTTTGGTAAGTGTTCCAACATTAATTTTATTATATCATCACTCACATTCATCTTCGCGATTACCTAAAAGAGACAGGAAGGCGCAGTAAAATAAACCAAATGAACCAATCAATCAATCAATCAATCATAATCGAATAAAAATACACTGATTCTACAAGTGTGCTCCAGAGTCTGGAGTCGCTGTTTTCCAGGCATCTTGTACTGCAACTCATCCTTCGACTGCTCGTGACCTTATATGCCAGAGTTGGAGTTCGCTTCTGATGTTCTTGTCCACCTTCTGCCAGACAGGGACCTGCAGAATTTATCTCGTCTCTCCCATCTTGGCACGTGGCAGGAAGAGTGGGATTAGGTAAGCGGGAAAAAGCTTCACTGTGGCACGGTATTGTGGCATATAAAAAATTTGGTCCATCCAACATCACACAATATACATATTTTGAAAACTCACAAGTGGTCTCGGGTTCGATTCCCGGTGGAGGCACATTGCACAGTGATTTGCCTCCTACTTTAAACTGCATGTCCAGTCCAGATTATCCTACCAGATCAAAGAGTGAACTTAACCCAAACACTGATAAATCAAAAAGTTGAAATAGAGTCATAGTTCAGTCCCTATAGCTATACGAAAGCTCTCTGTAGTTAGCCTACTTTCTCGATATTTTTTCTATGAAGAGCTGTTTTTCCTAATTAAAAGTTGCCAAAAGTAACGTTGTGTGGAAAGTTTAACTTACCAATCTGTGTTAATGACTGATGTAACATAATACATGTCTAGTGCATTATTACGTTGACCGTGGCTCTCAAAATATCATTTGAATACTCTAATAACTTTAGACATAACTTAAAAACAAAAGAAAAAATTAAAACATCCAAAGGTTGGGCGTATTATGAACTTATTGTGTACGTAAGCCGCAAGAGTTCCAAAAATAGCTACATTAATGGATATATCTAACCATCTACAAATGCATTAAGGATTTTACACGTAGGCTACATATACCTGTTCTAGCTGGAATCATATGCCGGACATTTACTGTTTTATGTTATGGTTTTCACACGCAACATTATCCAGTTCAGGTAATGTGAAACCTTAGCAATAGATAATAGTGAACTATTGTTGTTCCAGAAACGACTTTCTTGGTAATTGTTAGTGAAAAATTGATTAATTATTGTTTCAAATTACGTTCGATTTTTGTTAGTTATCATATCAAGATTAAAACTATGATATAAGACCTCATTAGACTTTGATTAAAACGATTTTTCATGAAAGTAATACCTAATTTTTGTGGCTGTGTTGTTTACAGTCAATATGAGGTGACTCTATAATCTCTTTCACTTTTGTTTTGGAATTCACATACACAAAAGGCAAAAAGTTGTTTAATAGTACTCACAAAAAGCAGGCAGTTTGAAGGATTTCTAGCAGAGCTTTGCGAAGAGTTATTCTAGTATATTTTTGATATGGAAAATAGTTAAATTGCATTCCTTCGCTCTTGAGTACATTGTAGCATCAATTGTAATGGTAAAATTGGGTATTAACATTGTTGCTATAAATAAAATATTACACACTTACATGTATAAAATAATATGTATACAGGTGGTCTACAAATACAGAACACTGCTCCAAAACCTATACGGATAGGTTTGCTTTATTGTTAATAACAGAAATACATTTGAATTAGTGTACGAACAGAATAACAATGTATGAGATGAGTTAAAACGAAGGAATTGATTACAAAATACAACAATCAATTTATGTTGTCATATTGTGATGTTTAAACCAAAGATTAAATGGTTTTTCATTATTGAATATTCAAAAGATTAAAGTTTGATGTGGAACATCACACAACATCAATACTATGACAAAATTTGTTCTATCTTTTAGAGCTTTCCCTTAAACGAAGTGGGTAAACTGTATATTTCAGTGCAATTAACGTTACGAAATGTAAACAAATAACAACAACAATAATAATATTATTAATAATATAACCGTTTTGGTGAATTGAGATGTAAAGTCTCCGCAAGAATGTAATTATAGTAATTATAATAAATTTTGAACAAAATGTATTACTTTGTATTGGTTTATTATTGCATAATAATGGCCATGAGCATGTTAATAATTATTATTATTGAGAAGTTGAAATATCGCTCCAGCCTCGGATAATATAATATCTGAATTAATGAAAAACAGAGGGATTAAGATAGAAAGAGGAAGTTAATACTAACTTCACCTATCAGATCGCGCTCTGAAAATGACTGGCTTTTCGGCGATAGTTGTTATTTTACTGTGCACGAGTGTCAGGCTATTACTTCTGAACAGTGTCCACGGCAAATACAATAGCCTTAGTGAATGGAAATGCAGTGAGAGAAGTTTTGTTTTTCCAGCGGCGGCGTCTTCCCGGCGCGCTTCCCAGCCTCGCCGAGGGATACATGTTGTACGGACAGCGGCCAACGTAAGCCCTCGCCTCATCGGCTGTTGAACTTTCTCTTCCTTGTGTTGTTGTGTGGGGACATTAAGTTGAACCCAGGCTCCATGCCGATGGGAAACCGATTCAACGCTTACTAGCAAAATGGGCAGAGCATTAAAAGTAAACACACTGACTGCACTATGGAGCTTGCAGATTTTACGAAACAAGATTGCATTGCAATTACCGAGACGTGGCTTAACTACAGCGTTCTTGATTGCGAACTGCCATTTTCGCAAAACTTCAACATATACAGGAAGAATAGAGGATCAAGGGAGGGGGGTAATGCTTTGTGTGAATCAGTGTTGCCAACAGCACGAGAGAAAAACGGGCTAAATCGCACCCAAAACGGAGCTAAAATTCACATCCAAGGGGCTAGATTTACAAAGGTGCGGCTGCGCAGTGAAAAAAAATTCTGGTTCTTAATTCTTAGGTGTTTTGGTGCAAAATTTCTGAACCTCAAGAACCACAACTGTCAAGATGAGGGGCATACGCTCAACTAAATTAAATTTTCTTAACTTAAATAATTTATTTCCCCCTTAAATTGTGGTGCAGTAGATTACACAAAAGCATTACACATTTTCGGCATATTCCTCCCTCATATATATGCACACGTACACACGGCCGCACGCACGACCTAATCTCTGGGCGAGCCTCACTGTTACGAACGATTCGTCGATTCCGCACCGCACTTCTGTGAACTTTCACGGACCAGATGCAATGCAACTGAACAAAGATTCTCATTTTCTGGAATCGACGTTATCCGTAATTCGCCTCGGGCTACACAGCATACCAAAACCAGAAACAAGGGGATAAAGTGACAATGTGCACTTGCTACCTGCTCCCCAGGAGGGGTCGCAGGACGAGCTTGCAGGTGCAGAGGAGGGTCGGTTAAGTGAATTCTTCTTTACAGTTTACTGAAATACCAAAAAACATTTTATTACTGAAAGGGCTAGATTTGTAGCAAGATTTCTCTCTGTAGGGCTAAATAGCCCCTTGGGGCTTTTGCTGAATTTTGGGGCTGAGTACGTACTCAAAAGGGCCAGTTCTGGCCCCAAAAGGGCCAACTTGGCAACACTGGTGTGAATAGCAAGTGAAAAAGTGTGGTGCGAGGTGACCTACAGCGTGATTGTGAAATATTATGGGTGGAGGTGCTTCTCGCCAAAAAAAGCAAATTATTCATTGGCTGTTTTAATAGACCGCACAAAACTTGCCCTCTGGCAGTTCTAGAGGCTTGCTACGAGTCAGTGCTGTCAGCATCCTCTATGGGAGATGTAATTCTTTTCGGAGACTTTAGCCTCTCTATCACATGGACAGACTCCACGCACGGCATTCTAAAAGACAACCAGGACAACTATTTCATGGATTACTTCATTCATGGCCTTGGACAACTTGCACAATACTCGAAAAAACAGCAACCTTGACTACATTGTTTCCTCCCTCACTTCAGCGCACGTCACCCCTTCGAGAAACCTTACCCTTCGGACCACGAATCGCTGGACGTTGAATTCTGGCTCCCTGACCACCTGAGGAGTCAACGACCTCCCACCCCCGGACGCAAACACCTTGTTTGGCACAAATCACCCTTGAGCGACATCCGTTCAGCGCTGGATTTCATCCCCTGGACGATTCTGGAAAGTGAAAGTTTGGAGGATGCGCGTGACGTGCTGACAAACGTAATTCACGCAGCGATAAAATATTACGTACTACTCAAGAAAACTAAATCTTGCAAGTTTCCTTCTTGGTTCGACTCTGAACTCTTACTTGCCCTGGGAAACCGAAAAAAGGCATGGAATCTCTGGAAACAATTTCCTAACGAGTACACTCGAAAACCTTCACCGATTTAAGACGCCACTCTAAAAAGCTGAAGAAAATTAAATATAGTGAATACATCAGCGCTATCACAAACAACATCAAATCAAATCCCAAACTTTTTGGTCACTCATCAACTCTAGCAGGAAAAATTCCCGAATACTTTTCGAAGTAAAGCATGACTCAGCACACGCAGACGGCCCTGACAGAGCTGATCTCTTTAACTCCTTTTTCTCTAAAAATATAGTGTCAAATACAACGGCTTCTTCTCTTCTTAATCTCACTCCAGTTTGCTGTCACTCTCTCACATCTCTCTCCACGTCTCCGGGAGAAGTTCTAAGCATCCTATCTTCGTTGCCTGAAAATCGCGCAAATAGTCCTGACGAAATCCCTTCTATTTTCCTCAAAAACACTGTTTCTTCTCTCGCTATTCCCTTCTCTATTTTATTAAAGAGGTGCTTCAACGAGGCAACATTCCCGGATTCATGGAAAAAGGCTAATGTGGTACCGTTATATAAATCTGGCGACAAGGATGCTGTTGCTTCTTATTAACCCATTTCCCTGTTATCACCACTTTCTATCGTCTGTGAAAAAATAATAAAGGACCGACTTTACAAATTCACCTCTCCATACATAAATACAGCACAGAACGGCTTCTTACCAGGCAGCTCCTGCTTAACTAACTTGAGCATCGTGTTATCTGACGCTATCAACTGTGTATCTGAAAACTCTCAACTGGATGTAATATATCTTGATTTCTCCAAAGCCTTCGACTCTATAAACCACAACTACCTCCTACATAAATTATATCATCGTTTTAATATTCATGGGAAATTTCTCTCTCTGCTCAAACACTAACTCCGAAACAGACAACAAAAGGTTGTACTTTCCGAAACCTCTTCTTCTTATCGAGGTGTATCTTCTGGTGTTCACCAAGGCACTGTTCTTGGATCTCTTCTCTTCATCCTCTACCTTGATGATCTTCCAGAATATCTTTCTGAGTCTTGTAAAAACCTTCTTTTGTTCGCCGATGATTGCAAAATATACAGTAAAATATCAAATTTAAATGACATGGCACTTTTGTCCCTAATAAAGTGGTGTGAAATATGGAACCTGAAACTTAATCCTCAGAAATGTAACACCATGACCTTCTCATTAAAGAAAAATACATTTAATACGAAATATTTCATAGAAACCAATTGCGTTCAAAGGGTTGCCGCACAGAAGGACTTAGGCGTCATATTTGATGAGAAACTCTCCTTTTCTGACCACATCTCCGCAGTCTCTAAGGGTTCCATGCGTATGCTGGGACTCCTTTATCGTTTTACTGAAATAAATAACCTGTCTGCTCTCGGCACTTTTTACAAATCTGTAGTTTCACCTAAACTTGAATACTGTTCTCCGATCTGGTCTATGGCATGCCCCTCAAAATTAGATAGACCAAATTCTGTTCTAAATTTCTTCCTGGCCATTGTTCGCCACCGAATTCCATCCACAAAACATTTACAAAAGTCCATCCTTCTGAAAATGCTAATTATCCATACCCCTCATGATAGACACATACTTGCAGACCATATTTTCCTCCATAAAATAACCAATGGGAACATAAGAAGTGATTGCCTTCTTCAAGAAATTCACTTTCGAGTACTGTCCCGCACCTCAAGGAGCAGTCAACTTTTCACATATCAGAAACCAAGATTAAGCTTAATACAGCGTTCTCTCTTCCACAGACTACCCGGCTAATACAACACACTACCAAACCAAGTTGATATTTTTGAAAACCAGTCACGTTTTAAAAAGCTACTGTGTAACAACATGTAATCCACTTTATCTCATCAGTATGTATGCAGAAACGTGAAGTATGAAGGAAAAAATTATAACATCATTAAGCGTTGTTTCCATGATTATGAAAAAAATAAATATGCTGACCAAGGCAGTAATTTATTTTATTAAAAACTAAACGTAACGTTTCAACCTTCTAGCAAGGTCTTCTTCAGACTCTGTATCAAGTACAAAAGTAACAAGACAGAAAAACAGGGCATTATACATACACAAAACATTACTCCCTCCAGACTATTAGAAAGTTGTTCTGGAACTTTCTAGCAGGTGGCTTTCACTTGTCAACTTAGAAGGTTTGGAATAAGGAGTATGGGGAAGACCACAGGAAGGGAGGGAGAAGCATCTTAGGAATAGCGAAGAATCCAAACAAGAAAAAGGAAAACAGAGAAGAGGAAGAGGAAGGGATTATCTACGAAGTAAAATGTAAAGAATGTCAGAGTGTGTACATAGGAGAAACGAAAAAAAGGCTGAAAGACAGGTTGAAACAACATAGGGATGATATACGACTTAAGAGAGAGAGAAATGCAATATTTAAACAAACGAGAGAAACAGGACATGACATAGAGTGGGATGAGGCTAAGCAGATAGGAAGGGAGAAGAGAATGCTAGTGAGAAAATGGAAGGAAGCCAAGGAAATAGAGAAGAAAGGTGAAGAAGATACAATGAACTGGAATGGGGGACTGAAGTTAAACAAAGAACGGAAGAAGGTGTTAGAAAGAGTGGAAAGGACAAGAGAGAAAGACGAGAGGAGAAGGAAGAGAATGAAGAAAAAAGAGGGTGAGATATAAAGCCCAACCACATTCTACAAGTATATGGAAGTAAATATGTTTAGCCTTTTAGGTGAAAGTACAGTTGACAAGTGAAAGCCACTTGCTAGAAAGTTCCAGAACAACTTTCTAATAGTCTGGAGGGAGTAATGTTTTGTGTATATATAATGCCCTGTTTTTGTATCTTGTTACTTTTGTACTTGATACAGAGTCTGTAGAAGACCTTGCTAGAAGGTTGAAACGTTACGTTTAGTTTATGTTTTTAATAAAATAAATTACTGCCTTGGTCAGCACATTTATTTTTTCATAAAAAATTATGTATTTTAGTTTATGTTATTATTATTGCTACTTTCATTGTTATTTTTTGTTATTTCCATTGTTATTACATTCCAATGTAAAATGACCAAAGCTTTATTTGGAATTCTCTGGTAAATAAATAAATAAATAATGGCATTAAATAAACAATACATTTTATAAATATGGCAAAGAGAATCATATGCCCTGCATATTAAGGAGCAAATCGCAGTTACTGGTTATAACATTAAGAATATAAATATCTCATACAAAATATTTTGTATATTATCGCATAAATTCGGTTACAGATAGTAGAGCAGTGGCACGGGTTCCACGCCCGAAAATGAGGCTCGGTGAGGCTCGCCTTAATGGATTTCTCTCGTAAGGCATGAGCCTCATTTTCTCGCAGTGTTGCCAGCTCACCCCAAGAATATTCCACCATGATATTTTACAAGCGAAGCTAACCTACGAATGGGAGTTGGCAACACTGGCAACATTAATTGCGGTTCAATATTGCCAACTCAACCTAAGAATATTTCAATATGATATTTTACAGGCGAAGCTAACCTACGAATGGGCAACACTGACTAGTGGAGGTGGCCGGGTTCTGCAATATTAATTGCGGTTCAATATTGCCAACTCACCTTAAGAATATTCCACTATATGATATTTTACAGGCGAAGCTAACCTACGAATGGGAGTTGGCAACACTGGCAACATCAATTGCGGCTCAATATTGCCAACTCACCTTAAGAATATTTCACCATATGATATTTTACAGACGAAACTAACCTACGAATGGGAGTTGGCAACACTGGCAACATCAATTGCGGTTTAATATTGCCAACTCACTCTAAGAATATTTTACCATGATATTTTACAGGCGAAGCTAACCTACGAATGGGCAACACTGACTAGTGGAGGTGGCCGGGTTCTGCAACATTAATTGCCAGTGTTGCCAACTCACTTTAAGAATATTTTACCATATGATATTTTACAGGCGAAGCTAACCTACGAATGGGAGTTGGCAATACTGATTAGTGGAGGTGCACGGGTTCAAGAACATCAATTGCCAGTGTTGCCAACTCACTCTAAGAATATTTTACCATGATATTTTACAGACGAAGCTAACCTACGAATGGGCAACACTGACTAGTGGAGGTGGCCGGGTTCGGCAACATTAATTGCCAGTGTTGCCAACTCACCCTAAGAATATTTTACCATGATATTTTACAAGCGAAGCTAACCTACGAATGGGCAACACTGACTAGTGGAGGTGGCCGGGGTTGCGTCCGAATCAGCAGCAGATGTCACCTGCACCGTTACATCCGGGACTCAGCCAATCTCTGTTGTCCGAATTTGCGGTAGACGTGGAGTCGGAGGGAAGAGCAGAGAGGCGCGACAGATGCACGCTTGAACTCGCTGTGACGCTGCGCTTGGCAGCCATATTCTAACTTTTATTTTGTACAGGCAACATTTACTGATTAGAGGATGTAAAACTCAGTTATATTTTAATATTTTATCGATAATGAATGCAGAAAAATTGAAAATGATAAAATAGCGTGTTATATTTTTAATATGAGTAGTTAGGTGGAAATTATTTTGTTTGTTTGCGCCCCACGCGGTGGGTGAAGTTCGGGCTGACACCTGGCGGGAAAAGTGACAGGCGTACTACAAGGGGACATGCAGATTCGGACAACTTGGACGTGACTTCGACGGCACGCGAGAGCAACGGGGAGAGAACGGGGTGGAGCACTTGCCAATCCGGACACGGCTTTTGTAAACCTCTCGGGAACGATGTGCCACACACACGTGCGCGCGCGCGTGCCTGTATTGTGACGCAAGCAAACAAACAAAATAATAATAATTGTTTTTAGGATTCCTGGCCCCTAACCCCGCCAGGGTGCGTGGTGCCCAACCCAAAAAGGTTCTAACGGCTGCGGCTCTAAATAACCACACCTCTGTAGAGTTTCACGTGTTTTTTTTTTCCCCAAACTTCCATGAAACCCTACAGAGGACCTCCGTAATGCATGCAACGTGTACTAACGACTCTAGTGTTATTTTGATGTTGTAATATTTTTGGATATAGAGTTTTATTGTGAGATATAGATAAAAATAATTATGTTTATTATAATATTTTTTTGATGAAGATGGAGAATGTATGTGTGTGTGTTACAAATAAAGTTGCATGCTTATTTTTTAGTGTGTGTGTATGTTTTTTTGATGTTTCGACAGCATCTGAAACGATAAAAAAAATTTTATTGTTAATTTTCTCATATAAAAACAACAACAACAACAAAATTTTTGTGCAAAAATTTCTAATTGTCTCGTGCTATAGTGCAAAAACTGATGAGAAAAAAGATATTGTAACTGATAACTGATGAAATTGACATTTGTAACTGATCTTGAACTAGTGAAATTTTCGTATTGTGCCATTGAAACTGATTGTGCTAGTACAAAAATTTCTTATTGTGCAAGAAAAAATGTTAAAAACTTGTTAAAACTGCTCTGTGACCCTCTCGTTCTTCACGTCGTGGACGAAGGACTTCTCTGCAATCAGGATGACGCTGCACACGGTGTCCTCGGGCAAGGCTTCGTGGAACTCGCAGACGACCTTGATGTTGGTTCGATCGTTGACCACCACCTGCTTCCTCTTCGTCGTGTTGATGACGAACATCGGCCTGCGGATTTTGAATTCGCTGGGCGTGTAGTACATGTCCATGCTTCCCTCGGTCACGCGTTTGAAAGAGGTGTAAGCTTCGTAAAGTTTGAGGTAATCATCTTTGGTCATGTCGAGGTTGTAATTCTCGCGCGGGAACACTTCGTTCCTGCCATTCTTCAGATAAACGTTCTTGATCTTGCAGTCGTCGAACTTGCTGGAATCTTTTTCCTGGTTGTTATCGCGCCCAGTCTGAAAGAGCACCACGACGAAATCTGGCATGTCGAACTGTATGTTGTTGAACTGTGTCGTCACGTCGAATTCCATGTGACTTCCCGACGCCATCTTCTGCACGCACTGGTAACCGTGAAAGTGAATCGGTACCTGCGGACTCTTCAAGATCTCCGCTTTGTACTTGAGGGCGTAGTTTGTTTCGTATTCCACGATCGGCATTCTCAATTCCATGCTCCGGATGACGCACTTGCCTGCTTCAGGTAATGTGTTGGCTATCGGCGTGCCGTCGGCGTTCAAGTTGGTGTATCGCATCAGTGCGTTGTTGTCGTTGGCCGCTCTTCGAAACGTGACGCGCAATCCACCCTTCCACATGATCTCCTTGTAGTCGGAGAAGAATCCCGGTAGCAGACGCATGGGAAAGAGCACCGTGTGACTTCTCGTCGATATTTTCGTTCCCGCTTCGAATCCTCCCGCCTGGTAGTATGCTGCGTCCGTTTTGGATAATTTCAATGTTCCCACTGCCGTCGACGTGATGCCTGGATAGTCTATTCTGTCGATGACAGTGTTGTGTTTCCTCACCTCCACCTGCGAGAACAGGTGAGGCACGAAGTTGTCCACGAGTTTCAAATTTGCATTGGGCGGAAACGCGTCTCCGCTTTCCTTCTTCACCACGTCGAATTGAAGGTAGAGGTCCGCTCTGTGAGGATGAACGAACCCATCCCCTACGTCCACATCGTATTCGATCTCCCTGTTTGCTTCGTTGAGATTAGCGAACGTGCGACGGTTCGGAGGGAAAGATTGCAATTCGTAACTTTCGATTTGCTCCATTTTTACTATGCGTGTTATTTATTATACGTTGATCTCCACGATGGCAGTGGTCGTTGCACCTGCGAAATCCACCACGTCTCCTTTCTCGTTTGTCACCACCAACTCTATGTCGTCTATGCGGTTGCGGCATACTGGAAAATAGATCGGCGAAGAGGGTGTGTAGATGATCGGTTCCATGAATTCGGAACTGGGTTTGAATGTGGCTATGATTCCTGTCTGCTTGTGACTTCCCAGCAACTCCCCGTCCGAAGATTTCGTGATCATGCCTTCCGCCACGTTGCAGTGAACGTTTAGAGTTTCTATGGCTAGAAATTTAGGAATGTTGGTTGCCGTATGTTTGATGCCAGCTTCGAGTTTGGTGTTGTTCTCGAAACCTAAAAGTTCTCCCATGGTGCCCAGGTCCACGGTCTCCGTCGCCGACACGATTTCCACTCTGTGCGTGACCGAATTTTGAGAAAGGTACGTGCCTTTGGGTAACTGAGCTTGCAAAGTGGATAGATTGTATTGGCCTGGCGTGACGACGATGTGTTCGCTTCCGACGCTAATTTTGTTGTTGTGCTGCGTGACGTTAGGTATGAGGTACATGCTGTAGAATGCACGCAGAGCTACGGATTTAGGATAGACGATGTCGTCGTGCAGCGTGAGTTTCAGGATCGAAGATTCGCTCGTGAGATGGAACACGCCCATCGTGTTTAAGATTCCACAATGCTTTCTGAAAATGTTCCACCGACGGGTTATTTATTTTAGACATGTATGCGAGAACGGAAAGGCATAGGTGGCCGCAGTTAACATCGGTGAAACCCTGAATGCGTTTGTCATTGTAGTAGAGGTTGGCAACACTGAGATACTTCACCAACCTGGCAGGCGGTGTGCCACCGAACGAATCGAAAACAAATGCATTGTTATCGTCAATTTTGAGGTAGCATATCCAATGTGTACCAGGATTTTTGTAACTGTCCAGGTTGACCACGCCATACTCTTTTTTCTTCACAGCAGAGGGTAGAGAATCGGACATGAAAACACCCCTGAAGTTTTTTATTCCCAACAGTTCGATCAGAGATTCAATATCGAAGTTGGACAGGGCTTCTTCTTTTTTTTATATTTCTTCAAAGCATCGAGGTTGCTTTTTTGTTTTTTGGTCATACCTTTCCCCTTTTTCTCCATAGCCAGGTTGTGACGTTTCTGTTCTTCCAATTCTGCCTTATTCTTCTTCGAGTCGATGACGGTTTTTGCAATGGCAGCACTTCCGCCGGCCAAACTTCCAACGGCCCCCAATGCCGCAAGGATGGCCGGGATGCTGAATATGAAACCTCCGATTTTTTGCTGTTTCCGCGAACGCTGCAAACGTCTCAATTGAGGTGTGCTGAGAAGTAATTTCATTCCGTGTCCTTTCGTCAAGCAAGAACGTTTCTTCTCGCGTTGTTTCTTGGTGAGTAACCCATCGAGGGCACCTAGATTTTTCAGATTGGAGTATGGTATCTGGTACACGACACCTTTGGGCTTCATGTTGATGCTCTATATGTTATCTTCACGGTATGTTATTTATATATATGTTCTGAGATTTTTTTTGTTTTGTGTAATTTTTTTTCGGTATGTTATTTATATATAAATGTTCTGAGATTTTTTTTGTTTCGTGTAATTTTTTTTTCAAGGATATATTCCGCGCAGAGCCGTTACACAAATTCTATTACGTGCTTTGTTTTCTTACCAAGAAGTTCCTTTGTACCCTTGTACACGATTCGAGTTTTGTTCTCGATTAAAATAGCTAGCTTCTCGTCGGATAACATGTTAGCGTATCGATCTGGTAAAAATAGACTGTATTGTGCGTTGAGCAACAGACGCGCCTTGGGACCATACTGGGTAGAAACAATTGAACCGGAAGTTATCGTGTAAGGTTTGTCCACTTCCAATTCCTGAATTTTTACATATTCGACTGATGAATTTAGCATTTGTTTTAATGCTTGGGCGTCTAGTGATTGTTTACTCATTTTTATAAGATGGCAAACACAAATGGAGTTTTTTTTTTTACGTAGTGTTATTTATATACGGAAGAAATTTTTTTCACGGTTCGAGAAATTTTTTTATTTCTACACACCCCATCCAAATTTTTGTTTCGTGTTCATGGCGATGGTGGTGCCCAGTGCTGCAACTCTTTCTCCCAGCGAAGCGTCTCTGCTAACGAATCTTTCGAAAGCTGCGTGCTCTAACTTTCTGTCTGCTTCGTGACGTGCATCCAGATCGGTCTGCGTGGTGTTGTAGGCGATGTCGTGATCTTTGCATGCGGCGTCCAACGGATTCACACCCTTGTCTCCTCTCTCCAATCTTTTCTCGAGTTTGGTACCCGGTCCGCAGTACTGGTAGCCAGGTAAATGCATCTCGAAAGGTAACTTGTTGATGATGTCGTTCACGAGTCCCTTTCCTTCGGCCACGTTCCAGAATCTCGGAGGCAGCGTGTTGATAATTTTGATGAGGTAACCTATGCCCTTGTCGTCGTTCACGATGAAGTTGGAAAGTTTGGCGCTGATCATGTCCACGATGCCAACCTTCTCGTTGTAGAAATTACGATTGCCTGCATTCTCCTCTCCTGCAATAACCAACAACCTGTCTATGAGCTTGCGCACGTCGTCCACCCACACAAACTCTTTGGGCAGGGTGTTGTAGAGTTTGACACCACTGCCTGTTTTCACCTGGTTCCATATCGGCTTGATGAGATTCCTGTACTTCTCGCCGCTGCTGGATTTCACCCTATTCTGCGAGGCGTCGTTGTTCTGGTACAAGGCATCCGCCATGATCAAAATTTCCTTGTAACTCTGGTAATCTTCGTCGGTGTAATCTTTCGGCTGCTTTTTGGCAACGAGTTCCCACAGTCCCACCGTACCCGGATACCTGTTCCAACTATTCTTCTCGCCTAAATTAACTTTAATGTCGTTGCCTTCGAAGGTCACTTTCGATTTTCCAATCTTCCAAACCACACCGCCGCCTTCGTTGCTCTCCATGCTCGGATACAATCCGAACACTTCATCCTTGTCGAATTTCCCCGTGCTCAGGTAGTCTCGTGCCAAAGGTCCTAACTCGATCTTATCCAAAGACGACGACGTGCTACCTATGGCTCGACGTCGTGGCGGTACGTCCTTCAGTTCGAACGGCGTCGAAGGAATGCTCGAAATGGGCGTGGGTACGGTGTAACTTTTAGCTGCAAGTGGTACGAGTTCGTTGATCAAATTTTTATTTTGTTCCGTGACGCCTTTAATTTCTTTACCTAGATCGCTGATGGCGTCGATCACAGGTTGATCTTGACGTTTCTTCTCTTCGTAGAATCCGCGATTCTCGGATTTCCAACCTTTGAAGCGTTTCGCGAGGTAATCGCGAAGCTTGAGATTTTCGTCTTCGATTTTTCGTTTCGTCATAACGTTATTTATACACGTCGTTTCTCACAACGTTGCAACGTTTAGAAAGTCGTTGATTTTGTTTCTGTATTTTCCGTCGTTGGGTTTCCTCGTCATGTCGATCGTTGCGAATCCGAAATCGTCACTGTTCCAACAGTGGGAGCAGCAGCGTTCCGAAAATTGATTGTAGTTCATGTCTCCGCCTACGTAGTCATCGTACGCGTGCTTGAGGTTGGTGTGATCTTGACGAAACAAACATATGAAATTAGCGTTGTCGCGTACTAACTGTTTTGGAATTTTGGAAAACGTTTGAGCTAGGAAGAAGCAATCTATTCCTTTGTGACGACCTTGCGTGAAAAAATTGCGAATTTCATTTTGATTTTCCAGGATGACATCGTCGAACACAACGACTGAATTTTCACGACAATCGTCGAGTGGCTTTATTTCCGAAGCGAACGTTGCAATGTCCAGACCATCGTACAGTTTCATCAGTTGCTTGTATTTCGCTTGTTCGAGACTTTTCGAAAATACGTAGAGGTGCCTGTTCTTCCAATCTAACCAATTCGGTGCGAGGAGAAAATTGTCCACGAGCAGTGTTGTTTTCCCACACCCCGAAGGACCTACGATCAGACAGCGGATGCTGTCGGGAAGCAACTCACCGTTCTTTTTTCTCGTTTGACTTTCCGAATCCGGTAGACGTTTCACCACGTTCCACGTACTTACAAGATCACTTCGTTCGCGTTGATCCAACTTTTTTCCGGAAGTCCCAGCCATTTGACAAACAGTTTGTCGCCTTTTCTACGCAATACTTTCTCGATGAGGTACGTGTCGGGATGTTTTGTTTTAGAGAGTTCCTCTTCGTAAAATCTTCCTTTCAAAATCTCGCCGCTACTATCTTTTATTATATACGTGTGTCGGTTTCCGGGTAAAACTCGAACCACCGTAAAAAGTTCCGTGCTCCAATTTTTTGTGAACCCCTTCTCGAAGGTGCGTTTGAATTTGCTGATCCTCACCTGGTCTCCAATTTTGAATTTTGATTTCTTGGTAGTCGTGGGAGTGTACTTTGGACAGTAAACTGTAGAAATTAAACGCTGCTCGTCAGATTTCGTAACGTCAGCTGGCTTCATGCCTATCGTTCTGTGTACTGTATTATTATAGGTGTCGACGAGTTCCGGCAGTATGTCGACCCATTTGTAATTTCCTCGAAGCGTGAATTGTTTCCACATGTGTGTTTTCAAGGTTCGATTAAATCTTTCCACGATGCTGGCTTTGATGTGACTGAAGGTTGAATAATGTCGAATGTCGTGTTTCCGAATAAACTTTTGGAATACGGCATTGTAAAATTCCTTCCCCTTGTCCGTTTGCAAAAACCGAGGTCGTCTGTCGCTTTCGCGAAAAATTGTCTTGAATGCTTCCGTGACGCACGTTCCTGTTTTCGCCTTCAAAGGTAGAGCCCATGCGAATTTCGAAAATGTGTCTATGACTGTGAGGAGGTACTTGTTGCCCTTGTTCAATTTATGTACGTTTTTTAGATTGCCGCTGCTCATCTCCACGAGGTCACTTTGCCAGAGGTCATCGATGCCCTTGGTCACCACCGCCAAACGTTCGTAGTTGCGCCGTGCAGGTTTATGCAATTCTTGGACGATGGCTTGCCTAGACATTTTTTAGAGATTACGTTTGAAGAGAAGCACCAGCGTGATAGGATTCAAAGAGGGTGGCACTTCGCTCGTGTTTTGAATGATCAGCTTATCGCCGGCACTCACGTCAAAAACGGTAAGATCTTCGTCTTCGTGTATTTCATATACGTTGCGCGTTTCGTTCCAACGTGCCAGAGGAATGTTTCCTGCTTTCTGAACACCACGATTCGATATCAAGGTCATGGTGGGAACGCTAGCTTTTCTGCCGTGAGACCAGTACGAAAATTCGTTTATCTGAATCGTGCCATCGAGGAGAAACTTGTAGTACGGATGATAAGGATGTAACATGTACAGTTTGTTACCTTCGACGAACGTGGAGATTCTCTGTTGATTGGGTATGCTGTTGATTTCGATGGCTTGCAGAGAATGCAGTTTAGCAAATTTAGTATCGACGCTAACAAGGTTGCTGTGAAGCTGTCCCAGTGTATTTTGTATGGGCAACAAATGCTCGACGATGGTATCCGTTACGGTAGAAAATGACGGTTTGATTTTCACTTCCACGTTCAACTGCTTGAAGTTTTCGTTGAGTTTTTGTAATTTGGCACCGAAAGAGGCCAGCGTCGATTCCTGCGTGGATTCCAGCACTCCAACTTGATCTCTGATGTTGACGACGATACTCTGAAGGTTCTCGACTTGATTCAATTTCGAACTTTTCTCGGTAAGATCGTTCACGATGCTTCGCATCTCAGTAAACTGCGTGTGAAGGTCGGCGACGCTCTGCGAAGTGGGCAGCGTCGACACCAGCGAAGCAAGTTCGTCTCGAATCTGTTCCACGTTCGCCGTTTCCGTTTCTAGTCGTTTCAGCATACGTGATATGCTCCTTTTCAAAGCGTGTAATTCTTTTGAGGTGGGGAGATTGGCCACCCTACTCTCGAGATCGCTCAATGAACTTTTGATGTCGCTCGAATCGGATAGTGCCGTCACCGCCGATTTCAATTTTTCCAAATCTTCGCTCGAAGGTACGCTCGTCCGTAACGATTCCAAGTCACCCTGTATGTTGTCCAGTACGTGATGAAAATGAGCAAGATTCGTTTCGACGTTCAAATTTTCTAAATATTCAATCTTCTGCTGAACCGTGCTCAACGTGTCTTGTATGCTCGTCAACGCACTTGCTTCAGCGTGAATATTTTTAATTTCTTCGTTGATCAACTCCAGAGACGCCTGAAGCGTAGCGATGGTGGTTTGAATGTGTTCGAAATCTTGATAAGCCTCCAATTGAATTTTTATGTTCGCAACGCTTTTGCTGATGACTTGCAGTTCGTCTGACGATGGTAGGTTCGTCATGGTATCTTCCAAAGTCTGTAACTTGGATTTAATTTCTTCCAACGTGCCGGCGAATTCTTCTTGTAATTTGGAAACAACAACATGCAAGCGTTCTACATCAATATCCTTCACGACGGTTTGAAGTTCAGAGAAATTCTTTTCGATTGTCGAAGTTCGTTCTTCGATTTCGAGTTTCAATTTTTCCAAATCTTCATTTTTCGATTGAAATTGCTGCAATTTGGCCAAATCATTTTGAAGCTTATCCACGCTCAACTGTATATTTTGAACGTTGTCGTAAGAAGGTACGTCGACATAATTTTTTATGAGCGTTTTCAGTTCGGAATCGATTTTCAGAATGGGGTCGAGACATTGCGTTTGGAGCGTAGCGATCTCCGACTCTAAACTTTTGTTTAAGGTCTCCTGCAAAGCGATCAAATCGCTCCTCAACTTTTTAATTCGGACGTCCAACATGAGAATCTCTTCTGCGTGGTCTACACGCTTAGTGTTGCCGAAAATATCGTTAGGCATTTTGGTTAACGGTTATTTATAATAGGATAGATGATTCGTAATTCTACGAAGAGAGGAATGAGTTTGTCGTAATCTCCTAGGAGTTCCACGTATAAACAATCTCCTGCAGAAACATCGTACGTAATATTAGAAAGCATCTTGTCGTGCTTGATTCGAAAAATGTTCTTGCCGGTAGATATTTTGATTTCGCCTACGTTTTCCGGATTCACGGTGATTTGAAGTTTTCCATCGATTGGAATTTTGTAAAAATGTAAATTGTTGTTGAAGACGTAAAACATCTTGCCTACATCGTCATCCAATTTCGTCCAAATGCTGTTAAGGTGAACAATCAGTAGACCGTTGAGTTTAGTTAACATGGAAGGTAGAAATTCATGATCTGTCGTCGCGCGGTGTACAGTCTCCATGTTGGTTTGTTTTCGGAAACCAAAGAGATTCATAGGTATGCTGGTTATTTAAAATACGGTCAAAGTTTTTTTTGTAATAACAGTCAGTGTTTTTTTTTTGTAATGACTAACAAAATGATTTTTTTGTTGTTTTTTTTGTTTTGTTTTATGAATCTTCTGTTGAAGATGGGCATATGTTGCAGGTTTTGCTTTCTGCTAAGCGATAGTGCCCCCATGCCAGTGTGTGGATTCCACACTCGAGGACGCACCTCTTGTCGTCGTTGGGATCCAGGGCAATCTTCCTCACTTTGTTGGTGGTCAACACATGGTCGACGCTCTGGATGCGCTGTTCTGCTCTTAGAACCGACGACCTGGTCTTGAGGCAATCCACGAAGTCCTCGAATGTGAGATGCTCCCGAACCACCTGTCTGCCGACACCCTTGGCCTTCTTGGTAACGCTACCCTCGGCTTTGATGGTATAGGCCTTGGCGCGAAGACCTGCAAACTCGAGAATCACATCTCCGTCCTTCTCATCTTTGAGTTTGCCAGGCACCTTCTTGTTGCGGGCCAGGATGTCGTACTGGTTCGGCTGGGGATAGCCCGAGGTGTCGAAGAGCTCTTCAAGAGCTGGAACTGAGGCTATATCCCCGTATGCGTCGGCTGTGCGAACGTGGTACACCAAGCTGTCCGTGTCCGTGTAGAGAAGCGAGATGTTGTGGCCGTAGTGTGGACGTAATATGTCGTAGTACGTCTCGAACATGTGGAGCTTGCTCAGATCCAGAACAGTGGCTCCAACGTAGATGGGCTTGGTGAGTTTCACCACACCTTGCCTCATGTGAATCAGAGCCAGCTGCTCGTTATAGATTGTTCGAGACTTGAACAATGGACTCGCAACAAGCTGACGACATCGCTCTTTCCTCGTCACCAATTTTATGTCCACGCGATTCCGTACATTCTCCATGGTCTTGCCAAACACCGCATTATTCATGAGCTTGAAGAAATCCTTATCAAGCTCGGACGTGGCTGCGGTGCGGTGTTCAGTGTTGACTTCGATATATGGACGCAACCATGGAGAATGCTCGAACTTGAGGATGCGGTGAACTACGTGGACTGTAACCCCTCGCTGCATCAACCACCGGAGATTCCGGTAGTGAAGGACGTAATTCTTCTTGGGTTCGAAATCCATGACGAGCTTCTTCTGGTTGGAATCGGGTGGACACTTGAACTCGGGTGCAGGGGGAAGATCGCAAAACAAATCCTGCAGCTTCTCGGAGAACTCAAGGTCCACCTCGGCGAAGAACCCATGTTCCGAATCGTCGAAACCTTTAATGTTGAAGTTGGAAGGGTCAACCCACTCGAACCCTCTAAAGGGGAGTGGCTGCATCATGGAGTGCCCATACAAGTTATTCACGTCCGTGTGCATGATGTAGCTCGACGGTTGGGTGGAGTCGTAGCCAGTAGCCATGTGATGGTTGTTGGCGTGTGCGTGCCGTTGCGACACCTGGACCATTCCACCCCGCACGGCACGTTCCACAAACAGCATCATGTCTACGTCCGAAAAAACTCCAGCTTGATTTTCGTCACCAGAAACATGGCTGACCACGCCAGTCCGGGGAGACTATAGAAGTAGGCGGGATCCAGGTGGTAGATGTTCATTGCGGTCGCCCGGAACGTCTGGAACACGTCGGCGAGGAGCGTCACATCAAGTCTGAGGTAGGCATCGTGGTAGTCTCCGAGAGTTCGACAACCTAGCTCGCGCCACATGGACTGGGCGTGGTGATATTCTTCGTCGGTGATGTTCGAGCCTCGTAGCTGACTGTAGAACTTCGCCTGGGGAGGTAGCGACGTCTCCGCAAACTTGGTAGGGTCTGTGATGTATTCGTAGGGGTAGACCCCCTTACGCCTGAAGAGACTGGCGTCCAAGTTTGGAAAATTCGCAGAGGTGATGCGCATTTGCTTGTCGCTAAGCTTCCCTGCGAGAGCATCGAGGCTGGCCGGGAGGAACCTCAGGGAGTCGAGGAAGCGAAGCTCGATGCTCTTGCTTTTTGAGTTGGGGATCGGCACCCACTTGCTCACACTGATGTAACGCTCCTCGTTTTGTGCCAGGACGTTGATTCTTGCATTGTCGTACCCAAGATGCTTGATCAGGTGGTGGAAGTCGTATCCCGAGCCATTGTGAAAAAACACAGGGATGAAGCGTGGGTCCTGGGCCTTAAGGTTACATCTGTTGCACCAAGGACCAACGTACCTACCGCTAAAGTGATCGTGGTGATGGACTTTACGGTTGTTGGCGGTGTACTCCTCGACGCAGACAGGGCAAGTGATGGCCTCGTCGTGTCTACGTTGATCATCGGGGGACAGTGGGAGCATAGACTTGGGGGTCAACAGCACCTTCCCTATCTCGTTGGCTTCCACAACCATCCTCTCGAGGAAGTGTTTGGCTGCGTCGGGACCACGGTACACGTAGGGCTCGGGCGCGATGTGTTGATCTCGTCGCACCACAACGTATGCGAAACTGGATGCCTCGTGGAGTTGGTAAGGGGTGGTGGAAGAAACTTCAGGATCGGGATCGCAAGTAGACAGGGGTTTGAGAAAGGCCTCGAAATCCGCGATGATGATAGCGGGGTGCTCTACCATGGCACCGTGCTTGCGGAAACGCTCCACGTCGCCAGGTTTGGGCAAGTCTGCCAGCCCAGGTTCGTTGGCTTTGCAGTAGAGCTTGTGGCGAGCGAGCTTCTCGGCAGCGATGTTGCGACCTCTGATGCGCTGGTAATCCTGCCGTTTTTGATTACGAAATTTAGACAAGCACCTGGGACAAACTTCTATGTGGGTTTTGTCTTTGCTCAGCTGGCTTGAAACAAGCCGAGAGAGCGAGCGAATGAGGGTGTAATGGTGGTGGGTCTCGTCCTTGATAAGCAGAAGATGAATTTCCTGCGCACTATCGTCGTCTACGTCGCTCACCCGGATAGGGTACACCACATTTTCACCAATGAGGCCATAAACATTGATGGCCAACCGAGGGTTATGTGTACGGGCCTCGAACTTGCGAATATCCGAGACCTCCACCGGGTAGTTGATCCCAGCAATGGCATCTTCCAGCTCTGGCTCGTAGGGTAGGTAGTGGTTAACTCGGTGTGGATGGTTTTTCCAGTCGACAGGGTGCAACGCTGCAAGCACAGACCAAACGAAGCACTTGGCGTCTCTGTTCTGAATGTTCAGGACGGCATTCTTTTCCGCGATGTCAGGTGGTAAGGGGACGTAGCTGGAGGCGGAGAGAGGCACAAACTTGGAAAGTTTGACGCGCAGTTCGTGACGCTCACCACACAGCGAACCCCCGAGCCCTTAGCTTCATGTTCTTCTTGCTTTGCCAGCAGCTCCTCGACAAACTTGTTGTAGATGACCTCGAGGTTGTCGACATCCGCCAGATGCAGCATCTTCGCCTTGGTGTTGTGGCAGAACCTGTAAATTTCACCAGACGGCTTCTTGTACCAGCAACGTAGCGATGCGTAGAATTTAGTGGAGGAGTGCGTAGCCAGTGCATTACTAAAAATAGAAACTATTTCTGCTCGCTTCTCCTCTAAAAAGCTACGCACGTCGCATGAGCCATCCGACAATTGAACGTAATCTCCTAATATTCCCCCGAAAGCAGACCGGTCTGCTTTTGGAGGCTTGACGCGTTTAGCGGGTGGTGCATTGATGGAGGCTGCTTCTGCCTTCCTCTTGGTGGAGGTCGAAGGCTGGGCCCCAGATGTATTTTTGCTTAGACAAGTAAGCTTATGCTTCTTGACATACGCAATTGTAATATGTTTATTGCATCCGGAACACAGTTCGGTGGCAGCCAAATGCTTGCCTGGCACGCAGGTGCGACAATGTCTTGCAAAATATTTGCTTGATATAGTTTTTTGCACACAGGGCAACTTTTCATGGAGCGCATTTTTTCGGGGTATGTTTATTTATATATGGGTGGTGTTGCCTTCCTCAAATATGTGCTTTAATCAACTCTATAAAAAAAATAAAAAAATATATAAGAAAAATATAATTATAGATAGAAAAATAAATAAATATTGTATGCATGTGTGATTCTATTTAGCTTATTTTTTGCTAGACACAAATCTTCTTCAGATTTTATTGCCCACTAATATATTTTTCTACCAATCTAGTAGATTGCACAAAAAAAATTTGTTGTTGTTTTTTTACACGAGAAAATTAACAATAAAATTCTTTTTTATCGTTTCAGATGCTGTCGAAACATCAAAAAAACATACACACACACTAGAAAAAACATGCAACTTTATTTGTAACACACACACATACATTCTCCATCTTCATCAAAAAAATATTATAATAAACATAATTATTTTTATCTATATCTCACAATAAAACTCTATATCCAAAAATATTACAACATCAAAATAACACTAGAGTCGTTAGTACACGTTGCATGCATTACGGAGGTCCTCTGTAGGGTTTCATGGAAGTTTGGGGAAAAAAAAAACACGTGAAACTCTACAGAGGTGTGGTTATTTAGAGCCGCAGCCGTTAGAACCTTTTTGGGTTGGGCACCACGCACCCTGGCGGGGTTAGGGGCCAGGAATCCTAAAAACAATTATTATTATTTTGTTTGTTTGCTTGCGTCACAATACAGGCACGCGCGCGCGCACGTGTGTGTGGCACATCGTTCCCGAGAGGTTTACAAAAGCCGTGTCCGGATTGGCAAGTGCTCCACCCCGTTCTCTCCCCGTTGCTCTCGCGTGCCGTCGAAGTCACGTCCAAGTTGTCCGAATCTGCATGTCCCCTTGTAGTACGCCTGTCACTTTTCCCGCCAGGTGTCAGCCCGAACTTCACCCACCGCGTGGGGCGCAAACAAACAAAATAATTTCCACCTAACTACTCATATTAAAAATATAACACGCTATTTTATCATTTTCAATTTTTCTGCATTCATTATCGATAAAATATTAAAATATAACTGAGTTTTACATCCTCTAATCAGTAAATGTTGCCTGTACAAAATAAAAGTTAGAATATGGCTGCCAAGCGCAGCGTCACAGCGAGTTCAAGCGTGCATCTGTCGCGCCTCTCTGCTCTTCCCTCCGACTCCACGTCTACCGCAAATTCGGACAACAGAGATTGGCTGAGTCCCGGATGTAACGGTGCAGGTGACATCTGCTGCTGATTCGGACGCAACCCCGGCCACCTCCACTAGTCAGTGTTGCCCATTCGTAGGTTAGCTTCGCTTGTAAAATATCATGGTAAAATATTCTTAGGGTGAGTTGGCAACACTGGCAATTAATGTTGCCGAACCCGGCCACCTCCACTAGTCAGTGTTGCCCATTCGTAGGTTAGCTTCGTCTGTAAAATATCATGGTAAAATATTCTTAGAGTGAGTTGGCAACACTGGCAATTGATGTTCTTGAACCCGTGCACCTCCACTAATCAGTATTGCCAACTCCCATTCGTAGGTTAGCTTCGCCTGTAAAATATCATATGGTAAAATATTCTTAAAGTGAGTTGGCAACACTGGCAATTAATGTTGCAGAACCCGGCCACCTCCACTAGTCAGTGTTGCCCATTCGTAGGTTAGCTTCGCCTGTAAAATATCATGGTAAAATATTCTTAGAGTGAGTTGGCAATATTAAACCGCAATTGATGTTGCCAGTGTTGCCAACTCCCATTCGTAGGTTAGTTTCGTCTGTAAAATATCATATGGTGAAATATTCTTAAGGTGAGTTGGCAATATTGAGCCGCAATTGATGTTGCCAGTGTTGCCAACTCCCATTCGTAGGTTAGCTTCGCCTGTAAAATATCATATAGTGGAATATTTTTAAGGTGAGTTGGCAATATTGAACCGTAATTAATATTGCAGAACCCGGCCATCTTTACTAGTTAGTGTTGTTTATTCGTAGGTTAGTTTCGTCTGTAAAATATCATGGTGAAATATTCTTAGGGTGAGTTGGCAATATTGAACCACAATTAATGTTGCCAGTGTTGCCAACTCCCATTCGTAGGTTAGCTTCGCTTGTAAAATATCATGGTGGAATATTCTTGGGGTGAGCTGGCAACACTGCGAGAAAATGAGGCTCATGCCTTACGAGAGAAATCCATTAAGGCGAGCCTCACCGAGCCTCATTTTCGGGCGTGGAACCCGTGCCACTGCTCTACTACAGATGTAGTGTAGAAACAAACAAGAGAATGTGAGATGGGCTTTGAATGAAGCACATTCACAATAGATAATATATGACAGAAACGTAACTTCACTAAACCCAATACATTTATACACTACAAACGGGCCTTTGAGTGCTGAAAACACTATAAGGTACGTACAAAATGAACTAATACAGTTCTACGTCACTTGGGATAACTCTCCTTGCTTCCCGAGCAAAAGTCACTTCGTCGTCTGCTTCACAGCAAAAGCGAGAAAGCTCTGACGCCTCACCAGAAAGAGGACTCATTCACCCTATCAACAACACAAGATTCGGGCCGTAGTGGTTAGCACAGCGCGCTACAAAGTTAGCGGTCCCGTGTTCGAGTCCTGGCCTGGCATGGGTCTCCGTTTTGAACGTCTTTTCATAAATGTCATCACATCATCACTCATCCTCATCGTTGTTATTAGTCAAAGATGACAGAAAAGTGACGCAAAATAATAAATCAAAGTTATTTCCTCATCAAAAAAGCAGTGAAACATAGCAACGAAAGTGGCTTTCATAATTACATATTTTTCACGTATACATTTATAAGTAAGTAATACATCACGATTTCCTTAATATTAATAAGCTCAAATAATTAATAAATTATTAACTAAGAATGAAATACAATCCAATTGAAA
Source organism: Lepisma saccharinum (assembly GCF_977018435.1). Lineage (NCBI taxonomy): Eukaryota > Metazoa > Arthropoda > Insecta > Zygentoma > Lepismatidae > Lepisma > Lepisma saccharinum. The sequence continues at coordinate 39,325,229 of NC_139243.1, read as the reverse complement.
CATTTATTTTTTCCTAAAAACTTCAACACTATCCTGGTATTATAATAACCAAGTGGTTTCTTAATTCTATAGCAAATTAAACATAATTCTACTGCACCGTCTATGCAAGTTTAAGTACACGGATGCTCTGAAGTTAAGGAATTCGTGTGTTTGGTCCTTTCAGGTATTCGACAACTAGCAAAATTGTCAGACATTTTCTGTGGAAAATATTAAATATTTGGAATTATATGCCCAAATATTATATTTTGAACACGCACAAGCGATATAAAAGCAATTGCAACGCATATTGCTGACAGATGGCAGAAGTTGACAAAGAAAATATCTTAAAAGAAAGACAAATAATGTTATTGAGAATAACTATATATATATATATATATATATATATATATATATATATATATATATATAATAAATTAAAATAGATAAATATATTCTACGACAAAGTGGAATCGAAACAACCAGAGAAGTTGACAATAATAACATGAAAATAAAAAAAAGCAAATTTTATGCAAAAAATAAAGCAAATAACGAATTAATAGTAACTAAAAATTAGGATCTCTAAAAACTACAAATACAATTCGGTCTTTCAAGATACAACTTTGATTTTATTGCCAAGTACTAAAAGTATTGACATTTTTTGTTTTGGTCTTCAGGCCAATTATTTAAGTCTTAATTGATAGTTTCAAAGTCACCATTTCTTTTTGTTTGTTTGAGTATTGTAAACGATGTCGTGATCTTTGCATGCTGCGTAATACGGATTCACTCCCCTGTCTCCTTTTCCCAAGCGTTGTTCGAGTTTGGTACCCGGTCCGCAGTACTGGTAACCTGGGATGTGCATTTCGAACGGTTATTTGTTTATGATGTCTTTCACGAGACCCTTGCCTTCGGCCACGTTCCAAAATTTCGGTGGAAGAGTGTTGATTATTTTGATCAGTTATTCCTTTACTATCGTTCACGATGAAGTTGGAGAGTTTGGTGCTGATCATGTCCACGATGCCTACCTTTTCGTTGTAAAAGTTACGATTACCTGCATTTTCTTCTCCTGCTATGACAAGTAAACGATCCACGAGTTTCCTAACATCGTCCACCCACACAAATTCCTTTGGCAATGTGTTGTAGCGTTTGACACCGATTCCACCTTTTATATAGTTCCAAATAGGTTTGATGAGATTTCTGTTTTTCTCTCCGCTGCTAGATTTCACTCGGTTCTGAGTGGCGACGTTGTTTTGGTACAGAGCATCCGATAATATTAAAATGTCCGTGTAACTTTGATAATCTTCGTCTGTGTAATCTTTCGGATATTTTTTGGTGATGAGTTCCCACAGTCCCACAGTCCTGGGTATGTGGCCCAACTATTTTCTTCACCTAAATTAACTTTTACGTCGTCTCCTTCGAAGGTAATTTTCCATTTTCCAATTTTCCAAATCACTCCTTCGTTATTCATTCCATTTTCCAATTTTCCAAATCACTCCTTCGTTATTTTCCATGGTCGGGTACAGTGTCTCTCAAACGTTTTAGGACAACGACATTTTAAACTAGGCAACTCAATTTACACAAGGTGTTGGTGGGTTGCGTGTAGAGTTAGGCTCAATTTCAGGGTTGCCACATGCACAATAAATATTTATAAAATACGCGAAAGAAATAAAAACAAGTATTAGTGTATAAAAAGTATTAAAAATATCAATATTATATCGCAAGTGACAAAATTCTTTCTGAAAGAAAAATAATAGGTTTTCTAGCATTTCATCGCTGATGAGTCTACAGAAAGGAGAAGAGGTGAGAGAAAACGAGAGGTGACAAATGACAGGAGAAAGAGAAAGCGAGAGGAGAAGAGGAAAAGTAGAGGAGAGAAGAAAGAGAGGATAGACGAGGAGAGGAGATGTAGTGAGGAGAATGGAAAAAATATTCTAGGAGAGATGAGGAAAATGGAGCAAAGGAGAGAAAAGAGAAGGAAAACGAGATGAGAGAAGAGTGGAGAGTAGAGTAAAGGAGAGAAAAAGAGAAGAACGAAAAGAAGAGGAGAAAAGCGCGTGGAGTCGGAAATCTAAGACAGGAAAGGAGATACGAGGAGTGGAGATGAGTGGGATGGAGATAAGATGCGAGAAAAGTAGGGAAGGAGATATGAGATAAAAGCAGAGCAGAAGGAGGGGAGAGAAGAAGGAGAAGGAGAAGTGAAGAATAGAAGGGACTGAAGAGAAGAGGTAGTTGCAGAAAATATCGTCTCAGAGTCAGGAATTGATGCATTGGTCAAATTATCGACATGAAACATTCAATAACATTTTGAAATGTATTGGAGAATGTGTTAAATCGGTGCGAAATGCCTTCAGAGCAAGGTAAAATCTTCCATGTAAGATCTTTGATTTTACCTGCGATTATACCACTAAAAACATGAATGTAATTTTCATATTTATAAGAATTATCCAATTTTTGTCCAATTCTCGGTTCGTTGAAATGGAGATTTTGTAATTTAATATTTCCCTTCCCCCCATCGTTAATTCCAAACTGAATCATTCCGTTTCACACGGGGTGAACAATGAACACAATGGGATAGGTCTAAAACTTACGAAAATGTTCTGCCACCGGAAGGGTTTGAACCTACGACCATCAGATTGACAGTCCTGAACGGTAAACACTACACTACAAGCTTTCGCTCCTGAAAGTAAGTAGAAGGAGCTGACCAATGTGAAATGTAGATGCAACTCTCCTCCTACATGTAATGTGCAAACAATACTTGTTTGTAACAAAGAAAACGAAGGTAGTACGACTCGGAGGAAACATTTAATGGACAATTGCACATGATGAGAACTTTTCATTCGATATTTGCGGAGGTATCCTTGCATTGAACTCGAGTGGGAAAAGGGGTAAAATTAGTATGTCCTGAATTGCCACAAATATAAATAGTTATTTCATTAATATTTGTCAATGTCTTTGAAGCAGTACACAATTGTCGTTAAAGTATTATAATTCACGATCTTATACATGAAAATATCCCTTTGAACGTGTGTCAATTCATTTATTTGTTTATTTTTTATAAATTCCAATTACAGAACAATGTAGCTACTATACACTGCTATTACAATTAATGTTACCATGCTCTTGTTTGTAATAAAAGGAGAATTAAAAAAGGAACACCTCCTAAGGAGGATCGAACCTGGGACCACAATCAATGCTTTCAAGAACTCTAACCAATACACTACGCCCTTTGCTTCCGTTGGAGAAACAGTTCTTAATTATTCTGTCGCGTCAATATTGTAAACGTTATCCTGCAAAAAGAAGTTCAATACTCTGATATAGCTCTGTACTTCTAGAATTACTCTATACACATGCATTTGAAAATTAACTCTGAATTTATTTCTTCGTTGTTAGTATATCTAAGCTTGTGAATATATTTTATTTGTAATTTTGTAACGGTTACATGAACATCTAGGAAATAGTTCCTTCTAATAACCTCAGGTTGACCAAGTTGCCAATACAAACAATTGGAATACAGATTGTCTTCGAGCTTACATTGTTAAAAAGGAGCGGGTACGCGTATTACTATCCCAATACTTATTCAATAAGGTTTCTTGGTTGTGAGAAATTATCACTTAAACTATTGCATGTTGAGCTAGTGCCCACCTAGCCGCCTCTGATGAAATCTATCATTCTTCAGATTCTCTTTAAAATTCGACTCTGGTCACTGGTAACTTGCTGGGTGCATCAACGGACAATGTTTTGCGATAAGAAGCGGCCTTGAATAGAGTGAGTGAGTCGCTTTGAACGCGAGCAAGCTACGCTACCAAGGTTGTCTGCCTTTGAAAACCGTCATTTTTTTTCACCGTTTCCGAACGCGATTGCTATTGTAGAAGTATATATTCTCACAAAAGAGCAAGAAAGAAAATTAGACCAATGTTCTCCCGTCGTTTAAAACCAAATATTATCTATTAAACGAAAAGTTCACGGTTGTCAATAAACCTATCTGAGCATAAGGAGGATGTAAATAATAAATTTAATACAAAGATTCTCCAAAATTTCTCTCCCACTGTCTACGTCACTAATGTCAGGCCAGTATCCAGGGGGGGCATGGGGGCCATGCCCCCTACGAACCCTGAAATATTTAAATGTGAACCTATCAATAACTACGAAAATAACATCGTCGATTTTAGAAATGTGTAAACATTTCAATTTTGTTCTTACATAAATGAATCTGTTTCTTGCACAAAAGTCTTCAGGCTGCATATTGGATGGTTTTAGTTTTATAATGCAATGCTAGCAGAAGTCCGATTCACCGATTTAGTCAGGACAGTGCGCTACTTTCAATCCCTGACCCGACTTTTTCGAACTGCAATCGTGATGTGAGAATGTCTCTTTGTTATTGTTGTTTTCTTAACTCACAATTAGACATGTTCTTTATTGTAATAATAATTCCTAGTACGCAACATTTAATTTATAAATATATTATTTTCTAAACATAGAATTATCATGACTTTTGATTCGCGCTCGCACTATTTGAACTATTTTGTAATATCTGTCTCTCTCTCTCTCATATATACACACACACACACACACACACACACACACACACACACACACACACACACACACACACACATATATATATATATATTAGGGTCTGGCCACTCCCTCAAAGAAATCCTGCGTACTGGCCTGGTCTACGTCAAGGACAGAAATGCAAGCAATACTTTTATTTATATTTAACCCAATGAAAGGAATGTGGAAGAATTTAAAAGAAATAAGAAAGAGCGTAACTACTGTTGCTCTACTAAAAAAATTGTTGTCCTTCGAGGAAGAAAAATAAGAAGGATTTACTCCAGCACCTTAACACAGTGTCTCACGAGTCTCTCTTGACTAATACTGTCAAGTGTGAAGAATAAAATTTTCCGCCTGTTTACGTCTAACGTTGCGCAGATTTGGTAGTTCGCAAACGGTGTAATTATTTCGTGTTACCTTACGCAACAGCAAATACATTTCATAAGACTGTTCTGAACACCAGACTTGCGTCAGTAAACAAGCATATCGTTTGTTGCAGTATCACAGGAAAAGAACATCGTCCTGCAATGTTCAAGCCTCTAGATATTTTTCATTAATAATGTCTAATCACAATAATAAGTTAGAAGAAATAACTCGCATTTTCACAACTACCAATATTCTCGTTTTTCTTCATCACTTCGAAAATTATTTCTCGAAGATATCTGCTATACTACAAGAAAGCAATCCAAAATTAAAGTAAAAGTTCAACCACATGTATACCCAACTTCATTTACAATATTGGAGAGACAGAATACTTAAAAATTGTTGTTTCAATCGAACGTGAGGGCGTGATGTAGTGGTTAGAGTTCTTGAAAGCATTGATTGTGGTCCCAGGTTCGATCCTCCTTAGGAGGTGTTCCTTTTTTAATTCTCCTTTTATTACAAACAAGAGCATGGTAACATTAATTGTAATAGCAGTGTATAGTAGCTACATTGTTCTGTAATTGGAATTTATAAAAAATAAACAAATAAATGAATTGACACACGTTCAAAGGGATATTTTCATGTATAAGATCGTGAATTATAATACTTTAACGACAATTGTGTACTGCTTCAAAGACATTGACAAATATTAATGAAATAACTATTTATATTTGTGGCAATTCAGGACATACTAATTTTACCCCTTTTCCCACTCGAGTTCAATGCAAGGATACCTCCGCAAATATCGAATGAAAAGTTCTCATCATGTGCAATTGTCCATTAAATGTTTCCTCCGAGTCGTACTACCTTCGTTTTCTTTGTTACAAACAAGTATTGTTTGCACATTACATGTAGGAGGAGAGTTGCATCTACATTTCACATTGGTCAGCTCCTTCTACTTACTTTCAGGAGCGAAAGCTTGTAGTGTAGTGTTTACCGTTCAGGACTGTCAATCTGATGGTCGTAGGTTCAAACCCTTCCGGTGGCAGAACATTTTCGTAAGTTTTAGACCTATCCCATTGTGTTCATTGTTCACCCCGTGTGAAACGGAATGATTCAGTTTGGAATTAACGATGGGGGGAAGGGAAATATTAAATTACAAAATCTCCATTTCAACGAACCGAGAATTGGACAAAAATTGGATAATTCTTATAAATATGAAAATTACATTCATGTTTTTAGTGGTATAATCGCAGGTAAAATCAAAGATCTTACATGGAAGATTTTACCTTGCTCTGAAGGCATTTCGCACCGATTTAACACATTCTCCAATACATTTCAAAATGTTATTGAATGTTTCATGTCGATAATTTGACCAATGCATCAATTCCTGACTCTGAGACGATATTTTCTGCAACTACCTCTTCTCTTCAGTCCCTTCTGTTCTTCTCTTCTCCTTCTCCTTCTTCTCTCCCCTCCTTCTGCTCTGCTTTTATCTCATATCTCCTTCCCTACTTTTCTCGCATCTTATCTCCATCCCACTCATCTCCACTCCTCGTATCTCCTTTCCTGTCTTAGATTTCCGACTCCACGCGCTTTTCTCCTCTTCTTTTCGTTCTTCTCTTTTTCTCTCCTTTACTCTACTCTCCACTCTTCTCTCATCTCGTTTTCCTTCTCTTTTCTCTCCTTTGCTCCATTTTCCTCATCTCTCCTAGAATATTTTTCCATTCTCCTCACTACATCTCCTCTCCTCGTCTATCCTCTCTTTCTTCTCTCCTCTACTTTTCCTCTTCTCCTCTCGCTTTCTCTTTCTCCTGTCATTTGTCACCTCTCGTTTTCTCTCACCTCTTCTCCTTTCTGTAGACTCATCAGCGATGAAATGCTAGAAAACCTATTATTTTTCTTTCAGAAAGAATTTTGTCACTTGCGATATAATATTGATATTTTTAATACTTTTTATACACTAATACTTGTTTTTATTTCTTTCGCGTATTTTATAAATATTTATTGTGCATGTGGCAACCCTGAAATTGAGCCTAACTACACGCAACCCACCAACACCTTGTGTAAATTGGGTTGCCTAGTTTAAAATGTCGTTGTCCTAAAACTTTTGAGAGACACTGTACAATCCGAACAACTCATCCTTGTCGAATTTCGCGGTGCTCAGGTAATCTCTTGTCAATGGACCGAACTCGATTTTATCCGAAGAAGATGAAGTATGGCTTGACGTTTCGGAGGTTGTCTAAGTTCGAGAGGAGTGTGAATGCTAGAAAGAGGCGTGGATGGAAAATCGACATAATTTCAAGCGGCAAGTGGTACGAGTTCCGTCATGAGATCCTTGTTCTGTTCTGTAACATTTCTAATCTCTTTACCGTGACCGCAGATGGCGTCGATAGTAGGTTGACCCTCGTGTTGTTCTCTTCGTAAAATCCACGATTCTCGGATTTCCAACATTTGAAGCGTTTTGCAAGGTAATCGCGCTATTTCAAGTTGTCTTCGATTTTTCGTTTTGTTATTTTTTTATATGGGGTTATTTTAACCATCGTGTAACGTTGCAACATTTGCAAAGTCGTTGATTTTTTTTTGTATTTTCGGTCGTTTGGTTTTCGAGTCATATCGATTGTAGCAAATCCGAAATCGTCACTGTTGCAACAAGAAGAGTAGAATTTCGAAAATTGATTGCAGTTTAAATCTCCTCCTACATAGTCATCATAGACATGTTTAAGATTAGTGTGATCTTGACGAAGAAACAAATAAAATTAGCGTTGTCGCGTAGTAACTGTTCGGTAATTTTGGAAAAAAATTGTGCTAGGTAAAAGCACTCCATTCTCCTGTGACGACTTTTAGTGAAAAAGTTGCGAATTTCATTCTGGTTTTATAAAATTACATCGTCGAATACTACTACAGAATTTTCGTGACAACAGTCGAGTGGTTTTATTTCGGATGCAAAAGTTGCTATGTCCAGTCCCTCGTACAGTCTCGTAAGTTGCTGATATTTCGATTGTCCAAAACTTTTGGAAAACACGTAAAAGTGCCTGTTCTCCCGATCTAACCAATTAGGTGCGAGTAAATATTTGTCCACCTGTAACGTAGTTTTCTCGCAGCCTGAAGGACCAACAATAGGACATCGAATGTTATCGGGTAACAACTCGCCATTATTTTTTTTAGTTTGACATTCCGAAACAGCTAGACGCTTCACCACATTCCACGTACTCATAGAATCACTTCGTTTGCATTGATCCAACTCTTCCCTTTCAAAATTTCATCGCGACTATCCTTTATTATATACGTGTGACGGTTTCCGGGTAGAACTCGAACTACAGTAAAAAGTTCTGTACTCCAATTTTTTGTGAATCCTTTCTCGAATGTACTTTTGAATTTGCTGATCCTGTTCTCCTACTTAGTATTTAGGTTTTTTGGTCGTGGGACTGTACTTTGGACAATAAACTGTAGAAATTAAACGCCGCTCGTCAGATTTAGTAACGTTGAGGGGTTTCATGTGCATCGTGCTGTGAACTGTGTGATTGTAATCGTTTACGAGTTCCTGCAGCATGTCGATCAATTTATAATTACCCTAAAGAGTGAATCGTTTCCACATGTGAGTTTTCAAGGTTCGGTTGAAACGTTCCACTATGTGACTGAAGGTCAAATAATGATGAATGTTATCTTTTTGAATGAATTGCCGAAAAACAGAGTTGTGGAATTCCTTGCTGTTGTCCGTTTGAAGGAATCGTGGTCATCTGCCACTTTCATCGAAAATTGTTTTGAATGCTTCCATACACATGTTTCCGTTTTGACCTTGAGGGGTAAAGCCCATGCAAATTTTGAAAATGTGTCGAGATCTGTAGCTCCTACATATATGGGATTATTGAAACAAATAATTCTTTTCTCCATGACAAACAAGGCAAGCTGCTCGTGGTAGATCTTTCGAGACTTGAATGTTGGTTTTGCAATGAGCTTCCGACACTTTCTGGCATCGGAGACCAACCTCACATCCACGTGCTTCCTAACATTCTCCATGGTCTTGCTGTACACCGCGTTATTCATAAGCTTGAAAAAGTCCTTGTTCAAATCGGAAGTGGCGTTCGTTCTGTGTCTTGTGTTCGTTTCAATATATGGTCTTAACCACTCGGAATGTTTAAACTTGAGTATTCTTCACACATTTACTATCTGTACTGTACTGTACTGTACATTTTTGTAATGAAGAACATATCTCTCTTTCGCCTCCAGAGTTAACAGAAGCTTGGGTTAAACCGATTCAGGTGGAAATTTAAATTTGGGTGCGGCGGTAGATCGCTGAACAGAACATGCAGGTGGTCGGGGAAATCAAGATCTGCCTCTGCGAAGAAACCATATTCCCTATCATCGAAATTGGCAACATTTACCGAAGTAGGATCAATCTATTCAAAACCACCATAGGGGAGTTTCTGCATCATGGAGTGTCCGTATAAATTGTTGACATCGATGTAGAAGATGTAACTGTAGGGTCGATTTGGATCGTATTGATTCTCAGACATATGAACGTTGTTTGCTTTAGCATACCTCTGTGCACATTGAACCATTCCCCCACATTCTGCATTCTCGAAATAAAGCAGCATATCCACGTCAGAAATAAGTTCCAGCTTAACGTGAGTTTGGAATAACATGGCTGACCACTCCAAACCAGGAAGGCTGTAAAAATGTGCAGGGTCCAACTTGTAAATATGCATGGACACTTTACGAAATGCTTGAAAAACGTCGGCGAGAATGGTTACATCTAATTTCAGATAAGCATATTCGCCAAGTGTCTTACATTCCAGTTTATCCCACATTAACTGCGCATGTTGGTAGTCCTCGGTCGTGATGCCCGCCCCTCTGAGTCGGCTGTAGAACTCTTCTTGAGGAGGAAGATACTCCTCGTCAAACTTGGAATGGTCAGTCACATACTTGTAGGGATACACACACCTTTTCGCCTAACGAGTTCTATGTTCAAATTTTGAAAACTATCGACCGTGAATGTAAATTGATCACCAGTAAGTATGCTTGCGAGAGCGTCGAGGCTAGTCGAAAGAATTCTATACGAGTCGAGAAAACGAATTTCAATTGTGTTTTTCGTCCCAGGAATCGATACTTGCTTGCTGAGACTGATATATCGTTCCTCATTCTGGGTTAAGACACCTATAAGTTTTCTATCATAACCAAGATGTCTGACCAAGTGGTGAAAATCGTAGCCGCTGCCGTTGTGAAAAAAATATGGGGACAAATTTAGTTTTTTGAGTTTTTAGGTTACAAAAATTGCAAAATGGACTGATATAGTTTCCGGTGAAATGATCGTGGTGGAATATTTTCCAGTTGTCATCTGTGAAGTGTTGATCACACACCGGACAGACAACGGCAGCATTGCAACTTTGCAACTCTGTGGTAGATAATGGAAGCATTGGTTTCGATTTATGCAACACACTACCAATTTCCTCAACCTCCTCGACCATTTTTTCCAGAAATCGTTCGGCAGCATCGGGCCTACGGTATATGTATGGTTCATCTATTCTATCCTGCCACACGACAACGTAACCAAAACTATTTGGTTCATGACGTTGATACGGCGTGGTGGAGGAAATTTCAGGATCCTGCTCGCAGTAGGACAGCGGGTTGAGAAATGCCTCAAAATCTGCAATGTTTATGGCCGGGTGTTCCAACAAGGCCCTGTGCATTTTGAATTCTTCGACCTCTTTCAATTTTGGCATCAACATTCGAGCTGGTCTGTTGACTCCACAATATATATTTATGTTCAGCAAGTTTCTCTGACGCAATTTGGTGTCCAGTGTATTTTCGGTAGTTGAGTTGAACACGATCGTCGAACGTTGTTTAGCACCTTTGGACAAACTTCGATGTGGGTTACATACTTGCTTGTTTGACTTCTGACCAAGCGTGAAAGTGAATGAAAAAGACAGTAGTGATGAACATCCTCGTTGGAAATAAGAAAGAGATTTATTATCCAAATGAAGTGTCTGCATTTTTGTAGGGTGGTGAAACATATCTTCTTTCCGTCTGGATTTACATACTCGCAAGAGAGAGTTGTGTAAAATTTAATAGAATTCTGTGCAAGCTTGTCCTTTAACAGTTCTACCACGGAAGATTTTACATGCGTAAAAAAATTAGGGATGTCAGAGGGTGAATCATTGTCGAAAATGTAGTCTTTGAGTTGTCCACCGAAAGCAGTTCGGATTGGTTTCTTCGATCCCGAAAAATTGGCTCTTTTTGTTTCGCGAGCGGTTGTGGTGTCAGAATCATCAGCTTTCCTTTTCGGTGGTGGTGCGTTGGTAGTTTGACTAATCGGTGGTGGTGCTAGTTTACAATTTTCCTGAATGTGTCTCTTAAGGTGGGGGATGCTAATAGGTTTTGTGCATTGGGGGCAGGGTTTAGTCGGCAACAAACGATTCTTTTTCTGGAAAGTCGATTGTTCACACCTTGCCCCTTGCCCTGTGCTTTCTAATATTAGATTTCGAGATTAATTTCCCATAAGTGTGTGGCAACCTGCTTTAGGTTTTTCGGTGAAACTGGTGGAGGTTGATGGTTATGACATATTTTCTTTCGTCGTTCACTTATTTATATATACTGGGGGACACGAAGCAAAAGTTCACTCATACCGTCAACACTGAAAAAAAAATACGACCACTCTCTTTCTCTCTTACGATTATATCCCCTCCGACAAACCATATGTATCTTTTGGGAGGGTTTCGAGAGTAACAATGCTTACCAGAACATGTTGGAGATTTTTCATCAACACTTGCCTTTGTTTCGAAGAGATGCGGTTGTTTGCGGTCGCCATATCGAAATTGCAAAAACAAGCTTAATATCTCTCGATAGGTCTCGTTACGATATACCAAACTAAGCAAGAACGACGTTTCCCCGATTTATAGTTTCAGAGTTACAAATCGTCTTGGAGAAAAAATCTTGTAATTTTAATCTATAATAGCACAGAAACAATCGGGTGCAAATTGTTGCTTCGTTGGCAGTTTATGGTCCTTTCATTCCTCTATTTGTTGATGGTGAAATCAGAGATCTGCGATCGATACTTTACTAGCAAAGTGGATTTCTTAGAAAAAAATATTTTTCGCTATATTTCATCAAACTGCGAGGATGGAAACATTCGGTTACGTTCTTCGAGGAGTTTTCGTCGTTCCCAATCGAATACAAGAGAAATCGAGGTTCCACGTCAATTAGGGATCAAGAAAATCATTGTCTTAGAAAATATCTTAAGATTAAGAAAATTGTTTTGGCGAGCCGGAAGTGACTTCTTAAAGAATAAGACATATGTCTTAAGACGTCATGTCAAGAAAACCCATATCTCGAGTGCTGTCGGACTTAGAACAATCGCGTTTGCTGCATGCATTTCCAACATGGACGGATGAATGATGAAGCCATATCGAGCATTAACACCTCCCCCAAAAAAGCAAAAAGCATTAATGCTCGATATATATAGCAAAATACCATGATCGTTCATACATATTGAGAGCTCCTCCCTCCGATTGATTGGTTTCCTTTACCTCACTTTTATGATACTTTTAGTAATCGCTATAATGTGATGTGATAAACGGAAGAATAGTTTTTCGAGCTCGCGTTATGTAGTTATGTTCCATTACGAACAGGGTATGCTTATATTTTTCCCCCATAATTCCCATAATTTCGTTGTTTAATAACACCGCTTGCAATTATTTCACTCATCATAATCTCTAAGACACACACGTGCAGGGGAAATAACAAGAAACGGACTTACCTAAAAATCTGCTATCAGTGTTGTACCACACCAACGGTTGTATAAACACGTATATATATATCTGTTCTGCTCAGTTGCAAAAATGTTACTGTCCTCTAAGGGAACTTCCATACAACTGTGTTTGATCTGACCCACTTCGACTAGAGCCAACGAACGCCTCATAACGGAAGTCCGCTCCCCTACACAACAATGGACACAAAACCAGGTCGAGAGAGAAAAAGGACATTCCCCCGAGCCACTGAGGAATTTATGCCTGCAAGTTGTGTTGCCAATAGAACTGTGTTGCGCACCACGCATCCCTGGCGGGATAATTTTCTTTGGGGGCCAGGGCTTCTCTTAAGAAAAATAATTTGATTAACACACGTTGTTTGGCTTTATCATTACCTCGTGGAAGATAGAAAGAATTGTGTTTTCACGCATAAAAAATGTTGCCAGTGTGTTTAGATAGAAAGAATTGTGTTTGCACGCATAAAAAAAATGTTGCCAGTGTGTTTAGGTTAGATTAACCACTGAAAAGCTACGCCGAGGGCCCATCGTGAAAAATAAAAAAATACATCGTAGAAGATTACTCTGAGGGGCCTTAGTGAAAAATAAAAAAATACATCGTAGAAGATTACTCTCAGGGCCCTTCATACTTATGGTGAGATTCGTACAAACGATGACTTTGAAACTATCAATATACACTACTTTAATTCGTCAGAATATAATAGTGGGCCTCCAGGTATACTCATTCCGTCAGAATTCGTTCGTGTAGTACAACAGTGGGTCTCAAGGAAGATTTCTTTCTCTGCAATTCGTTCAATTGTCAGTGGGCATTCAGGCCACTTCCTCTGGCTACAATTAGTTCATTCATGATAGTGGAACTTCAGGCCAAATTATTTGGCTATAATTCACTCATTCATGATAGTGGGCCTTCAGGCCAATTCCTCTCGTTGCCATCCATGCATTTATGATAGTGGGCGTTTAGGCGATTCCTCTGGCTACAATTCATTCATTGATGATAATGGGGCTTCGTGCCGATACCACTAGTTGCTATTCGTTCATTCATGACTGTGAGCCTCCAGGCAAATTTCTGTGGCTACAACTCGTTCAACCATGATAGTGGATCCTCAGGCCATTTGATCTGGCTTTAATTCGTTCATTCATGATTGTGGACCTTCAGGCCGATACCTCTGGCTATTGTTCGTTCATTTAGAATTGTGGACCTTTGCCGTTTCCTTGTGTGACATTTCCTTCATGGATAATAATGTGCCTCAAGATCTATTCATTTCAAGTTCACTTCATGTTTTGAAGGGGCACTCTCATCGAAGATTGTTTGCAATCATCTGGTTTAGCTAGACTCTTGAAATATTGAGTCTTTCCTGTGAAAAATTTTGCATAATACATTGTGAGTTAAATTTGTGTACGTGACCTGTTATTCGAACAGAGATTATTACAAATAGCCACGAATCTGAAATACAGCCAGCATTTTGTACAAGTGCAATTGCTTTTTGTGTCAGCGGTCATATTGAATTAATATTATTCGTGCTTGTTAAAAGCAATTATCACTAGCAAAGTAAAATATAAATAATGGTAACCCCATTAAACCTTGTTTCCATGATATGAAAAACTCAATATGCTGATCGAGGCAGAAATTTTTTTTTATTTTAAAACATAAACTAAACGTAACGTTTCAAACTTCTAGAAAGGTCTTCTTCAGACTCTATACCCAGTACAAATGAAACAAGGTACAAAACAGGAAGATATATATACAGTTGAAAGTACAGTTGACAAGGGAAGGCCACCTGAAAGAATGTTCTGGAGAGAAAACAACTTTCTAATAATCTTGTGTCTGGAGGGGAGTGATTTTTGTTTATATATATCTTCCTGTTTTGTACCTTGTTTCATTTGTACTGGGTACAGAGTCTGAAGAAGACCTTTCTAGAAGGTTGAAATATTACGTTTAGTTTATGTTTAAAATAAAATAAATTTTCTGCCTTGGTCAGCATATTGAGTTTTTCATAAACAATGGTTGAATTTTTAAATTAAAATGGCGGTCTTTAAAACTTATGTCATCTGTAAATTACGTTCCCAGTATAATGCAATACACGGTTTGGTGTAAATTGTGCAGAACTAAATATCCCAAATTATGTTATTATTTATTATATTAGAAAGACTATTCTATAGTTTATAATTGTCGTCAGCCAAAGAAGTATATGCTGAATCAATTTTCAAACATCATATAGCAAAAGAGTATGTTACTTCATGTTATTCCAAGAAGATTAACAAGATACGTTTCACCTATGTATGCTGCTTACTTCCCTTCCGTGTATCCAAAATGCAGAATATAGGAAAACATCATCCTTGTAATTGGCAAGATACTTTTAACGGTCAGTTCTGCAGGGATGCTCGGGAGTGTGAAGGGATTCTCGCAATTTTCTTCCGCACCCCATTTTCAAAACCTATTCTGCATTGAAAACACTATATTACCTGTAACTCTGGCAGTGGCATATTAACTGATGATTTATTAAATGGTAGGTATTGAAGTGAGACTACATACAACAGGTCAGCTATTGTGTCAGTTTATCAACGATGTACTGCGGTAGCCTGTATACACACCCCTTTTCTCCGTACGCAGGCACACACGCTCGAGCGCCCGCGCGCGCACACATATGCTTGTTTATAACCCCCATGCTGTTTCCCTCCAGAAAAATATTTCTGGACCCCCCCCCTCCACATGGCTCCAGATCATGATATACAGGGTGATTTCGAACTCCCATTACAAACTTAGGGGGGTGAATCTAGAAGGAAAAACAAGCCGAAAGTGCCATGTGGCAAAATTACGAAAACGGCACCGTGTGGCTGCCAGAGCCGTGAGAAAATCGGTTCACACCTCTTTCAAAGAGCAATAACGTCTGAACCACGAAAGATACGAAGATCGGCTCTGGCGGAAGTGGAGGAAGTCGTATCCAAACAATATCAGGGCGTTGAAATTGCGGCGCTTTTCGTAATGCGCAAGGGGAATCCCCAAAGGAAATGGGGAATCCCCACTGCATGTGAGCGGAAACTCGCGCAAAATGGAGAAAGACGACGAGGGAACATGCTGTCACAGGACGGTCGAAAAGTGACACATGGAGGGAGTCCACAGAGGAGCGCATGAAGTGCGACAAATGGAACATGCTTGGACAGTGACTGTCGCGCATCCCAGATGGTACGCAAAACGGAGTGATGAATGTACACGTGCATGCTACGTGGAACGCAACGTGCAATTACAATTGCGATATGAACCACTACGTGCCCCCTCCCACCGGGAATTCGTTGAACCCGGGACCTCGGGAGTACAAGGTCAGCCGGAAGTCGGCTCTCTGAGGAGCAGCACCAAATATCCACGTGCCCCACGAATGCTGGGACACGTTCGTATTGTTCTGTACTACATTACTGCAGAGCGTGTAGAGGTATCCCATGCGAGTCCGACGTTAGTCATTAACGTTCTCACGTGAAGGACATGGAACGGGAGCGACCAACCCGTACTTACTGACGTTCCTTCCCGTTCGTAGCCTCTGTGATGCATGAAGGTGTGCGCTGACGTCATACTAGGAGTCACTCGCTATCCCTGGTCGAACTTGACCCTTGCGCCCTCTGGGTATTGCAAGACTGTATGGAGAGAGCGCTGGACGTGACACATTGGTTGAGTACGTACACACGACGTATCTTCTGGGAACATTACGACGTTGTGGGTGTGTGTGGACGTGAAAACTCCCACGATGGTGCAATACAGTTTCGAGGAGTATGCAGACATGATGCTCGTTTACGGGGAAGCGAGATGCAATGGAAGGGCTGCCCGTGCGAATATCTCAGTCTGTAGTGTGGAATGTCCTTCATGATCAACAACTGCACCCATATCACCCCCAGAAGGTGCACGCCATGGGTCCCACAGATTTTGAACCACGTGTTCGCTTCTGCACATGGTTTGTGCGTCGTTGCGTGAATACGCCTCAGTTTCCACAGTTGGTGCTCTTCACGGATGAGGCGAAATTCACCATGGAGGGTGTTTTTAATTCCCGCAACAGCCATGTGTGGGATGAAGAGAACCCATTCGCAACGAAAGCTCGTGGGTTCCAGCAGCGAATGGGCATCAACGTCTGGGCAGGAATACTGGCCGGTCGTTTAATTGGCCCATACGTACTTCCCACCAATCTCACAGGTCGTACTTATCTGATTTTTCTCCAAGAGACATTGCCCGAGATGTTGGAAAATGTGCCATTGGCCATTAGGCAAAACATGTGGTTCCAGCATGATGGGGCGCCACCCCACTTTGCACGGGACGTACGGGACCATCTGACCCACAGATATGACAGGCAATGGATAGGGCGTGCCGGGCCCGTGCCGTGGCCCCCACGATCTCCCGACTTAACGCCCCTGGACTTTTTTCTATGGGGGCGCATGAAGAGTCTCATTTATGAAACCCCCATCGAGTCTGAGCATGACCTGGTTGCTAGGATTGTGGCAGCAGCGGACTTCATTCGAGAGAATCCACTGGTCTTCAATCGTCTGTATGAGAACATTCTTCGAAGGTACAATGTGTGCATCGATGTTGGTGGTCGTCATATTGAGCCCCTGTTGTGAGTTTCCGTTCTGCACACGCCAAAGGATGTTTTCATACTGTCCTTCGCAGTGCTTACGTGCTGCATTCCGAGTTCATCGTCGTTCCTTCATACCATCGGTAATGAACAGAAACATCAAGCAGCAATGATTCAAGATTTAGCACAAGTTGCCTATTTTTCAGGACAAAGGGTCAATATCTGTATTACAGATTTTTATCTGTTTGTGCTACTCTCTGTTTTCCTTCCGCCAAAGTGATACTGTACATTCCAATGTGAAACCCTTCATACGTACGTGCCAATTTATTTCCTTTTTTTTTTTTTTTTTTTTTTTTTTTTTGTGGCTGTGCCTTTTAGGGAGGTGTCCCTGCATTCGTGGGGCACGTGGATATTTGGTGCTGCTCCTCAGAGAGCCGACTTCCGGCTGACCTTGTACTCCCGAGGTCCCGGGTTCAACGAATTCCCGGTGGGAGGGGGCACGTAGTGGTTCATATCGCAATTGTAATTGCACGTTGCGTTCCACGTAGCATGCACGTGTACATCCATCACTCCGTTTTGCGTACCATCTGGGATGCGCGACAGTCACTGTCCAAGCATGTTCCATTTGTCGCACTTCATGCGCTCCTCTGTGGACTCCCTCCATGTGTCACTTTTCGACCGTCCTGTGACAGCATGTTCCCTCGTCGTCTTTCTCCATTTTGCGCGAGTTTCCGCTCACATGCAGTGGGGATTCCCCATTTCCTTTGGGGATTCCCCTTGCGCATTACGAAAAGCGCCGCAATTTCAACGCCCTGATATTGTTTGGATACGACTTCCTCCACTTCCGCCAGAGCCGATCTTCGTATCTTTCGTGGTTCAGACGTTATTGCTCTTTGAAAGAGGTGTGAACCGATTTTCTCACGGCTCTGGCAGCCGCACGGTGCCGTTTTCGTAATTTTGCCACATGGCACTTTCGGCTTGTTTTTCCTTCTAGATTCACCCCCCTAAGTTTGTAATGGGAGTTCGAAATCACCCTGTATAATGCAAGAATAGAAAAGTAAAGTTATTTGGTGTAATAGTAAGCATCGTACAGAACACGAATACTTTAGAAAGATTATTTAAATTGTTCCTTAACTTTCGAAACTAGCAAATGATGTTGAATGTGAATTTGGTATTAGTATAGGATCCATCACCATGAATAAACATGGAGAAAGTAGAGTAGTTTATTGAAGATTTTAGGAAGGTTTTTATTTATTTATTTCGTCTTGTTTTACATGGCAAAGTTAAGGCTTTGGAGCCTTTTCTGCAACTTGACCATAAAGTATATAGAAATCACGGTGATCCATTCATATCTGCACAAACAGAGCTGTCACACTTACTGACAAAAGCCGTGGCACGTGAAACAGGCCCAATGGAAATTCCCAGTAGAGACTATTTTCGACGTACTCTTTTTTAGCTATTTGTTAAAGAACAGAAATACGTCTTGAAGAGAATAATAGCATCTAAGATCGCATGTCGAGAAGAGATTTTGCCACTGTTGAACACAGTAACTGTTGTCATTAAGAAGCTTGTTACCATGCAGAAAGAAAGTCATCTCCCAGAGAGATTTGTTATTGCATTCAAGATGTGGGCCAGATTAAGATTGGATCGGAGAGTTTAAATTTGGGGCAATTCTTCGACCTCCGTTTTATTCTGATGAAACAATTTTGTTATCATACGATAAAAATAAAATCCTGTAATAAACTGAATTATTGGTCACAACAGGACACAAATAGTTTGTCGAATCTTCTCTATTGAGAATTTCCACTGTCTGATCCATATGCTACGGCTTTCTCTTAGGAGTATAAGGATCAGTCACAATACTTTAAAGAATTATCATAATGGGTGCTATGGCTTTGTCGCTTCAGTAACCATAACTGGTAAGATGGAAACATGCAAGAATTTTGTAGTTCTGCACAAGGTTATCCATATTACAGCAACTTATGATGAGAGAAGATTATTATTTTATTGATCTATACACAGAAAAAGGTAATCTGAAAGAACAAACAAGAAGGAAGTTGACAAAAGGAAATGAAACACCTTTTAATACACAGATATTACAGTTACAGCGACAATTTCTTTAGAGCCGTTTATTTGAGGTATTAGGGAACAATCTGAACAAACTGAACACCTCTCTGATAAGGTATACGGCATAGTACGAGCGATGCTAACCGTTTGAAGCATGTTGCACTTACGTGTAATGCACAGACATTCGGATACACAATTGAGAATTCTACATTACCAGTGCATTATAACGAGAAAGCAGATACACGGCTGGCACTGCACATATAAACAACGTATGCAGATGATGCTAGATGGATGGAGACGTATTTCTCCTGGAAACATTTTATATCGAAACCTTCCATAACAATTTACCATTTCACATGACAGGATCTGTCGCTTAAGGGTGCAACAATAACATGCGTGTGAGAAACAGGTCACTCAGAGAGCTAATGCTGTATTGGGATTCACACAATCACAAGGTGTGATGTATCTAACATGGTCCATTTCCTTGCGAGGCCAAGAAGTAGGGAGAAGTGTGCGGAGATGCCGACATTTTTGACCAGTAACGTCCAGCTTATTTTTAAGGACATATCTTTAGGATGCAGATATTTATATTAATATTGCAAAACGAGCACTAACCTGTGTTATACGAGTTGTTCAAAGTGATGTCCACCTACATTCACACATTCCTGGGATCGTTTGATGAAATTTTGATTCACACGCAAAAGTACTTCTGCCGTAATTTTTCAAAGTTCTGCCCCTTATATTGTCTTTTAGTTGTACAGTTTTAATTTTAGTATCTTAGTGGCTGTATGTGCTGTTGATTTTGACACACCCACCTCCTGTGAAACACGGTGTAGAGGTTTGTTTGGAGAGCGTTCTACCACTGCCCCAATTTCGTTGAGTTTTTCTTCGGTTAGAATCTGTCTTTTTGCTTACGGGTTCTAAAACTTAACGACCCAGTATCTCGTAATGTAAGGACAAGACGTCTAACAGTCTCTCTACCTGGAGGTGAAACGCCAGGGAATTTCTGTGCAAATTGCCTACACACGTCTCGACACGAGTCTGTTTTGATGTAAGTATGTGTCATACATAAACATTTATTGTTCTAACGTGAACTTTGCAGCTGGGATTTTAATCGACTTACATCACACAAAACACACACACACACTGCAATTACACAAAGAAGTAGCACGGCAGGAAACCAAAAACCACACTCTTTCACACAGCAAGAAATTATAATGCTCTTGGTTCAAGGTCTGTTCCTCACTCCATTCGCAGCTCTGTCCAGGGCACCTGTAATCGCGAAGGAAAGAACAACTAAAGCTCGGAGCTTTGAGATTGCAAAAAATGCTAACGAATACCATTGACTTTTCACGGTTTAGTCTGCAACGTAATCTTGATACAGTGTTGCACATTCGAAACCTCCAAACGATTCCATGCGAAGCAAAACGGTTTCGAGGGTAAACTTAAGCGGGATGTTACTGGTCGAAAGTTCAGCATCTCCGCTAGCGCCGCCCACAACACTTCTCTCGATATCTCGGCCTCGCAAGGAAATGGACGACCTGTATATATATATATTACAACTTTGTTTACATGGTGAAGTTAACGCATTAACCCTTAAACACCCGTCTGTCACCTATAGGTGACAAGATGCTTTTGCGTGTAGTATCTGACTTTTGGGACACACTGTGACTCTGTTTTTGTTCGGATATACATGTTTTTAGTTCTGCATGAGTCTTGAGGTATGTGATAAACAACCAGTAAGATTTAATTTCATTTGGGTTATGGGGGGGTGGCAGCCATCCGAAAAT
Source organism: Lepisma saccharinum (assembly GCF_977018435.1). Classification (NCBI taxonomy): domain Eukaryota; kingdom Metazoa; phylum Arthropoda; class Insecta; order Zygentoma; family Lepismatidae; genus Lepisma; species Lepisma saccharinum. Next base: position 39,304,164 of record NC_139243.1, on the reverse strand, counting down.
CTCGTTACATATTTTCTTTTTAAATTTTATTATCGTTATTTTGTCAGTTCTGCGATTTGTAATTTCACTCTTACCAAGGAAACGAACGCACTAAAATAATAATTTTGCTCATTGCCGCGAGGGGGCCCGCTGATTTTCAAATTTCGTAAAAAGAAAACAAGTATTTCTTCTTTCTACTTCTTCTTCTTCTTCTACCCGATAACGCAAAATTTGGCTTTTATGTCACAGGCTTATAGCCACATCTGTACTGAACAAAACGAGGTATAATTTAACTCCAGCTTTCTTAGTTCCAGAGATATAAAATTTTATATAAAAGCATGCGGAAAATTAAAATTCCCGCTTAAAATGCCTTGGTCGTTCGTGCGTTTACCGGGAAAACACGCTCGGTCGTCTAAGGGTCAATGCCTTCTCTTCCACTTAAACATTAATTACAGGGCTCAATTGTTTCTCTTTACAGTTAATTGAATGCAATTAAAAAATGAAAAAAAGATAAACGAAAAATAAAGTAATAAGAGAAAAATAAAGTAATGAAAGTAAAATAAAAAATAAAATTAAAGCAATACAGTTTGCATACGAGCAGTCAAGCCGTGGATTAACCATTAATTACATTGCTCACAGAGCAATTTTCCGGTCTTCGGAAAATGCGGCGATGACAAAGCAAAATAATAAAAATATTGCTTTTTAAATATTTTAGAGAAGAAGAAAAGTAAATCAGAATATTCGCATATTGGAGCGAAATTAGTCAAGTAACACCATTAAACAGCTAGAAATGCGCAAGAGATTTGCTAAGTTTAGCGCATCAAAAGGAGAGCCCAGTTCTACACCCTCTCCCCCCGTGCTCAAACGTCCCGCTGCGTTTCCGTTGAGTGCAATGGTGTCAGGCGGGCCAGCTCATCGCAGCAAGGTCCTTCAACCCCTTTTCCCCCGCTTTTGAAGGTCTGGTCATAAATGACTTTTTTTCAGCCTCCTTGTTTACAAACACGGCAGGGTTTCAGTGACATGAAGATGAAACTTCTCAGAATGTCCAGCACTGTAAAGCATGCAACGATCTTGTTTTTTGAGAGAAAAAAAACGTATTGAAGAGCATCGCAACGCAACTTACACAGAATACATGAAAGTAATGGTGCATAGAAAAAAATATAAGCAAGCAAAAGTATAAATTTCCCCACAGTTACTGCTTGAAAGAACTGAAAAAAAAAAGCAGTTCTGGATCCATTCTATTTTCTTCATAGTATTTCTTCTTTTAATTTATTTTGGATCCTGCAGTTCAAATATCGATTTCTGGAAAAAAATGTTCTTGGTTTACAAAACACGAAGTACTTCCTGCTGTTTAATGTTTACTATGCTTACAAATAACAAGATTGATCAATATTTTTGTTCTCGAGGTAATAGGCATACTTACTCAAACAGAATATTTTCCCTAACATATCTTACTTTCACACCAGGGATGGCCAAAAATATCAACATTCCGGAAATTCTAAATATCTTGATTCAAAAATTCTACTACCCGGATTTCGGAGAGAGAAGTTTAACAATTTTTCCATTTTTCTTGGAATATATTTAGCCATTTCTACTTCACCTGGCACGTACGAACACTGTTATCATCATTATCAATGTAAGAATGCCCCCTCCCCCTTTCCCTCACCGGGTTGAAAGATTGACCCTGACGTTTGGAAAGTCTTGCGATGACTATGTAAAAATATCGGGCTTCGCCAATATTAACAGAATGGAAAATATAACTGAATAGTAAAATTAAAAATGAAAGCAATACAGTTTCTACATGGACACACACACACACACACACACACACACACACACACACACACACCCACACACACACACACCATCACACACACACACACCCTCCCAGACACACACACACACACACACACACACATTTATATATATATAATTCTGTACATACATACAAAACATTGTCATTGTTGCAAACCCTAAATATATCTGGCGCTACTGTTTGAACGCCACATTTATTGATTCCCAGATCGATGCGTAAAACGTGGTCCGGTCCTCACATTCCAAAACGAGGTTTCCCAAAAATACTGGATTCTCCTGCAGAAAATTACACTAAAATGAAACAGCGCCTATGTAAGTCATCCAGAGAAATAAAATCATCGCGACAGAAGACGGCAAAATGATCACTTTTTCTAAACTCGGGGATTAAGTCTCTTCCTCAGCACTACTTGGCTGAAAATATTCCAGACCACGTTTTCAGCAACTGATTTTCGTGTACATACACAATACTGTTATACAAATTGTGTACTTACCCATTCCTTTCGTGAAATCCAACAAAATTTGATGGAACTTTGAAGTAACACAGTGTTTTCGTGTATCACTCAATATTACAAGTGTTTTCTTCTTCCGCACAAAACTTGGAACCAACAAAGTGAAACTTCGCTGAATAAGAAGCCTAGGATCGATTCAGAACTGACGGCAGCAAATGTCGAAATGTCAATTGATATTATTTCGGTATATCTTCGTTATGCAGTAGCCAGGAAGACGTGGAGAATATTTACCAGTACTTTAACTTTAGTATTATCCGTAGCCTAATGGTGTCATTAAGTTGCTAGGAAAATATACGAGATGACAATTTTGTACAGAACATCACCAAAGATAATTTACTTTACAGCGAATATGGAAGAACTCTTTAATTACCCTCTATGTATATTCTACAGTATGTCTTCCGTCAACATTTAAGTCATAAAATTTCGTAACAATTTCTATAAGAATCCATAGAGGATGGAGTGAGGGGAGAGTTGTCCAGCATTGGAAACTAAACGTTAACCTGAATATCTACAGGGCGATCCAAATTAATGTTTCACTTCTTGTTTCGCAGTGGTTGTCTCGGTACTTATGTTGAAAGACTCATTCCTCTCGTGGAAAGTATATTCCTTGTGAGTTGTAAATTGATAGGTCATATTTGTTATTTGACATTAATCGGTATTAGGCGACTGAAAATGGCTCTCATAATATCGGTGACTGATCGTGCCCGACAGGAAGCTCATGCGGGTTCGTGGGAGTTCCCAATTCTGGTGCACAGATAGTGGAGAAGGGGAGACGTGCGACGTCGGATATCAAATTATTCAAGAGACCACACCAACTCGATATGCAATGTTTTAGTGAACAAGGTGGGACACCTGGTGTCCAATGAGACCGTATGTCAACGCATATCGAACAACTCGTCACCTGTGCACTTAGTATTTGAAGTTAACTCCCATCGTATTAAGTTAGGCAGATACAATTGCAAGCCCTAAATTTCAAATTTTCTAATATGTTATATTTGTCAAATTATGTTAGTTTGATCAAATTTCTGTGTTAACTACACCGCAGATAAGAGTAAAGACATAACGAGAATTGCATTCGAGATTTATAAAAAGGGAAACCTTTGATAACTTCAACATTAATGGAATTAAAACCAAAACGTACACAAATATAATTTTCAAACAAAAAAAAAATGTCTTTCTCTCGTTTCACATTACATTCCTGCGACTTTTCGCTACTCGTGGTGATGAGGATGTTCGATGATTAGATGAAATTGATGTAAGGACACCCACAAGGTAAAGACATGCTCAGTCCGGGACTCGAATCCGGTAAATTCGTTGGCGAGATCAAGAGCCTACAATTCCACAAGTCAGCCAGAGGCTTTCGTGTATGGTTTCAAACGTTCTGGATCCGTAGGATTAAAAAATGAGTTTCTCGGATTTGAATTAGTTTTATCTTTCTTTGTCGACACTGTATATCCACACATCCCCTATGGCTAAACATTGAATGATTTGTTATTACCAACAATGAAAGAAGCTTTGTCATGTCCTTAACTAAGTGGATGTACATCCACCCTTAGAAAATGGATTTTTCTTTCAATTAGGAAAGCATAGTGGTACGTAAGAAATGTTTCGAATATTTACATAGGCAAATATCACCTTGAAAGCATTTGCTAACATGTGCATCCGTATGAAATATTTCAAGTCGTCCTTGTTCTCTATGAATCCAGGATTTGTGCTAGCGCCTAACGATAGTATTAAGAAGCGATTGCATTGCTCAAACTGCTCAATGATTGCCTCTCCATACCGTAAGTACATCGATCCTGTATTCAAACAAATGGTTTACTATTGTGCTAATTGTCTTCGCAACGTACAACAATGACATCTGAATCGCTAAGTATCACTTTCCCAATAATTATTCCTTTGTGTTTTCACAACTACCAAAGTAATACTATTCGTGAAGATCTGATGTAATGTGAGGTACGGGACGCAAGATGTATACACAGAAGCCAAACACTGTAAAAAAAAGGGCCGTAATTTTACGGTGACCTCACCGGCAGCTCGGGCGCCAGTGGCGTCACCGTAAAATTACAATGGTTTCACCGTAATTATGAACAACATTGCACCGTAATATTACAGAAATTTGATCGTTCAAGTTACGGTACAAGTACTGTAAGTGATACTGTCATTTCACCGTAATTATACAGAAAATTTTCTGTGATAGCAACAGTGAAGGATGCTATTATTTCACCGTAATTTTACAGAAAATTTCCTGTGATAGCAACAGTCAATATTTTGCTTTTCTTATTTTTTCATTGTAACAATATTAACAGCAACATACTTTAATGGCTTAAAACTATATGCTGTGATATTTTCCACAATGTAGTCTATTGCATTTGTAAAGGTTACATGTTCATTGTGACTAAAATCACTTTGACATTATAAATTTAAGCCATTGAAATACATTAGCTAAGTTTTTGTATCATACAGTAGTTTGCAAAAATATATAAAAAATCACAATATATAATACTTACTTGTAAACCTGCAATGTATATTCACTAGTATCCATGGTAGGAAATATTGAAACCTGCGGGCAGTGGGGATTTTACTTTTCTAGTAGTAAGTGTAAATCAGAGCCTGTTTGAATGATTCTCACTTCAGAACACCCTTAAATCTACACAGATTAACCATGCAGTTGAACTATTAAGAAAATGTGAACACTGTAGATAAATTTTACAGAACTGACACTATATAAGCTTTCGGGAGGTCACACATCAAAACAGCAGATACATGCTTCCTGAAAACATAATGCATAATATTCAGTTTTAAAACACAAGCAAAGAAATGAAAGCATTTATACTCGAATAACATACCACTACTTTAGTATCCATCTCGTGTTTTAAAATGAATAGCATGATATCATGCTTCCACCAAGCACATAGCTGCTACTACAGGGTATAAGTTTCATTATTGTTTGAAACATAGGAGTGTAAAATTCATGCTTACCGGTGTTTACATAGCAGTGAAAAATAGGACTGGACATATGAAAAAAAAAAATACACACACACTTATTCCATAATATTGCTGGTTTAGAATAACATCCAGTGTTAATGTAGCAAATTTATGTTATTAATCAAGTGTAATCAGCAATTAAAAACCCAGCAAACTGGACCTCCTGAAGTTAGAGCAGGTTATCATTAAGCCAGATTAGAAACTGGTAAAAATTAGGCTATTGTGTGGCTTGATGGTTAACTGTTCTCACTTTGCTAGGTTTGCTGGATATCTAAATGGTGATATTTATTGTTGGGATAGATTTTAATTAAAAATAATGGATCATTTAGAATAAGCAATCTTTATTTCAAACAATATTGACAAATTTCAAATTTCATTGTTATATGCATCCTTCACATTAGCCTGGAAAGTTGTTCTTTGCGGAGTGATAAGTTCTTTGCCTCACGTTACCACCTGAAATTATAAAAATATCATAAAATAAACAAAGATGCACACAAGAAGTATATTATTTTTTTTCAAAAAGTGCAGTAAATTCCTAAATTCCCTACATTTAGCTTATGAGGACAAAGCAAACAACAAAATGTAAACATTACATGCAAATTGCTCCCATTTCATTTAAACTGAAGAAATTGGAAAATGCAGACACAAGTCTAGTGTGTGATTGGGAAGAAAATTTGAAATATGAAACTCAGTGCATTACCCTTGCAAAGTGAAATAATTACTTTATATTTGAACATAGATTTGAGAGGAGGGACAGCAAAATTAAAAAAAAAAAAACTACCATAACATTTAATAGTGGATGTGCAGTACTAATAATTCTTGTATAGTGTTACAAATGTAGTTGCAGACTATTCTGGGTTGCAACACATTATCTCTCATCTCGCAGGCAAATAAAGAATTTGATTTTGAAAGAGCATGGTAATTGCATGCATTTCTGTCAGGTGTGTGCAAGAGCATTGCACAGGAACATAATTAAGATGTAACAAAATTCCAGTGTGCAGGAAATCGTGGGGGGAGGGGGTACATTCTCTGTGGGGTATATTCTTTAGCCTAAACCATTTGTACATTATGCCACTTTGGAGATCAATTGCTGAGAAGGTAAGAATTACCTCTCCGGCATCTCCCTACCTAAATTGTCTGCACAAAATCAGTTATATTTTTTTCTTCTCATAAATTTGATACATGTATAATTTGTATACATAAGAGTTCATTTGAAAAGTTTACGTATTCCTGCTTCAATGAAATCATAACGTAACTATACAAATGTCAGAACAATGGCTATTTTCACCTGTCAAAACTAAGAGGGCAAGCCCTTCAATAAAGGGAACAGAGATATTTTGCTAAAATAAAGTACTTACAATTAATTAATTCATTAAAACAAATAATGAGGCCAATGGACATATGGAAAGGGGTGAGGGAAGGTAAGAGGACAGCATTACCAACCTGAAAAAGGAATACTATCCTAAATCACCACTATACTTCACACTATAATTTCAAATCAGTCACAGTGTTAATTATTACAATCATACATGTAAGGCTGGTACATGGTCATCGCAGGAAGACAAGAAATTCAAACTGAAGCAGTAGCTTTTTGAGAAGCAGATATGTTTTTGTTGAAAATATGTTTTGCTTGCCACTCTGAAAAAGGTCATTCAGATATCCATGAACTAACACACACACATGAGACCTGAAATCCCCATACCTATTATAAAAGCAGGCACAGCCTGCATACATGGTGCATTCCAGCATTACGTGTGTGACGTTTCACACAAAAAGTAAGATTATAGACATGCAATTGGATTAAAATTTTTATAATGAACTGATTTCATACAATTAAGAATTACTTTGTGGTGTGTCTTAACAAATGAAAAAAATTGAGTATGATGACATAGCCTGAATGAATTAAAAGCATTATCAAAAATGTGGCATGTGTGATGCTTCAATAATCTAGCAAAATGTGACTTCATTTGTTAGTGAAGCATATAGGCTACACACATGCTAATCATTTTTGTGAAATATGGATATTATATGCATTCACAAACATTTAAACTTTAATGCAATTGAAAACACTAATATTTTTCTGATTAATTCATTTCATTATTTACATGGCGTGGGACCACTTTTCATGAAATGTTCCACATACACTTCCAACGTATGGTATGTGGTTAATGCATTTTAAAAAGGTCACCCCATTACACTGCTACTGTAGTAATTAGATTTTTTCATAGTAATGCACGGCTTTTCTTACATACCAACAAGTTTCAGGTAAAACTGTGATGAAGTTGTGGAGTGAAGGGGACAAGAAAATAAAGCACATATCCCTCCAAAATAAAGTAGCACACATGCACATCGCTTATTGTTCACTTGCATAAGCAATTTCAAAATAGGAGTTGCAGATTAACATGGGATTCAGAAACCATAAATTTTACAATTGATACCTTTATTATTTTTAAAGCCTGTAATGCACATTAGTTAAAGCTATCCCCTCACCCCCAAGAGAATGGAGTTAAGAGGACACAAGGGGAAAGAGGTGATGTCAAAATGGAAGGGCGAATCTTATACATACACTTCACATACATTTCATACAACATACACTCAGATAGACCAATTGGAACTGGACCCACAGTTACAAATGGTATTCCAACCACTGTGTAATGTGCCTCCACCATGGATTGAGCCCAGGACCCCTCCATTATAAAGTGACAGAGCATTAGCATTACACAATCGGGGAGACCCAACATACAATTAAGTGAAATTATTTCAATTATGTAAGCAATTATCTAGCTGAAACAAAACATTTGTCACAAATATTAGGTTAACTTCCAAAGATTTAATTTCAAGTATTCTACATATGCAAAACATACTAAATGTGCATCAACTGTTTTCTAATATCCCGCTTCTATTCTATGTCATTATAGTATAGAAAATTGTACAAATGTTTCAATGCACTCAACAACAGATGGATGGATGACCATTCAACTCATTTGAACTGGAAAATCATAACAAAAAATTATGGCTGCGGCTATTTTCACCAGGTGGTGAGAATAGCATGTAGGGCTATTTTCACCGGGTGGTAAGAATAGCATGTAAGGCTATTTTCACCAGGTCCTGAGAACAGCACGTAGGCATGGGCATCTGGAAGGGGGGGGGGGCAAAAGGGGGGGCCCCCCGGAACATGAAAGTCAACCAAAAAT